>NC_083356.1:109278131-109585215 GCF_030254825.1 Meriones unguiculatus
GACTTAGCCTGTGTGCCTGATAGGCCAGCGCTCCATCCTGAACACTTGGGCTGTGTGGCTTATCTCCTGTGGGTATCAAAGTCTGAAGAAGTAGTTACCATCATGTTTATGTTTGGTTTTGTGTTCCCCTTTGCCTCTGTGTACTCTCTTGTTGTTGTTGGGGGAGGGGGTTCTAAGGTTGTTTTTGCAGTTCAGAAAATCTTCCCATCCCTCAGACATTATTTTACATTCAGCCTTATTTATGTGCACTCCCCCTGTATTCTCTGTGATTTGAAAATAGACCAAGGACTTGTAAGGAAGAAACTGAAACTCATTTGAACACCAAAAGGTGGATTGTAGCGAGAATTTAATTGGACAAAGGGAGTGGATGACAGAAGTTTCTTATTTTCAGATTGAGCCGAGCACGCATTCCAAGTGGGGCCAGTTGGCACTCTTCCTGCTATTTTAGTCCAGGCTTCTCTTTCCTACTGACCAGTCAATTGTATTAACTGTTTGATGTGAGTTTGAACTGTGGTCTGAGGAGGAGGGGGAGGGAAAGTAGTGGAAACAGCTGGTGCCTTCATCAAACCCTCTCAATTATTGTTCTTAAAGATGTTCAGGGGTAAGGAGTGGCACATGAATGGGGCCTGGATGGTGGCGTGACACTGGCTTCTCAGGCACTCAGTGCTCTGTGGGATGTTGGCTAGTTGGAATGGAGCCTAACTTTATAAGACACATTCTTTCCTCCCCTCCCTCCGCCTTCCAAGTTCCCAGATGCCTTGTGTTTTTTTTTTTTTTTTTTTTTGAGATGAAGTATCATTCCAGGCTAACTTTGAACTTTGGGCATTCATCCTGCCTCTTCTCCCCAGGGCTGGGGTTTACAGATGTGAGCCACCACTTCTTTCACCCCTCTCCTTCTTTGGCTTTGGAGCATGATGCAGGAAGCTAGGTGGCAAAACAGATTCATCCCCATCTTGAAGTCCTGGGCCCTCCAGGGATGTTCTGATGATCCCTTTGGTTAAGTTTTCCAAATACATCTGAAAGAGCCAGAGAAACAGTTAGACTCGGGATCTCAGGTGCAGTTAAGTAAGACTGCATTTGGTTGGCTGCACTGGTCCCCTTCCGTGGCTCACACGCCGGGGTGATGGCATTTCTGAGTCAGCATTCCTTTTCCGTCTCACCTGCTTGGTTTGGTGTAGACCCGCCTGCCAGGCACCTTTTCAGAGCAGCAGCAGCATGCAGAGCGGCATCTTTACTTCTCTCTCCGGGGTCTCTCTCACAAACAGGTTTTTGCTTTATTTCAGAAAACTTCCTTAGATGCTACTTGAAAAAATACCATTTTGTATGTCCATCTCATAGTGTATCATCAACTCTTATTTATTTGGTTTGAGCTAGAAGCAAGGAAACATTAAGAATACTGATATTTATAACAAAAATTTCAATTTTTCAATGTTCTTGAGAAAAAGAGAATTAGTTACATTCAGAGCTAGGTAAAAGGCTGAAAACTTGAGAGGCTTTACAGCCTCTATAAAACAGGTTTCAGTCGACCTGTAAGAGCTGTTTTATTCTTTCCCTACCTCTCCATCTGCTTGCCTCAGGTCAGGATAAGGACTAAATTCTTCCAAGTTGTGCTGCTTTCTCGCCTTTTGCCTCTTGTGCTCCAGAGATCAAGGTTTAGCCAGAGCTTCAGGATTTAGCTGATAGTGTTTCCAGTGGATTAAGGTGGGAGTGGCTAGGAAGAGGAAGGAAAGAAAATATGAGAAAGAAGGCATTTTACTAGTTCTTGGCTTGGAATGTACCTCTGCTGAGCTTGGCTGCTTAGGCACTGTATATGGAACCTGGGGCACAGGGTTCTTGCTTCTTTGGCTCTCCAGAATCTCTGGTTGATGGAGCTTGACCTCTGTCTAAAGTTCTGTTTTTGGGGGTTAGGGCTGACTTCCAGTGGGCTGGCAAGGTAATAGAAAAAACACAGTTTAGCGGACTCTAAAGCCAGCCAGGGCTTTCCTTTTTTACATAGGCGTAAGGAAAAAGCTGAGATTGCTGTCAGCCTCTTTGCTGCCTGGGCTACAGGGCAATTGCTAGTGGCCCCCCTTGTTCTCTTGGGAGGTCAGTGACTTTGCCCTCAGAACTTGATAAACTGCCTTTCTGTAGGGTGGAGTCGGCTGCCTTTGTTTGTTCTCGGTGGGGCTGGCTTTTGGAGTCAGTTTTACGTGTAGGGAAGTTTGGAAGAGTGTGTGACAGAGGTCCTGTTCTCCTGTTGGTGAGCAACATGTCATTGGTGGCACTTTCTTGGGACATGTGCCACTTGTAGTTCTGCTGATTGGAATAGGAGCTTTAGCTTTAAAATCCCTACTTCAGTGTGTCCACAGTGAAAAAAACTTGTACAATTTTAGCACCCCCTCCCACCACCACCACACCTACACTTGCTTAGGTCTTTGCATATAGTATCTCTCTGCTGATTCTTGAAGGCCTGAGCTTTGTCCTCTGCAGTGTTGGCTTGAGGCTGAGGGGAGGGTTGTTTTCCTGAACATGATAAGAAACGGAGCGGGCAAAGCAGGAGCTCTAAGCTAGTGATTGGTAGACAGGGTGCCCTGGAATGTGGTTGGCCTGCAGCCCAGAATCCAGCACTTTGTATTTGTTTGTTTCTGGGAGACTGTGGTCTAGTGCTACTGTGACAGGAAGTGAGAAAGCTGGGAGTGGGGGAACAGAGAGGAGTGATGTCTTTGTGGTTCTCCTGTGAAATCTCTTTGTCCCTGTAGAGTAGCTCCGCTACAGAGCCCTACTGAGAAGAGAGCAGCCTTTGTGTGTCTAATGGGTCTCAGGGTATCTAGCTCCTCTGAGGGATTAGAGGGTGTGAGATCTGGCTGTGGCCTTTTACATTTTAGCACTTGAGTTATATAAATGGCCTTGATCTCTTAGCATTGAAGAGCTTACTGAGTTTTGTGTGAGTATTTATGGATGTCTAAGATTTAATTAAGAATGGAATTCTAGAAGGACATAGATGTTAGATAATGTTGATGTACATTGCAGAAATTTTGTTGCGTCTGAAAGGGACAAAGAATGAATGCTGGAGCCCTTCTGTTTGGCACCTTTGTACACACATGTGTTCCCTGCCCACTTGATTTCAGCATCCCCTCGCTGCAGGTGTCCAGTGTTTGTCCATAACTGGGGATGGTGGGGCTTTCCTGGGACCGCAGTAGTGCACCTGTGACACCTTGTCTTCCTCCTGCTGCCCCCTTTCTGTCTTGTTTAGATTTTCCTGTTCTTTATTCCAGCTGTGAACTAGGCATCTTTTCTCACTTTGTTGATTGGGTGGCTGAGTCCTCAACTTCTTGTTAAGCTGGCCAGCCCCTGAGCTCGCACGCGCGTACACACACACACACACACACACACACACACACCCCGCCTTCGATTGCCCAGGAGGACAGCTGCCCTGGAGGCAGATTGCTAACATACCGCTAGAACAATCCCTCCCCTCTGTTCTGATGCTGGCCTGCACAGTCTTCCCTTTAGTTCCTTCTCTTTCCCACCCAACTCTGATCTTTGCTTTTGGCTTAGTGGGATGTCCTATTAAAAACAAGAGGAAGATTTTGGTGAGATTTTCTTTCTTGAGGTGCATTAGGGATGACAGTTGTGGCTCTTTTGCTAGATTTCTAGGTGAGGCTTGCCAATGGGAAGTAGATGACTGGTACAGAGTAATCTCTGTTGTGGCCCTTTAGATTTACGTGCTTGTCCCTATAGAAAGAAGCAGTCTGGTGCTGAGAGGCGGTGGTGCAGGCCTTTAATCAGGCAGGAGGCAGAGTTCAAGGGCAGCCAAGGCTATAAGGAGAAACTCCCTCCCAGAAACAAAACAAAAAAAGAAATTTAGTCTGAATTAGAATATAAGCCCCCAGAATTGAGGAATATTTTGCCTTTTAAAGTGAAGCTAAGAACCAAAGGTCTCCCTGGGTGTTCGGTGTCGTGGTGGTCACCTTGCCCCTTAAAGGGACAACCCGACACTTGGTCTCTCTTGCTCCTGGCCTCTTGGCCTTTTCCCCTTTCTCTATTGGGGCGCCCCTCTCTCTTCCCCCTTCTCTCTCTTTTCCCCCATCATGTCCTGCTTTCCCTTCTCTCCCTCCCTCCATCTCCACCTAATAAACCTCTCTATAGAAGATCTGTCATACGTCCAATCATCTCTATTTAGTTTGTCCCATAACCTTACACTGGGTGTCTCCCCTCCCTACCCGGTTCCTCCAGCGCCTTAGTTTGTGTGTTTGTTTAGCTGGGAGCTCACTGCATAGCCCAGACTAGCCTTGACATTCTCCTGCTTCAGTCACACTGTCACACTTACCTGTATTTGGATTAGGGGTGTGTATGTACAGTCATTATCATGCTTAAGAAAATAACAACAAAAGTCCCTTGTTTTAACTTTAATGTACTCAGAATGACTCAACCACAGGAAGCATAGAAAGTTCATACACCTTCTACCATATCAGGAAGAAGTATTTTGGACTTGAGTAGGATGTTTCTATGACTTATCAGCAATGCTACTTCTGATAAATGCTTTACTCATCATAATAAAGGAGTACTAATGGACATACCCACTGAGGCAAAGAGGCACCAGAGCCCACCTGAGTTTTCAAAAAAGAAGCTAGGCATCAGACAGATACTAGCTAGGCCAGCTCACAGACAAGTTGGTATCAGATCAGAAGGTCTTAAGAGGATTCTACTAGTAATTTTTATGGGGAGATTTCAGTACTCTAGTTTTCTAGGGTTGGATTTTATCTTTCATTCAGGTGGAGAAAGAATTTCATCCTGTTACCTGTTGATACAGTTAAGATAAACTTTCATGCTTCCTGTCATTGCTTTCTTCATAGAGTCACAGTTGGTCATAGCAAGTGTTCTCTAAACCTGGCAGAAAGACTGTCTATTGTCCTTTGTCCTTTTGGGGGCTTTGAGAAAGTAGGGACTTTATACATTATGGCTCAGTTACCTGCTTCCTCCCTTTCCAAGTTATTTTCCAATGATGAGTAAAAGAGAAGAGGAATGCCAGATAGGAAGTAAAAGGGTTAGTGAGATGCATCTTTAAAACAAAGAATGTGAGCTCTAAACAGTTGGATCACCTCTCCTGAACCCAAAGGTTAAGCTTTTGTCTGCATTTATTTTTTATTTTTTGCCTGAAGAATATAAGGTGTCACAGTTAATTTTAGGATTTCCCTTTTTACGAGGAGAGTTGCGTGTTGTCATCAAAGGTTGAATTTTTCTCACTTCTCATGTGTACTGCCTTTCCTTTTTTTCTCCCTCTTTTTTCAGGGAGAAAAAAGGCATTTGGCCTCTCCCCTTCCTGGAGTCTGACACCTCCCCCACCCTCACTGTTATCTTTGTTTTGTTATCGGCTTCTCCTCAAGCCCTGCTTTTTCCTTATTAGGCTAGGCAAGGTGCCTTTGCTAAGGTTGCAGAGGGATCTAGCTAGCTGTCTCCGTGTCTCTTGAAAACTCGGTGTTCTTTGCCCCAGCCGAGGGCCTTGATGACCAGCCCCTGGCTGAGGAGAGGAGAAGAGAGGGAGTTGGCCTGAGAGAGCAGAAGGACTTGTTAGACCAGTCCTGTGTATGTGTCATAGAACTCCGAAGAGAAGCAGGTTTGCTTTCTTTCCCTGCCCTTTCAGTCCTGGGCTCCTAGACAGAGTCATGCCTTTCCTTTGCTTCAAAGCCAGCCCAATTTTAATCAGTGTTAATGTGCTAGGGTTTGGGTACATAGGAGGGGAAAATAGAACAAGAATAATATTTCATGTGGTTTCTGAACCTTATTTGTGTTGAGGTTTTGTTGTTATTGTTTTGTTTTTTTCTTTCGAGACAAGGTTTCTCTGTGTAGTTTTGGCTGTTCTGGACTATTTATAGACCAGGCTGTCCTCGAACTCACAGAGATCCAACTGCCTCTACCTCCGAGAAAGCTGGGATTACAGTCGTGCATCACTGCACCTGGTGATAGAAGTAATTTCCCCCTTCCTTTTCTGATATCTTTCAGTGTGTGGTTTCCTCAAACTACTAGACTCCAGTGATCTTCCTGCCCGTGCAACCAGCTTTTACTGTGGCCCTTCCCCCTTCCTAGTCAGCTTTGTACCCCTGAGCTGTCTCCCCAGTCTCCATAGACTATTTTTAGTTATAAATTTTCACTAGGAACTGCAAATCCGTCTTGTACTGGTGGCCAGCATTTATTTTAACATTCTGGAAGCTGAGATAGGATGGCTTCAAGAGTTTGAAGATAGTTTGGCCTATATACAGGTCAGCTTAGACTGCAGAGTAGAGCCCTATCCAGAAACAATCAAAAAGAAAAGCAAACAAACAAACATTAAATTCTGCAATGGATGTAATGTGATTTCTAGGAAGCTGAGACAGGAGACAAGGAGGAATGCTGCGTTGTAGGCTAGCCTGGTGTATACATCTAAGTGAAGTTCATCCCTCCGCTCGGCCACATGCCACCTGAAGCTGAGTCAAGCCAGGGTGGCTAAGACTTATTGTCTTGGCCATCTGTGGCCTATGGATTTGTGCCTTTCAGATGGCCCCTGACCCAGGAACCCTTTAGCCCTGGTTATCCTGACCCTGGTCATCTCTCAGGGCCACAGAGCCTTTTAGTGCAGCATAGGTCCATTGCTCCAGAACACAGCCTCTGGCAAGCTCAGAAGAGATGCTGCCATGCCAGCCAGTGGGGGTGGGAAGGATGCAGAATCACACAGTGTAACCCAGGCTGTTACGGAGCTCATCTAAGAGCTCAGGCTGGCTTCTCAGCAACTCCTAAGGATGCCCCTGCCACAGCCTCCTAAGTGCTTAGACTGTAGGTGTGGGCTACTACATAGGCAGAAAAAAAAAACCTGTTAGGGTTTTTGTTGTTGTTGTTGTTGTTGTTTTGTTTTCTTTTTCTCCTTTGCCACCATCACCACTGTCTGGCTCTTTTGCTCTTAGTTTTTTTTCAAGGCAGGGTTTTTCTGTGTAGCCTTGACTATCCTGGATTCGCTTTGTAAACCAGGCTGTCCTTGAACTCAGAGATCCCCTGCCTCAGCCTCCCTGAGTGCTGGGATTACAGGTGTGAGCTGCTGCCCCTGGCCCACCTGGCTTTTTTTGTCTTATTTATTCATGTGTATGCACATATTTAAGTGCACATGTGTGCAGGTGCCTCAGGCAGCCAGAAGATACGGAGTCCCTTGGAACTAGAATTTGAGGTAGTGGTGAGCTGCACGACTAGGTGCCAGGAAGTGCACTTGGCTCCTGGGGAAGAGCAGCTAGCCTTCTTAACTGTCGCACCGTCTCTTCAGTCCCATGTGTTTAGTTTAAGCTTAAAAGACATGTGTTTACTTTCCCCAGAGGAAGGTAATAGACACAGAGGTCCCATTAATTCCCTGAGTGAGCCTTAGGTGGGCATTGGTCAGCCTTTTCCGTAAATCGGAGCCTCAGGGAAATGCAAGAACTGGGCTATTTCTAGAGTGTGAATGTTGTTGCTCAGTAGTTCTCAGTTGAAAAGTAAAGCAAAGTTCCCTTTAGATTGATAATAATATTTTATTAATAGTTAATAATGCCATAATAATAACGGTACTGTTATTGTTGTCATTCTACGCTGCCCAGGCTGACCTAGAACGGACTTGAGCAACAGGCACAGATACATTCTCTTTTGTCTTTGGAGCTTTTCTTTGCTTGTGTGTTATGGAGGACTAATCCTTAGGGTCTTATGACTGTACTTAGCTCTGAATTACTGAGTAATTCCGTAATTGAGAGGTGGTCTTCTTGAACTCCTTATGTGGCCCAGATATGCCCTGAATTGTGATCCTTATGTCTCACTCAGCTAAAGTATTAGGGTTACAGGTATAGACCTTCCTGGGATGGGGTTAGTATGGATCTGAATTTAAACAGAGAAGTGAGAAATACTATAATTAATCTGATTTTAAGAAGGTAGAACTTTTGTGAGGGGTGGGCTGTGGGCTGCAACTTTGGACTCTAGTACCAGTAGTTTTCCTCATACGGAGTTTTAGAAAAACTTTTAACAGAATATGTTTGAAATTTAGAAACAGAATGGTAATTTTCTGTGGGAGTGTGCTTGAATAGGAACATTGAACTGTAAGTTTTGGACACATCCTTTCTGGCTGAAAGTTATGTCACACAGTGTTACAGGTTGTTTGCTGTATGTTACTAAGTAACAGGCTTGGTGCTTTAAAAAATCATTTTATATCCTCAGAGATGGAAATGGAGTTTGCTTTGAGGAAGAACATACATTTGTGGCATTAGTTTGTATTTATACTGTATTTACAGGAAGAAAGGAAGCTTTGGGACTGGTTACAAAAGATTGTACTCTTTCCCAGAGCCTGAAGGTCGAATCATAGAGAGCTCTTCAACTTGGGGAGAATTGGGGTTTCCTCCAGCACAGCTGTGCTCAAGCCTTCACCCAAGTCAGGCCATGTATGGGTGTGTTTACCTGAGCTTGATGGAAGTGTGAGTGAGTGTGCGAGTGTGTGTGTGTTATTCATAGTCAAACAAAGCTCTGGAAGGAGGGTAATGGAAATTAAACAGTGTTTAACTCCTCTTGGTTTTCCTAGATAACTTTTGGTAGAACCAGTGATTGGATCCGAGATCTTTTGAAGTCAGGGTTTCATTTAATCTTTGCCATTAAGAAAAGTAAAGAATTCCGGTGGTGGCATGGGAGCAGAAGGGCATGTGGTTTCTTCCACTGACATTCAAGTTCCATGTGTCCAAATGTAGTAATTAATAACTACAACAGTTACATTGCCAGTGGCTTTCCATAGCATATGTCTTGGCTTTCTCTAAGCACTTCATATGGGTTGTTCATTTAGTTTTCATTACTACCCTTACGTGTTTTGTTTTACAGAGAAGAAAACTGAGATTTAGATTAAGTAGTACCTTGTCCAAGATTGTGTAAATGTTGGATCTGAGACTTGGATATAGTTAAGATCTAAAAGCCCGTGGTCTGTGATGATGATGATGATAATGATTGATTGATGCTGTGGTCTCACTCTGTAGCCTAGGCTGGCTTCTAACTTATAGCAGTTCTCTTGACCCAGCCTTCCAAGTGCTGATGTGAGTCACTATGCCCATCCCAAATTAGACTTCTCTGAAGCATGTTTTATTACACTTAGCGATTTGTGTGTGCATATGTCTGGGAACATGGGTACTGCAGCTCCTGTGAGGAGGCCAGAGGACAGCTTGTAGGAGCAGCTTTCTCCTCCTACCCTGTGGTCCCAGGAATCCAACTCAAGTCATCAGGTCTGGTGGCAACAGTCCTACCCCATGAACCATCTCATTGCCCAAGTAGAGTTCTCTAGCTGGTTTACAGTACAACAAACCATTCCAGGGATTGTGCCCTGCTGTGTGATTGGCACTGTCTGAATCTTTGGTCCTTTTGGACATTTAATTTAATAGACCTTGAAGTTCCAACAGAAGAGACTGACTTTGTCGTTGCTATTACTTGAATGAATGAGGTGTAGACCTGGAAGGGCTTTCTCGATTGGGTGGGGTCCATACAGTAAAGACCTGTGCCTGTTAAAGGCAACCCAGCTCTTCTCAGAAAACACACTGTCAGGGGAGTGACAAGATTAAACAGTCCACGGTGTGATCTATTTTTGGTGAAAGTATCTGTTTCACAACATTAATGTTGAACTTGGGAAGGGGTTAGACCAAACTTAGAGAACTACCCTGTTTGTCTGTGTGTTGTGTGTTGTGTGTTTTTCTTCCTTCCTTCCTTCCTTCCTTCCTTCCTTCCTTCCTTCCTTCCTTCCCTCCCTCTTTCTTTCTTTCTTTCTTTCTTTCTTTCTTTCTTTCTTTCACCAGACTAAGAGAACTTTTCCCTTATTTATTTATTCAATTCATTCATTTATTTATTCACTTTACATTTTTATCACAGTCTCCCCTTTCCCCCAATCCCCCCTTACACCCCCCTACTTCTATCCCCCCTTCCCTTCTCCTCAGAGAATGGGAGACCCCCCCATGGGCTGTAGGACTAGGTACATCTTAGAGGACTTTTTTGATGCTAGCCAAAGTCAGTTAGTGGTTTGCATACTGGTCTCTAGCACAGTCTTTATGGTATGTGGCAGGAAGAGGAGACATCAAGTTATGAGCGTTCTGCTCATAAGACAGCTATAGCTTGTCATGTCATAGCTGTAGCTTCCCATATATATATATATATGCTTTCCTTTTCTCTTCCTTGCATTTATACAGACATGGATATTTCCCCCTTCCTCTTCCTATAATAGTTAGGAAGGTGTAGGTCAAAGGGCCTTGGACCATTCATTCCTTCATTCTTTTTTGGGAAAGGGTGGTGGCCTGTAGCCTCAGGCTGGGCTTGAACCTGTGGTTCTCTTGCTTTAGCCTCATACATGCTGGGAATATAGGCATTTGTCAATATGCCCTGCTTGGACTTGTACTTGTATTTAAGCAGCACGATATAGAAGAAAATGTGGGCTTTAGAAATATTCTAGCCCTGGGTTTAAATTCTAAATTTGCTACAAACTATAGGAAGTTGGTTAATTTTTTCACCTATGAGTCTGTTTTCACATTTGCAGTAAAACTGAACTTCCTTATGGTTTCTGTGATTGCCAAGGCAATAAATGTAAGCCATTCAGGCATTGGAAATTTTTTTGTGTTCTCTTTGTTGAGGTAACAAACTGGTAAGGCCCTGAGGAAGAAATAGAGTTAGTGTTGCAGATTTGTACTGCCACAGTGACAATCAGGTACTAGAGAGACACCCTCTGTCCGAGAAACACTGGTTTAGTGAAGACCTCGTCGTCCACAGAGCTGGAGTAGAGGAACCAGCTCATCTGCTCTGTGCAGTTCAGTTGTGTTCTTGATCCGATTAACTTCATCTCGTACTTTACAAAATAGTTTGGGGCTGAGACATTACCATGAAGTAATGTAATTGGAAGACTGAAACTAACTCTTGAAACAACTTAACACGTCACCTCGTAGAACACACTATCTCATGCAGTCTTCACAGCAGCTCTGACCTAGAATGGGCTGTTGCTATTGACAGCACACAGATGAGAATGACCGTAGCATAAGCCAGGACTGGGACCAGTCATGTGAGTTGTATCCTGTCTCACAGAGCCACTGCTTCTCTCTTCTAAACACAAATCTGTCCATGGCTAAAGACCTAGGAGCGTGACCCCTTTTTCTCCTTGACTGTCTTTTCCTCTGAGAGGCGTCTGGTCGGCTTTGAAGCTGGGATGGTGGAGGCAGTGTTTCTCCAGACCCTGCTTTGTAACCTAGGTTCCTCAGCGTTTCCTCTAACTTTCCTTTGCTCCCTGTATCAAATTAAAGTGTGGGGAGAGAAAGTGGTCATTTATGGCATAGCTACAAACCCTGTCTCTCTGTGGCAGGGAGTGTTGCTTCTCTGTGCCCCACAGTGGTGGCTGGGCTTTTATTAGCAAGAAGATTACAGGGCGGAGGCTGCCACAGTGTAGCTGCAGTCCAGGCCCTGTTTAAAGTCAGTAACTGGAAGTCTCTCTTGATGCAGAAGGTTCATAGGTCACTGGACATAGTGGATGAGGGCAAGCATTTGAAATGAAGAAATAGGGACAACAAGGAAGCAATTAAAACAAGCCAGGAATGGTGAAAAACTCTTATACTCCAGAGCTTGGGCAGTAGAGGCAGGAGGAGCAGCAATTCAGGGCTAGCTTCAGTGAGCTTGAGGCTAGCCTGGAAGACTGTTACAAACAAACAAAAGCAAAAAAAAAAAAGGACTTATTGAAGGAAGCCCTTTGGGTGGCTATTTGGAATGTGGGGTAGGAGAATGAGAAGGTGGCCTTGGGCTTTGGGCTGAGTAAAAACGGTGGTTGATATGTGATTGTAGGCGCCCAGGGCTGGGTAGGAGGGACTTAGGGACAGTTGAACATGTTCTTGGATTTAGTTACTGCGTTAACTCAGTTTACTGGGCACCTCTTCATCAGTGTGCCCTGGGTACTCTTGCTTGCTGGATGCTGGGTACATTTTAAGGCACACAGGCCCAGGCTTTTGTGTTTGGTGGGGCTCTGGGAAGCGTGGGAAAGGAGCCTAAGCACAAGGCTCGGCCTAGGCTAGTCCCCACATGCCTTCCCTACCATGACTAGAGCACTGCTTTCTCAATGTCTTTGTGGGCATGCTGGGACTGGGCCTGGAGGTTTCTGCCTTAAGGGTGGGAAGGAGGAGGTTGGGTACTCCAACAACAAATTTCACCCCCAAATTGGTTGCCTGACAGAGAGGATATGTGGAGTTTTATATACGGTATAACCTAGTCTGTCTCTGCGTGGATTACTAGTAGAGGAAGTGTAGGTGACAGTCTCTGCTTTAATTAACCCTATATCCGGAGCCCACATATCTGAACACAGCAAAGTTGAAAGGGTATTTTTACATAAAACAATTAGAAATTGCATCTTAAATAACCCCCTGTCATTTCTAATACCTCCCCTTACTCCTCTTGTGTTTATTCATTGGGTACAGTTTATTTTCTTCCCATTCTCATTTTTCCACCAAATATTTCTGCAGCTGTCTTCTTCCTGCCTGCTGCTTGCTGAGGTGGCTGGGTGCTTCCATGATTTATTTGATTCTAGACTGGGCTGCTCTCTGTGTTAGACCAATCAATCAGTTACGGCCCTCTAACAGGTGTGTATGGAATATGTGTTTGTTGAGAATTAAACATTATTTTAGGGGTCTTCTTTTCTTTAGGGGGTTGGTGAGAGAATAGGGAATAAGGGAGAAAAATGTTCCCATAGTTTGCTGTTCAGCAGCACACACTTTAGCTATCCATCTATTTGAGACAGGGTTTCTCTATGTATCTCTGGCTATCCTGGAACTTGTTCTGTAGACCAGGCTGGCCTTGAACTCATAGAGATCCATCTGTACCTGCCTCTCAAGTGCTGGGGTTAAAATTATGAGCTACCACACCTGGCCACAAAAACTTTGAGACAAGATCTTGCTAAGTTGCGTAGGCTGGACACAAGCTTCTGTAGTGCAGTCAGGCCACGAAGCTGTGATCCTCTGCCTCCTGAGAAGGCAGGCCCATACTGCAGACAGAACTAGAAGCAAAGCTGGTTTTTAAAATACAGTGTTCTGTGGTTCTATCACTGTGTTGTTTTATCTAGCAGTTTGCTTTCTATAATGTAGTAAAGCTTTAGAAGATAGAAGGCCTCTTCATAAATGTATGAGACATGGAGGCTTAAGTTCTTCTGTCTTTCAGCTTTTTTTTTTTTTTTTTTTTTTTTTTGAGACAAGGTTTCCCTGTGTAGCCTTGGCTGTCCTAGACTCTCTTTGTAGAGCAGGCGGCCTTGAACTCACAGAGACCTGCCTGCCTCTGTTTGCCAAGTGTTGGAATTGAAGGCGTGCGCCAGCACACCTGGCTGATTCCATTAACTGGCGTGTCCCTGTGGCCAGTAAGTGTCTCCTTGTACCAGGGAGTTAAGGCTTTGGTCAGACTGATGCCTGCAAATATTTCCAGAAAAAAATAATGTAATTTTAACCCTATGCTGTAGCCTTATGCCTGGCCGACAGTGTGGAGACTTTGCTCAGCTGCCACGACATTAGGGGTTGGTATGGAGCGTGGAAGAGGGCAGCAGGCAAAGGGCCCTTGTCGGATCTAGCATTGGTGGCGGCTCCCAAGCTTCCTTGGTGGCGGCTTGCTTTCTGCAGTGCAACCACAGAGGGCGCTGTGGCGCTGGGGATTAACAGTTCATCTGTCTTCTCTGACCTGTGATCTTCTCTCTTCTCTCTCTTACCCACCCCACCCCCAATAGTGTGCAGTGAGGGGACCTACTCCCTCCTTTCTGCTCCCTCTGTGGTCCACCTTACTCTTTGTCCTGCCCTGCGGCGGCTCCTCCCCTAACCTTCATGGACGACTCAGAGGTGGAGTCGACCGCCAGCATCTTGGCCTCTGTGAAAGAACAAGAGGCCCAGTTTGAGAAGCTGACCCGGGCGCTGGAAGAGGAACGGCGCCATGTCTCGGCGCAGCTGGAACGCGTCCGGGTCTCACCACAAGATGTCAACTCACTCATGGCCAACGGCACCCTCACCCGTCGGCATCAGGTAACCCCCTCTCCATCAGACCTGCAGGTAGGGCTTTGCATGGTCACAAGAGAGGCCAAGAGATCCTTGGTGAGATGCCACTGGCCCTGGGCTATCCAGTGCTTACACTGCAGGGTGAACTGTGCCAGGGCTAACACTGATTAACAGATGAGGGATGTGTTGCTGATCTGAGCTGAAACCCTTTGTGACTTCCTGTTTTGCTGGAGTGGGTTTTCTGAGCAGGAATGCAATTTTAGTTATGGTAGAACACTTTGGAGCTATGTTCAAGTCACTTCTCTTTTCTTTGAAATATCTCTCAGGGTCAAAAATTAGGAAAGAATGTCTACTTGGTGGCTGGGGAAGTTAGGTGGCTTGGATTCTAGTTCACTCTCATCCAGAGATCAATCTGTTCTCAGAAAATGTTTCCGTGTTCCTAAGTTGTATATTCTGTTCCCTATTGTGCCTGTGTGCTTACTGTTGGATGAATCTTTTTGGATGGAGGGGTCATTGTTAGCACTGGAGGGGGGAGTGTTATGCAATTATTTAAACCAGGTCACCACTGGAGCCAGTGGTCTCTGGGCTGGCTGCCTGATGTGACCTAGGAGACTGGTGTTAGAAATGAGAACTATGTTGTGTTTCCTGTGGTTTATATCTGACTGCACTGTGATGTGATGTAATCTGTCTGAGGTTTTATCTCTGTGTGTGTGTGTGCGCGCGTGTGTGCATGCCGCTGCTTAGTAGACTGACTCTGAAGAGGTCTCGAACTAGAGCAGCGCTTATACTTAGTTCTCTTAACTAACTGCTTATTTATTTTTTTAATTTATATATTTTATAGTGCTAGAGATTGACCCTGGAGCCCTGAAGGTGCTAGGCAAGTGCTCTAGCACACTTACATCCTAAACTCATTATTTACTTACTTGGGAAGAGCTGGGGATGGAACCCAAGGTCTTGTGCATGCTAGGCAGATCCTCGGCCGCTAAGCAGCTTTTCAGACCTTAGGGTATCTGAAGACAGGGTGTGGGTGTGTAGCTCAGACTGACTTCAGACTGGCGATCCTCCTGCGTCTGCCTCCCTAGTGCGAGGATTATAATCATGCACAGCTACTTGCTTCCTCTTTAAACTAGTGTACATAATTTGAATTGTGGATAATCATGAATTTAAAAGATGTTTTAGCCAGGTGTGGTGATACAGGCCTTTGATCCCAGCACTTGGTAGGCAGAGGCAGGCAGATCTGGTTCAAGGCCAGCCTGATCAATACAGAGAAACCCTGTGTGGGGAAAAAAAAAAAAGTTTTATACATGTTTGCAGTATCCAGGGAAATTTACAAGAACTTGAGTAGAGAGATGGGGATGAGTTAGACTGAGGGAAAGTGGGGTCGCTCAGACTTTTAGGTAGTGGGGAATCCCAGGATTTAGTGGTTTTTCTCTTGCTCTTTTATTTTTAACCTCTGCTCAGCAATGAAACCACACCCTTCCTTCTTCCTGAAAGCAAAGTTTAACTTCCTCCTCCTGCAGCATTACACTATGTGTGAAGAGGATGGGTGAGGAAGAATCCCATGGTTCTTGGATCTTCCTGTATTCTCTTGGGAGAAGAGCAAGAAATGCGCTTTTATTTGTTCAGTGTCATTACACCTTGGTGCTTGAGAAAGAGCAACTTAAGAATGTCTTAGACTGTGTCTTGCTGTGACTTGACGAAGCTGTTCAGATTCTTCTTAAAGGCCGTTGCCCAGGACTTCCCTTCATATTAACTCTTTGCTTTCTTTAAAAAGCTTTCTGGAATAGGAGTTTCCCATGGTAGCAGAGCATGATGATTCCTAAAACAATAAAAGCTTTTTTGGGAACCACCCAATGTAGCTTTTCCAACTTTCCTATATTCTTAGGACTTTCCCAAAGGTTGTGTGTAGGGAGCTTATCAGAGTCGGTGCTGTTTTTTCAGCAAAATTTTGTTGAATGTTTCTCCTACGCCAAGCACTGCTCAAAGATACTAGAGATACAGCCTACTGACCCCAAGCTCTGTTTTCTCATGAAACTCACACTCTTATGCTCCAGAGACCCACCGTGCCAGAATTTTAGGCCTGATTCCAGTTTTGAGGAAGTGGTAACTTAAGATTAAGGAGTGTCACCACTGTTCCTTATGAGTGCTGATGCCAGTTTCAGGCCACAGACACCTTCTTTAAAGCCCTTTCTTTTGGAAAGAAAGATGTTTGTGTTTGACAGAACAAAGGAAGGCCAGAAAATAAATTGTCCTGTGGGCTGTGTTTCAGAACGGCCGCTTTGTGGGCGATGCTGACCTTGAGAGACAGAAATTTTCAGATTTGAAACTCAACGGACCCCAGGTAATTGTTTTGACTCAAGGTCTGGATGGCTTTATTCATATCTTTTTGCTTCTCCAGCCTTTACGATTGTATTGGTGTTCCGGAGTGCTTACTATAAATGCTCATTAGTTCTTCAGTTTAGGAAAGTTAAAGGTGCCATTCCAAATTATACATAGTTTTGTTGGTTTAAAAAAAAAATCATTGGCTTTTATCACGGCACTCCTGTCTCATTTGAGCCTCTGGTACTGCAGTTGTTTTGAGGGAGACCATGATTCTACACTGTAGGAAAGCTTACCGAAAATCTGACGGGGGAGTATCTGGTGAATAACATCAAACCATCAAAAGATAAGCCTTGTTGGGCCTGGTGGTTCAAGTCTAATCCTGGTCTTTTGGGAGGTTGAGGCAGGAGGATCAGAAGCCTGCCTAGGAAATTATTGAAACTGTATCCCTAAGTAAAAGTAAGAAAAGGTTCTGGATTGCTCAGTAGAAGGTGGAATTCCTGCCTAGCATACACCACATGCAACTCCTAGTACCACCCAAGACAAAACAAAACCTCTTATTGTTACTATGTTTTAATCTTAAAAGGTCTTTATTGGTTAAGCTGTTCTTTTTGGAGTATTATTCAGATGTAGACATGACAGCACGGTTTATATTTAAACAGGTGACAAGAATGGGAAGTCAAATCTGCTGCCTCTGTCATGTCTGCATGATTTGAGTTACCTCTTTTTATTTATGTTGTTAGATACCTAGTACTGGGAAATTATATTTACCCTCCTTTTACACAAGTTATTATTTACTTATTGAGCACGGTGGCTCAGTGTATGGTCCTGGCTGACCCGGAATTTGCTGTGTATATTAGAGTGGCCTTGACCTCACAAGGCAGATCTTTGCCTCTAGAGTGCTGGGATTAAAGGTGTGCCCTGCCTTTTTGTACAAGGTGAAAGGTGACAACACTCTACAACCCTTGAGGCCAATGGGAGATGCATGAAAACTACTATGAAACTAGAAGCCCCAGTGTTTCTTACTTACTAGGCTGGACTGTTACTGCAGAGGTTTAGTATAGCTTCACTCTTCTCTCTCTCACAGGACCACAATCACCTTCTGTATAGCACTATCCCCAGGATGCAGGAGCCAGGGCAGATTGTGGAAACCTACACAGAGGAGGACCCTGAAGGAGCCATGTCTGTTGTTTCTGTGGAGACCTCGGATGATGGGACGACCAGGCGCACGGAGACCACAGTAAGCGAGTTCTGCCTCCCTTCAAGTGATGGGCCCCTGGTGGTCTTTAGTAGAGGAGCGAGCCAGTTAGGGGGGCGAAGGCACTGATGCCAGAGAGAAAGCTATCAGTGTGCAACAGAAAAGAAGGTGAGAGGACCGTGGGAAGAGGGAGTATGACACTCATACTAGTTTCCCTAGGAGTTAGTGACAAGGTGGTTTTCTCACTTGGGTAAGAGAGGCATAGATGACACTTGAGACATTTCTATGTGAAGACCTAGAACGTGGGGGTTTGTTTTTTAGGGTAGTGTGGAATTTAAACTTAGATTCTTCATTTCCTTCAAGAATTGGTTTTCTTTTTCTTATTCCTTAACTGAAGGTCAAGAAAGTTGTGAAGACAGTGACAACGCGAACAGTACAGCCAGTCCCCATGGGACCAGATGGGCTGCCCATGGATGCCTCATCCGTCTCCAACAACTACATCCAGACTCTGGGCCGTGATTTCCGCAAGAATGGCAACGGGGGCCCTGGTCCCTATGTGGGGCAGGCAGGCACTGCAACTCTTCCTAGAAACTTCCACTACCCTCCAGATGGATACGGCCGACACTACGAGGATGGTTACCCCGGTGGCAGTGACAACTATGGCAGTCTGTCCCGGGTCACCCGAATTGAGGAGCGGTACAGGCCCAGCATGGAAGGCTACCGGGCCCCCAGTAGACAAGATGTGTATGGGCCCCAGCCCCAGGTTCGAGTAGGAGGGAGCAGTGTGGATCTGCATCGCTTTCACCCAGAGCCGTACGGGCTGGAGGACGACCAGCGCAGCATGGGCTACGATGACCTTGATTATGGCATGATGTCTGACTATGGCACTGCCCGTCGCACAGGAACTCCCTCAGACCCTCGCCGCCGCCTCAGGTGAGCAGGAGTGAGGGAAGAGAGGCTCCTCTTTTTCCCATCTGGGGAAGGGTGGCTTTGTTTTGAGAGCTTTGGGGGATTGGTGACCACTGGTGGACACTTAGGCTCCTTTCCTTTTCCTGGAAAGCACAATGACTGTTGGTTTGCTGTCTTACTCTTTCTTGTTGTCAGAGTCCTATTTCAGTTATACCAAGTGATTCTTTTCTGTCTGTGTGCTATTACATTTTGAGACCACGTATTGGTAGCTCAGGCTGTCCACCGATCTGGCTGTGTAGTAAAGGATGATCTTGGACTCCTGGTCCTTCTTTATTCTTCTTCCAAATCCTGGGATTACAGGTGTGCCACCACATTTGGTGAGAAAGTAGCCAGATGATTTATGCTTGTAATTCCACTGCTGAGGAAGCTGATACAATATTAATCTCAGGATGTTTAAAGCCTGTTTGGGCTATTGTGTTGACTATTTATAAACAAAACCCAAAAGAAAAAAGTGATTAGTGGTGGTTACTGGTCCCTAAAAAACAGAACTGGCCTGCCATGCTGTAACTTCCGCCTAAGATCTGTCTCTCTCTTGGTGAAGAGTCCAAAGCTGGGGTCAGGAAATGTCACGCTCTTGTTTGTGAGTGCCTGTTTAGCTACTGCTTTGCTGTTAGAACACAGGACTTTGTTTAAGAGCTTTCCTTGCATTAGTTCTAATCTTGATGTTTATAATCTCACAGAAGCCCTGGCCCTTTGTAGTTAGTTAGGGCTTTATGAAGGCAGTGAGTTGGGAGTGGTCCTCCTGTACTGTCCATTAGTAACAACTCCCAAAGGTCACTAAGCGACTGTCCATTCTGAAGGGTCTTTTTCTTTGAGGTGATCTTTGGTGACATGCCTGTGTCGTGGTTACTGTGTGGATGAGTAGGAGTTGCCTTGGAAGACTGTTTTAGAATGGGGTTAAGGGTCTCCCTCTCTTCCCTTTCTTTTTGTTGGTGTTGAGACACAGGGTGGCCTCTGAGACAGCTGGGGTTAAAGGCGTGCCCCAGCATCCCCGGCCGCTTGGCCGTTCCTCAAGGGCCCGTGTTAGACTTGGTGTGCTATTCATTAGTACCTTGGGTTCGTTTTCATATTTTTTAAAGGTTATTTAAGAAATTCTTAGATCTGTGTGTATACAAAAAAACATGTTTGGTTTTGGGCTACAAACATAACCTGAGACTAAATCCGAGTCTATATTTTCAAGCCACGAAATAAGAGAAGATTTCTAGTTATCTTGATAGAGGCGCCCTGGCAGGCGTTACTCAGTTTTGTGCGGAGGTTCATGGCCTTGCAAAGCAAAGGTCTTGGCACTTACTTCAGAATGTATACTAGATAGTGTTGGCCAACCATAAACTGAGTTGGTCTGGGACAGGAGTAGAGGCCCTCCTGTCTAAGCCTGAGTCACTGGCGCTTTTCAGAGGGCGTGGTTAGCCCAGTCAACTCCCATGTGACTCACCTTTTATTCCTGAAGGGGCGCCAGAGCTTAGCAGCAGTAAGTTAGCCAGAGGTAGATAGCAGCTATTCCTGGAACAGTCTGCCTAGGTTGTGGGGCTGGAGTACAAGTCTTCGCGCTCTGACTTTCCTTAACAAAGAGAGATTAGACATTGATGGGTGTGGATGGCCAAGCCCTTCCCTGCTTGCCCTTTGAAGTGGCCGTTCACACAGAGAGGGCTTGGGTCTTGGCTCTTGGTTTGTTCCAGAGTGGCATTGGAATCCTGCTTGACTAGCAAGCACGTCTTCTGCTTCCTGTTCAGGCCTACTAGAGTAGTGCAAGGTCAAACTTACACAGTGAGGCCGTGATTAGTGTGAAAAGCACTGAAACTAAAAACCCTGGTCTGGTTTCTGCCGTTATCCATAGAGCCTTAAGCAAGTTATTTGATCATTTGGTCAGTTTTGTTATTCATAAAAGAAAAGACTCTTGATCTGTACTGCCTATGGAAGAAGGAAGTATAAAGATAGATTTCATTGAGTGACTAAAAAAAAAAAATTGGGCAGGAGCAGTTATTTTTGTAGTTGCTTATCTTAAACAAGAAAGATATGCTCATCACACAGCTGAGACACTGTTCTCTCAGGAAGAGCGGTTTGCTGTATCCTTGGAGTTTTCTTGTGTCCTGTTTTCTCTCATTAAAAGGACATGTTTTTCATGTACTGTTTATAATCTGCTTTTAAAACAACTTTATTTTGTTTCAATGACATTTTATTTTTATATTACTTTATTTATTTATTTATTTTTTTGAGACAGAGTTTCTCTGTGTAGCCATGGCTGTCCTGGACTCCTTTGTAGACCAGGCTGGGACATTTTAAATTTTATTTATTTTTCTAACTAAATTATTTGTCCCACTGAATCCTTCATGGTTTAATGGTCAGCGCTGATACCTGGTAGGTAGGCTTTTTTTTTTTTTTTTTAAGATAGGGTTTCTCTGTGTAGCCTTGGATGTCCTGGACTGTTTTATAGACCAGGCTGGCCTCGATCTCACAGAGATCAGCCTGTCTCTGCCTCCCTGAGAGCTGGGATTACAGGCGTGTGCCACCAAGCTGGGCCAGGCTAACGTTGTGTCTGGTGACAGTGGGGGTGGTTGTATGGAGAGTCCCACACAGTAGATTTTGCTCTCCCCAGTGGGAGATGAACTCGCAGATAATGGGCTCTTCCCTTCCTCATTTGAATAAATACTAGTTTGGCAGACTCACCCTCTAGTGGTTGTTGGGAGTACTGAGATAGGAAACGATTTTCATTTGACTTCTTTCAGCATCCTCCTGATCCAAGTGCTGGCGGTAGGTTAGATGTTGGTGTGTAGATGCCATTTTGGCAGAATTAGAAGTGTAGAAGTTGGAGGATGGACTCCTTCTGGAGCACATGCGTCTATGTAGCATCTGAGCCCTCAGTAAACTGTGACCATTAGTGTTCAGGGTTACACTCCTTAGCACTACTGTGCGCTCCTTCATCTGTTTTGGTCGCTTCTTTGAATTTCCAAAATAGGGCAGGGGAGAGCTTACATATGAAATGTGCCTAATGGTCTTGTTCTACCAGCTGTGTCCTGTGTGGAAGTGCCTTGTTTCCTGTTCAGCTAAGGATTTAAGAACTATTCAAAGGCTTTTTTTTTGGGGGGGGGGCTGCAGGGGTGGGACAATGTGTTGGTTTGTGGCCTAGATTGCTAGGAACTTGCTATCTGGCCTCAGACTCGTGATCCTGTGTCTGTCTCCCCAGTGCTATGCCTGTAAGACCTGCTGTTCTCGGGTTTTATTTGCTCACTTACGTGATGTGGAATCAGTTGCTTAACTCTTCCGTCCAAGGATTTCTTTCATTTTAATCAGAGAAGTTAGTAGCTGTCAGATGTAAATACTAAGGAATCAGGATTGGTTCTTTTTGTGATTACATTTCTAAATGCTTGTCTTTCTCAATCAGCAAACTTCACAGGAAAAAAAAGAGAAATGGTTTTAGTGTAAATACAGGCTACTTTTGAATGATTAAAATTGGGCATGGGGAGCTGGTTCAGTTTGGTGAAATGCTTTCTGCACAAGCATGAGTTTGCTGGCTTAGCTCTGTGGTGGCTCACACTTGTGATCCAAGCACTGGGGGACAGAGATCAGAGGATCCTTGGGTACTGCAGGACAGTGAGTCTAGTTTATAGCCAGCTTCTGATTTGCTAAGAGACTGTCTCAAAGAGTAAGGTAGAGGGCCCTTAACAAGACTTGCACTCACACAAAAGCATTCCGTATTGACCAAACAGAGGAGATCCGTGATCTTTGTGCAGAGCTGGGACTGATCCTGCCTTGAAGAGAATGGGTAACAGAGATGTTACCCAGAAGCCAGATCTAACTGTTGGTTCTTGGTTCTCTGAAAACCCAGGAGCTATGAAGACATGATTGGGGAGGAGGTGCCGCCTGATCAGTACTACTGGGCCCCCTTGGCTCAGCATGAGCGGGGAAGTTTAGCCAGCTTGGATAGCCTTCGCAAGGGCGTTCCCCCACCTCCAAATTGGAGACAGCCGGAGCTGCCAGAGGTAATTGCCATGCTAGGCTTCCGCTTGGATGCAGTGAAGTCCAATGCTGCGGCGTACCTGCAGCACTTATGCTATCGAAACGACAAGGTGAAGACTGATGTGCGGAAGCTCAAAGGAATCCCGGTGCTGGTAGGGTTGCTAGATCATCCCAAAAAGGAAGTGCACCTCGGCGCCTGTGGCGCTCTCAAGAATATCTCTTTTGGACGTGACCAAGACAACAAGATTGCCATAAAAAACTGTGATGGTGTGCCCGCCCTGGTTCGGCTGCTCCGAAAGGCTCGAGATATGGATCTGACTGAAGTCATTACTGGTGAGTACTAGGGTGGGAGTCACTGTTACTCTGTAGAGAGGTGCAGATCTAGAGGTTCCAATCCATTACCTTTTCATTCATTCATTCATTCATTCATTCATTCATTCATTCACTTTGAGACATGGTAACTCAAACTCTGTAACTCTGGCTGGCCTAGAACTCACTATGCTGAGCAGGATGGACTTGAACTTGAAGAAATCTGCCTGCTTCAGCCTCCCAAGCTGGGATAAAAAGCATTCGCCACCATGGTTGGCCAGGCCATTTTGATTATAGGTTCTGAAGTATGGGCCTTGGGTCAGCTCTGCTTCACATATTTGATTGGATGATACTAGGCAAACAGTAATGGCAGGGGCATGTGTGCCGGCATCTCCTCTCCCCCTCCCCGCCAGGTTTTTTTGTCTTGTCTTTTGAGACAGGATCTTTCTGTACATAGCCTGGCTCTTCTGGAACTCACTGTGTATGCCAGACTGACCTCGAATTCGCAGAGATTCACCTCCCTCTGCCTCCTGAGTTCTGGAACCGAAGGTGTGGCCGCCACGCCTGGTACAGTGGCCAGCTGCCGCAGTAGAGGAGTGCGCCTTCCAGACATGGAAGCCAAGTGCCAGTTGTTGTTTATCCTCAGCCTGATGGTTTGTTGTAAACCTGTGCCTGTCTTGACTCAACCTGCCTATTCCAGTTGGAAACTTGAGCTTAGGGTCCTCGCTTTATTTAGATTGTGCACGGTGAGCTATTAGTGTGAACTGAGCAGTCTGAGGGCCATGGTCACCATTCCAGGAAGAAGAAAGTAAATAAATGTTAGCTCTCAATTTGCAGGCTGTTTTCCCAGAGGTCATCTCCACTGTTGGAGTTGATTTTGGCTGGCATGATCTGGGATGAGGTAGAGTGTGCCCTTCACATCCAGTGAACAAAGGCTAGGGCTACCGACTGCTGGTCAGCATCCAGCAGTGGGCAGGACAGCTTTTCACAGGCTGAGGTGGAGAGACTGGCATGCGTTGGTGAGCATGGAAGTCTAGAAATACTGTTCATAAAGCTTTGCTCTGTGGCTGCGCGTCTACTGAGCTACAGGGTAGGCAGAGCTTACCGTGGGCCACAAGCAGAAGGCTGACTGAACACTACTTGGGTCACAGAAACTCAGCAGTGGACATCCTGTGACCCCTGAGCACGACAAAGGAGTAGAACAGAGCTCTCACTGACGAATTGTCCCTGCCAGGAACCCTGTGGAATCTCTCATCTCATGATTCAATCAAAATGGAGATTGTGGACCACGCGCTACACGCCTTGACAGATGAAGTGATCATTCCACATTCTGGTTGGGAGAAAGAACCTAACGAGGACTGCAAGCCACGGCATATTGAGTGGGAGTCAGTGCTCACCAACACCGCTGGCTGCCTTAGGTAAGTGAAGGTTTCTGAGACTAGAAAGACTGAACTTCTAGCCTTTACTCCTGGCACACCGGGAGGCAGAGAGAGGCAGATCCCTGTGAATTTGAGGCCAGCCTGTTCTACAGAGTGAGCCCAGGACAGCCAGTGCAACACAGGAAACCCCTGTTTTGAAGGCTGTGCAGAGGTTGGTAGTGCAGGCCTGTGAACCGATCTGAACTGAGTCAATAGCCTGCCTGTATACCACAGAGTGAGTCCAAGGCCAGCGGGAGACTGTTAAGACCCTGTCTCCGCACACATGGTCTATACTCACTTATATAGTCCTATAAGATATGATAAACATAATGAAATCTACACACCTAAAGAAGATAAACAGGAAAGAGGACCCGGGGTTAGACGACCAATCCTCACTTACAAAGACAAATGAGAGATGCATTGGACGTAGGAAAAAACAAGTAACAGGTCAGGGGCCTACCACAGAGGGCCTCTGAAAGACTCTACCCAGCAGGGTATCAAAGCAGATGCTGAGACTCATAACCAAACCTTCGGCAGAATGCAGGGAATCATATGAAAGTAGGGGGAGTTAGTATGATGTGGAGAGGATAGGAGCTCTATAAGGACCAAATATATCTGGGCACAGGGGTCTTTTCTGAGACTGACACTCCACCAAGGACCATGTATGGATATAACCTAGAACCTCTGCTTGGATGTAGCCCGTGGTAGCTCAGTAACCAGTTGGTTTCCCATAGTAAGGGTAACAGGGACTATCTCTGACAGGAACTCAATGATAGGCTCTTTGACCTCCCCATCCCCTAAGGGAGGAGCAGTCCTGTTAGGACACAGAGGAGGACTTTGCAGCCAGTCCTGAAGATACCTGATAAAACAGGATCAGATGAAAGGGGATGGAAAGTGGACTTGGAAAGGGGCAGGGAGGAGATGAAGGAGGGAGGATGGGATTGGGAGGGAATGGGGGATCGGGATACAGCTGGGATACACAGTTAATAAAATGTAACTAATAATAATAATAAAAATGGTAATAGCATACACAAAGTTACCTACTTAACAAACTGTAAAGTAAAATTTGCAGTTGATTGCTTCATAAGCAACATGAAACCAAGGTTTATGAAAATAAACCTAAGTGAGTAAGGCTACATGATCAGGTACTGTGGAACATACTCCTCCTCCTTGGACCCTTTCAACCAGATCTGGTGGTGGTTCCCGGGGAACATTCTTTAGATCTCCATTAGTATCTGTAGAAAACCATCCTACTTACCTGTCACAAATAAACTCTTGGCCAACACATTACATCACAGTGGTACTGCTGTTTCCAGAGCACATGGGAGCTCTCTTCTCAGGAAAGACTGGGACATAAAGCACAATACCAGAATGCAGCCCTCAGAAACAGACACACGTACTCTACCTTCATCTCTGCATGACCCCTGAAATGGATAATGGTAGAGCAATGGGGAGGAATTTTAGAGGGAGACGATACACAAACTCACAGATAAGTGGGCTGTTTACCCACCTTCACGTAGCTGAACAATTTGCAGTTGGTAGGGGAAATAAAAAAGACCCTGTCTCAGAACAGATTCAGTATAGCTTATCTGATAAAGTGCTTGCCTGGGTTCAGCCTTCAGTACCACACACACAAACACATACCATCCCTATCAACTTTTATGGAAGTCTTTTTATTCATCTACTTATCTATCTATCTATCTATCTATCTATCTATCTATCTATCTATCTATCTATCTATTTATTTAAATTTTCGTTTGCTTGCTTCTTTTGTGGTCCTGGGAACCAAATTCAGGGCACTGCATGAGCTAGGCAAGCTTCTGCTCTACCTGGTGTATACTTGACCTCAGTTTACCTGCTTGTGGTTTTTCTCCCTTCCTCCTCCTCCCAGCTCCTCACTTTTATTCCTCTTTCACTTTGTTCGTTAATTAGGTAAATACCTGTTTATATTCTAGGTCTGGACTTGTGTGTGTCTTAGGCCCTGTCACAGTTATCTGTCTGGGTTTCCCGACGCCTGGCCCTCCCCACAAGCCCTCCTGTCATGGTGCTGAGGATTGAACCTATTGCCGTGTATATCCTTGGGCCGGCTGTTTACCGCTTAGCTCTATCCCTACCCATGACGGTCACACACACAGAGGAGGTCAGGTCCTCTGGGGCTACAGCCAACACGTGGGTGCTGGTGGTAGAATCCAAGGCCTTAGAAGAAGAAGCAGAGCAGAGTGTTCTTGTCGCCTGACTGCCCTCTCCAGCCCCTGGTATTAACAGTTTCTTGCCCTGAGTAGAAAAGACCTAAAGGAATTTTCAGATGTAGATGAGAAAAGACCCCTGAGGGAGGACTTCAGGGATCTGAGTCATCTTCATGCCTTTTTTTTCCCCCTTAGAAATGTAAGCTCAGAGAGGAGTGAAGCCCGCCGGAAACTTCGGGAATGTGATGGCTTAGTTGATGCCCTCATTTTCATTGTTCAGGCAGAAATTGGGCAGAAGGATTCAGACAGCAAGGTAAGTTAATGACTGTGAATTTTGTTCACAAAGTACCTGTGGCCTAGATCTACCACTTCAGGCTCTCAGGTAATATAAAGTACTTATGCCAACCATTCTCCTTAAAGTGGGCATCTAGTTCAGAAGAAAAGATTATGTGCGTGTGTGTGTGTGTGTGTGTGTGTGTGTGTGTGTGTGTGTATACGTACATGAGTACACAAGAGAAGCAGCCAGGAGAGCATTTTTTGTCACTCAGGCACCCCACCTTATTCTTTGAGGCACTGTCTCACTCTGAATGTAGGTTGTGTTCTTTGGCTAGGCTGGCAGCAACCCTGTCTCTGTTCCTATAGCAATAGCTCTATGTGTGCACCCCAGATCATGCCTGGTTTGTTGTGCCTCAAGTGCTGCTAATGACTAAGCCATCTTTCTAGTCCTAAAGATAGTTTTTTTTTTCTTTTTTTTTTTTAATTTTTAATTTTACTTTTGTTACAGTTTTTTCACTTTGTATCCCAGCTGTAGCCCCCTCTTCCCTCCCCTCTCAATCTCACCCTCTCTCCCTCTTCTGTGCCCCTTCCCCAGTCCACTGATAGGAGAGGTCCTTCTCCCCTTCCATCTGACCCTAGTCTAAGATAGTTCTGTTTAGCGCCTCACACCCAACCCCATATAGAGTAAAGCCGCTTGGTAGTCTTCAGATTGCTTTCTTAGGAGAGGTCTCGGTGGCCTGAATGTTGGGTCACCAACTAGTTGCAGAAGCTGTTATCTGTTTGAAGTTAGACTTCTGTTAGCCTGAAGATAACAAGGATTTTGAGGAGTCTGGGGCACTGATAAGACAATCTGAGAGAAGACAGATTGAGTTATGCATTTTAGGATTGATATTTTAATATTCAAATCATGGAGACTTAGGATTCCTTGTAAATCATCACAGCCATTCTCTTTTCCAATTGAACCCTTTGTTTTCACGTCCCTAAGCTTGTGGAGAACTGTGTCTGCCTCCTTCGGAACTTATCATATCAAGTTCATCGTGAAATCCCACAGGCAGAGCGTTACCAAGAGGCACTTCCTAGTGTGGCTAACAGTGCTGGGCCACATGCTGCCAGTTGCTTTGGGGCCAAGAAGGGCAAAGGTGAGTCTACTTAGTTCCTGTTCTTTAGTATGGGATGACTTAGCTTTCTAGGTACTTAATGAGTAGTCTGGAAGTCCACCTAGTCGAGACTTGTCCTTTGCTCTGCTGCTGCTCCCTTGTTCTGTATGCTTTGACTGTGGTGGTGGTGGTGGTGGTGTGAGGATGGTGATGGTTGTTGGTGTGTTTGTATATGGGGCGGTGAAGGACAAGAACTCAACTAATCTGGGGCCCTCCTCCCTATTCCTCTTCCTCTGCTTTCTTGTGTACTTGCCCATGATCCTGTTGACATCTTTCTCCTGCGTTTTCTTCCTTCATTTCTCTCCTCGCTTTCCACCTTGGTGATTCCCTGGAAGATGAGTGGTTTTCCAGAGGTGAGTGTAATCTTTTAAGGCGCTTGTCTCCTTCTAATTTGCATGGTTTGGTTTTTACCTTCCCTAATATTTCTTTGTCTAACCCTTCCCTGTGGATGCATGTAGGAAAATTGAGTTGAGGGAAAAAAAACAACGTTGAAGTAAGTTTAGATCTTCTGGGTTGTGGTGTTGACATGCTGTTTCTGGACAGCAGTCCCTTTTGTCGGACTCGGTTAATAGCAGCAAGAGTGGTTATCGTTTTGGTCCTTGTTTCTGCATCATCCCTTTTACCTCTTGGTATTGCCTTTCTGATCTGAAGATTCTGACTGAGGTATGAAAAACTGTCAGGTGGAATCTTTCCTTTCTTTAAAAGCTCTTAACACTGTTCTCTCTGCCCTTTCCACACTGTTATAGGGAAAAAGCCCACAGAGGACCCAGCAAATGATACAGTGGATTTCCCCAAAAGAACTAGTCCTGCTCGAGGTAAGTTACCCTGTACTCAGTCCCCAGAGGTCTCAGATGTAGTGCTTGGACATGTAACATATTTATGTTACCAGTTGTTCCTGATGTAATGGATTTGAAGTGCTGGGAAAGTGATAGGAAATTCACAGTATTCAGGCTGGAGTTCAAAACAAGGCTGGGTATAATGGTGCATGCATGCAACCTTAGTTGGACAGCTTAGTACTTGGACAGCTGAGGCAGGAGGATTGCTGTCAGTTCAAAGCCATGTTGGCATACAGAATGAGAACCTGCCTCAAAAAAAGAAAAAAAGACTTAGCTGTTGCTACTTCAGTTTTTTGGATCTCGAACGTTACAGTTAGAAGAAATCCCTTTATCACTGCTTGAATCTTTAGACCCACTGTATTAATAAATATTAACTTACTGGCTTTCCATAAATATAAAAGATGTTAATTAAATGATGTTAAATCTCAGTTCGGGAGAATGACTGAGTTAAATTAGAAGTAATTTGTTTGAGATGTTAAATCATTATGCTTGATTGCTTATGGTACAAACACAGCTAAAGTTAGCTATGGGATACAAGTCAAGGAGGAGGGAGGGAGGAATTGAATATGATGGAGTTGCTGTCCTGTTTTTACCATGGACTAGTTAGTTGTCACTATTTTATGACTTTGCTTTTGTTGAGACAAGTTCTCACGATGTGGCCTGGCTGTCCTGGATCTTTCTATTTTTAGACTAGACTGGCTTCAGACTCGCAGGAATCTGCATACCTCTGCCTTCCAAGTGCTGGGATTAAAGGGGTATGACTGCTAGTAGTTAGAGTAGTTATTCTTTGTTTTGTTTTGTTGTTTTTTAAAGACTTATTGTGTACAATGTTCTGTTTGCATGTACACCTTCGTGACACAAGAGGGCACCGGATCTCACTATACATGGTTGTGAGCCACCGTGTGGTTGCTGGGAATTGAACTCAGGACCTCTGGAAGAGCAGTCATTGCTCTTAGCCTCTGAGCCATCTCTCTAGCCCCTAGAGTAGTTACTCTTAAAGCAAGGGATCAGCTGGGCATGGTGGTACATGGTTGTAGTCCAGCACTTGAGAGATTAAGACAGGAAGATTGTGAGTTTGAAGACAGTGTGCTTGACATTGCAAGACCCTGTCTCGAAGGTAAAACAAAACCTAAGAAGAAAGAGACATGAAGTCAAGCCTTTGAGTTTGCTCTTGAGTTCATAAGGAAGTAGAGGGAGCTTAATGGTGGAGAAGCAGAACTGCAGGCAGCCAGAGCCTGGTTTGTAGACAATGATTAGTGTTCTCTGTCTCGCCCTTTCTTTGCAGGCTATGAACTCTTATTTCAGCCAGAAGTGGTGCGAATATACATCTCACTCCTCAAGGAGAGCAAGACACCTGCCATCCTAGAAGCCTCTGCTGGAGCTATCCAGAACTTGTGTGCTGGGCGCTGGACTGTGAGTGCCTCATGGACAGTGGATTTGGAGGTCGGGAGTGTAGATAACTAGTTTGCTGTCATTTGTAATCTTTTCACCACTTCCCATGTGCTTCCCAGTACGGTCGATACATCCGCTCCGCTTTGCGTCAAGAGAAGGCTCTCTCTGCCATAGCTGACCTCCTGACCAGTGAACATGAGCGAGTAGTGAAAGCTGCATCTGGGGCACTGAGAAATTTGGCTGTGGATGCCCGGAACAAAGAGTTAATTGGTGAGGATTGGAATTGGGGCCTCGCACAGTGCCTGGATTCCAGCAAATGTTTGTAGTCATTTGTTGACATCACTGAAGAGAAGGATCCTATAGCCATAGTTTATGTGTCTTGAGTATTGAAGGTTTATGGATTGGTGGTTTTTAAAAAAGCAAGAAGTGATGATTCCTCAAAAACATTATAACCACTACTATTTGTTGAATATCTGCTTTCTCTCTGTGTAGGCATTGTTTAGGATTTTTCTATTTGTTTAATTTGCCCAGAATTAATATAGCTACTTAGTGGCAGAGCCCAAGTTGTTAACCTTCTAAATTCATAAAGAAGACTGTGTCCCATTCACCATCATAAGGGAGTGCTGAGCATCGTGTTTTCATTAGTGTGCCTGAAGAGACCAGGCAGTGTGTTTGATGTCCAGCAGCACATGTCCCCATGCACTTGCAGTGGATGGAGGACAGTGAGTTGGTGGCTATCTCGTCATCTTGGTCCCTCTGGTATAATCTTATGTAATAATGGAGTTGGTTTATATGCCTAGAACATACAGTTGACCTGATTACTGTAAACGGTATTGTGAGGCTCCTCCTGACCTTTCGTTTTACTGCTATAGGCAAACATGCTATTCCTAACTTGGTAAAGAATCTGCCTGGAGGTCAGCAGAACTCCTCCTGGAATTTCTCTGAAGACACTGTGGTCTCCATATTGAACACCATCAATGAGGTTATTGCTGAGAACTTGGAAGCTGCCAAAAAGCTCCGAGAGACCCAGGGTATCGAGAAGCTCGTGTTGATCAACAAATCAGGGTGAGCTTATACTTCAGCACAGCTAGAAGAATTTGAGTATGAGAGAAGAGTTTTCAGATGGGGGCTTCCCGCTGTTCTGTGAGATTTCTTGCCCTTTCCTATGACGTGTGGAGAGATATTGATACATTTTCATTCTTAATGTTGGTCTATAAATTGATAACGGATTCTTACATCAAGCTAGTTTATGTCAGTGTTTCAGACAGAATATAAGATTTGTGAAGTTTGATTTCACCTATTTTTACATTTTTATATTGTTGTGCTATCACAGTCATGATTCTCAACCTGTGGTTCTGAGTTTGAAGTAGCAATGAAAATAATTGTCTGGTTGGGTGTCAAAATATAAGGAATTGTGTACAGCATTAGGAAGGTGAAGAACCACTCTGTTAGAGGGTCCTAAGGTCAGGCTCTAAGACTCCCTGATCTTAAAACCACACTTTGTGTGATGTTACTTTCCATCATAGGAATCGCTCAGAAAAAGAAGTCCGGGCAGCAGCTCTCGTCTTGCAGACCATCTGGGGTTATAAGGAACTTCGGAAGCCGCTGGAAAAAGAGGGATGGAAGAAGTCAGACTTCCAGGTGCAATGACGTTTGACCAAAGTGTTCGCTTTTCTTCCTCTTTGGTCCTTGGCTAGTGCCTCTGTCTTTGGTTTCTTCTCTGTCAACATTGTACCAGCTCCGAGTTGTTTTCAAGATGGTCAAGACTTTCTTAGCAACACTGCCTCTTCAAACAGTGATGCCCACCGTCTACTTTTGCTGAAATGGTTTAACTCTTTCAGTGTTGAACATACAGTAGATGCTACTGGTGGTGAATAGTGATAACTCACAGCCATTGTGACCCCTGTATCCACTCTGACTCTTCTGTGTGCTCATTTATTCTCTGGTCCTTCTGCCTCTGTTCCCCAAGCACTAGCATTGTACATGTGTGCCTCTGCCCAGCCTCAGGTTCTTTTTCTGGAGAGTTATTATTGTCAATAAGAACGAAGAGATCTAAGCGCATTAGGAAAGAATATGAGTGAGGGCTAGGACAGGAGAGCATGGAAAAGGAAACCGATGCTCCTTAAGAATAGCTTCTGGCCACGTGCAGTGACACACATCTTTAATCCCAGTACTTGGGAGGCAGAGGCAGGCGGATCTCTGAGTTCCAGGACAGCCAGGGCTATACATAGAGAAACCCTGTCTCAGAAAACCAAAACAAAAACACAAAAATAGCAGCTGAAGTGAGAGGTGCATGGTTAGGAGGTGGGAACAGGAAGAGGTGGGCATATTCAGGTTTCTGTGACATTGGGGTTTACGTTTGTCTCCAGGTGAATCTAAACAACGCATCTAGAAGCCAAAGCAGCCATTCATATGATGATAGCACTCTCCCCCTCATTGACCGGAACCAAAAATCAGGTATAGTAGCCAAGGGGTGCAGCCTTCTCATTTAATGTTCCTGCTATTCTTCAGTGGCTTATTAACTAAGAACTAGGATATTTGTTTATTTCTAAGTGCGCTAGATGCTGAGGAGGAGCGTAATGCTTTGCACAAGAGAACAGGTTTGAGCTTACAAATCCAAGTGGGCAGCAAGGAGTGTGGTGGTGCATACTTGTAATCCCAGCCCAGCACTCTGAGGTGGGCGAAGGAGGACTGGTAGGTCAAGGCCAGCCTTGGCTACATGGAACTCTGTCTCAAAAGAAAACAAAACCAAAATCAAAGTAGTTAGTTACCTTGACTGTGGCTCCTCTATCACCTGTGAACTTTGAGTCAGTGTGCCTGGTTAGTTATTAGTGCTTTTCCAGTTGAAAAAAATAGAAACTGCTGACAACCAGAAAGGCCACTATTTCTGGTGCAGAGAGAAAAGCACCGACCGCTATTACAGAGCTATGTAGGTTATAGCTCTGTGTGTGTGAGCTTATGTTTTGTGCTGTATGGTGCTGGGGATTGAATCCAGGCTTTCTAGGCAAGTGTCTGTGTCCCTGAGTTAGAGCTTTTTGAACCACTTTACCACAAATGAATTTATATTTGTTACTCTCTAGTTTTTCTCTTTCACCAAATGTATGTACTGTAACCTTTTTTATCTTAAAGATTTTGGCTTTTGATTTGGCCCGTGGCCTTGGAGTGTGGTTTGAGGGTCCCAGGGTCTTGGTCATACGTGCCAGCAGCATAAAGGCAATGGTGCTTGCTGCTGGTGGTCAGCATAGACAAGGGTGGTGACACTGATCTGAGCAAGTTGTTGTTATTGGCACATACTCTACCATTAAAACGCCGTGCCCAAAAGTCGGCAGCACACACCTTTAATCCCAGCACTTGGGAGGCAAAGGCAGGCAAATCTCTGAGTTCTAGGACAGCCTGGTCTCCAGGCTCCATAGAGAAATCCTGTCTCAAAAACCATCTCCTTAGGAGCACCCTTGCTGGGCTGTGAATGTGAGAACTTGGTTGTGTCCTAACCCTGAGTGCACACCGGTTAGCTGTGCAGTGCTGAAGAGGAGATGCGCGGCATTGCGCTGTGTGAGGAGATGCGCAGCTGTCGTGAGGCAGACTGCTTTTACCAATTAGACGAGTGGGTTTTTATCTAGAGTGCTCTGTTACTCTACGAAGCAGCGGGCGCTCAAGTGGGGACTAGTTAGATGTGGCAGGCATTTCCTCAAAAATAAACACGGAAACCTTTCCACTTTGCTGTAAAACTGACAGTATTTGCTACCTGAGTAAACATTTTGGCTGAGTGTGGTGACCCATTCCAGCACTTAGAAGGCTAAGGCGGGAAGATTGTCCTTCATTTAAAGCCAGCATGGGCTTCCTAGGCCAGCCTAAGCTGCAGAATAAGGCCCTGTTACCGCCCCCCCCCAAAAAAAACCTAAAATTTTCAAAACAGAAAGGTATAATTGCAAACACATGATATTGAGCCTGCTAACTTCCCAATACTTAGAAGGTCTTTTCTAGGTCCATCAAGGTGGCCCAGTAGGTAAACTCACTTATCATCAAGCCTGACAACCTGAGTTCCATTCCTGAAAGAGAACTGACCCCTAAAAGTTGCCCACTGTATCCATGTCATTGCATGGACACAAAATAAATACACACATACATACTCACGAATACTGACACACACGTGCACACAATGTAATAATAAAGATTTTTAAGAAAGCTGTTAAGAATAGAAATATTAAATTAAAAATGGTTTTTATAATTATATAAGTTTAGATATAAATCTATTTTAAAAACAACCATGCAGCTGGGTGTGGCAACACACACCTTTAAGCCCAGTGCTTGGGAGGAAAGGGTAGGGGGATCTCTGGGGATTGGAGACCAGCCTGCATAGTAAGTTCCAGGACAGCCAGGGCTATACAGAGAAACTCTGTCTCAAGCAAAAAAAAAAACCCACATGCATAATAAAATGTATTAATCTTACAACATTTGCATAGTCTGTAAATTGTTGTCTTGCAAGGAGACAATGCCATGACGTCATTCAAAATTCTGGTGAGTAAATGTTTCATTCAAGGACAGGACATCTATGTTTTGTGGTTTTCTTGAGGCAGGCTCTTGCCCTGGACTTGACAGTTGCTGGAATTCACTGTTTAGAACCAGGCTGGCCTGGAACTTGTGTGGTGCCCTCCCTCTGCCTTCTGAGTGCTAAAATTAGGGGAGTGTCTACGTCTGTCTCTTTTATTGGTCTACCCTGGGGTTTTGTTTGTCGTTTTTAAAGTCCTCTGAGTGTGAACGCGGTGTGTGGTGTGGGTCGGAGGACGGCCCTGGAGCCTGTTCGTGCAGCTTGACACGGCTTCAGGGATCACACTCAGGCTGTCAGGCTTGCATGGCAAGGGCTGGACCTGCGGAGCCGCCTTGCCAGCCCATAGCCAGCCCATAGCCAGCCCACACAATTTTTCAACTGAGGATTTTTATGATTATGCAAGAAATTAATTTCTGTGTGGAGGAGACGCTTACATTTCTGAAGATAGTAATGTGTGACCCTTCCACACCAGTGAAAGTCATTTGCACCCTCATTACTTCCTGTGTGTGTGATTGGAGACTGAATCTAAGGTCCTGTTTCTGGGGAAAATGCTTTATCTACTATTGAACTACATCTGCATCCTAGACGCTTGTTATTTTCTGCTTATTTCTTTGTCTATTTTGTGGGGATGCATGGGTACATGTGTAGAGGTCCGAGGACAGCTTGAGGGCGTCCGTTCCTTCCACAAGTTGTTTCCAGGGATGAGACTTTATCGGGCCCGGCAGCAGGCATCTCTCCACTGGGCCGTCTTTATGGCCTCTGAAAAGTTTCTTGTATTTGGGTGTCTGTAGGGAAGTAATTGAGTTCCATGAGGACTTTCCCAGAACTGTAGGTAGTGATTACTGCTTGGCACTTAGTATGTGCTGAATAAAACTTTATTTCAGTAAAGGCAGGGAAGGGTGGCATGCCAGGGAGAAATGTCTACTTTATATAGATTTTTGTGTATTGGATTTTGACTTGGATAACTTTCTAATTCCATATAGATAAGAAACCTGACCGGGAAGAAATTCCAATGAGCAATATGGGGTCAAACACAAAATCATTAGGTAGGTGATGAATTCCTGTCTAATGCTGCAGATTAGTGTTCAATTGGGGTGAGTAGGCATTTTCTCTTTTTCTTTTTTGAGACAGGGTCTCAAGTTACATAGGGTGTTCTTGAACTCACTACAGTAGAGGCTGATCTTGAACTCCTGTTCCTCCTGCCTCTACCTCCCAAGTGCTGGGATTATAGATCTGTTCCTCCATACCTGGCTTTTTTTGTCCTTTTTGTAGCTCTTTACCCCTTAAACACCTTTACCATGTACAATCTCAGAAGTGCCCAGACTGGTCATCTCCCTTTGAAAGGGTATCTGGAAATACAGTAGAATTTGATCAGTTTACTCTTTTCTACATTTTCACATGCTGTTGTGGGTGGGATGACCTTGAACTCTTAATTTTTTTTAAATTATTTTTTGAGACAGATCTTTTTGTGTATTCCTGGCTGTCCTGACACTTGCTTTGTAGATCAGGCTGGCCTTGAACTCACAGGGATCTGCCTGCTTCTGCCCCTCCTGTGCTGAGACTAAAGGTAGGCACCACCATGCCTAGCCTGTTTATTTAATTCTGTGTGTATGAGTGTTTTGTCTGCATGTATGTTTTACTTACCAAGTGCCCTCGAAGTCAGATTCCCTAGACCTGGAGTTAGGGATGGTTGTGAACCACCATGTGAGTGATGGGGTTAAACCTGGGTCCTCTGCAAGAGTGGCCAGTGTGCTTTACCTGCTGAGCCACCGCTCCAGCCCCCTGACCTTGGATTCTTAGTCGGTCCTCTTTCCCCACGTGTTCTCAGAAAGTCTTCATGTATCCGTATAATCTTCTCCCTACTCTATTTCAGCTTAGCTGGTCTACTTGCTGCTGTTTTGTTTTTTTCTTTTTTCCCCTCTGTAGCAGGATCTCATAGCCCAGGTTAGCTATGGACTTAAAATATAGCCGAGGATGACCTTGAATTCTTGGGCCTTCTTCCTACTTGCTATCCTATGTCTTGATTCTGCTTTGTTTTGTTATTAATAGGGTCTCCTGTATCTCAGACTGACCTTGAACTCACTATGTAGCTGAGGATGACTGAATATTGGTGGATCCTCCTCCCTTCAGGTCTAAGTGCTGTAATTGCAGGTTTACAATAGGACACTCAGCACCTTCTGCATTATCTAAAAATCCTGGGTAGATTAAGCCTTTGCCCTTCCAAATTCTTCATTCCCAAAGGCTCAACTCAAGCTGTGCTGTGTATTACTGGTTCCTTCCAATCGCAGCATATTTCTTCTGTCCTATCTTGATTTCAGGGCTGCCTGTCGGCAGGCCAGCTCTCTTGAGTATTATCCACCTAGGCTACACTGTTGCTTCTCGTTACTGCTTTGTTCTTTTTGCAGTGTTGGGAACTGAATTTAGGCTAATCTCTCTACTACTGAACAGCATCCCCAGCACTGGCTATTTCACCTACATTATCTTCTCTACTATATTCAAGTGTTTAAGTCTTGAAAGGCATCAGACTTTATGTCTTGTTGGAGCTTCTGAAACAGCACACTTCTCAGTCAAGGTGCCTGATTCACGTGCATTACACTAGAGGGAATGTCTTGTTTTTCTCTAGATAACAACTACTCCACACTGAACGAGAGAGGAGACCACAACAGAACACTGGACCGATCTGGGGATCTGGGTGATATGGAGCCATTGAAGGGAGCACCCTTGATGGTAAATCCTTGTTATACACTGCTGTATATATGAGGCTAGCAGTATTTTGAAGCTGTATGATATATGAAATGTATGATAAAGAAAAGAGAGCATCTTTCTTTGGTAGGTGTTTTCAGGGAACAAACAGAGGGTCTGATGTACCTTGAAGTTTTCTGGGATGTTCCTCCTTGACTGTTGGACATCTTTGCTGCTGATGTGACTCACTAACCTGTTCCCTGTTCATCACCCTGCTCTTGCACCTACCTGTTGAAGATGTTTGCCCTGTTACTCCAACAGTGCTGTTTACAAGTTTTCCGATTTTCATTAGATCTGGCACACACTCAGAGCTTCCTATCATGGCTCTCCTACTAACAAATTGCATGTGTTCACAGCAGGACGAGGGTCAGGAGTCTTTGGAGGAAGAGTTGGATGTGTTGGTTTTGGATGATGAGGGGCACCAAGTGTCTTACTCCCCCATGGTATGTCCTCCAGTCACCCCTAAGATGGTCCCAAGGAAGGAGGCTCCTGTGTGCCCAGTCTTTGCCAATCATGCTGATCTGGTCAGGCCTGAGACGCTTGTCTGAGCCACATGGTTCTCAAGGGTTCTGCTTCTGAGATCATGTCCTCTTCGGAGGCGGGGTGCAGCGGGTGATTTGGCTCTCTCTCATGTGCTGCTTTCCTGCCTCCAGATTTGCTCAGCTGCCTTTGTTTCCCCCGTCTTCCTACTCGCAACCTTATTAACAGCCCTCTCTTTTTTCCCTACAGCAGAAGATTTAGCACCACTGTACCTGCTCCATCTGGGCTCATAATATATTACTTCTATTTTTGGTGGTGAAATGGACTGATGATTTTTTCCTTTCTTCGCTGGACTATTGTGCCAACTGCCAGGCTGACTCCTACCCTATAAGCCCAACGTGGCTGCCTTCATTCCATCAGTTACCGTCATCTTCCACTGAAGTGTAATTGTCCTCTTCTTCCATCCCCTACTTCCAGTTTTCCCCGAGAAACCTGCCTTGGTTATATGCGTGTCTTGAGAAACTGCAGACCAGCTTTTTTGCCAGCCGTGCCTGGAACGCTTGGCTTGTGTAGAGGGAGGGAGACTGGAGCTCGTCACTGGCAGCTGTGGAAAGAGCTGAAATCACGAGCTATGTGTGAGCATTCAGCATTCTGACAAACTGATGACTTTTAATCAAGACTATTTTTCTGGTGGGGAGGGAACTTTTTATTTTGTTTAGGATAATGGGAAGTGTGAGTTCTTCCCTTATCCAGTGGCTGTTTTGAAGCCAAGAAGGCTGGAAACGTTGGCACATTCCACCTGGCAAGTACCCTTCAAACTGGGAGAACTCTGCTCCTTCTGTCTGAGGCAGGGACCACAAAGGACCTACAGACTCCATCTCTTCTGGGAGCTTCAGGACAGCCTTGGGGTGCTGCCCTGACCAAGGCTGTCCTTAACCCTCCTCTCCTACCCTGTGATAAATCTGCTAACCTGACCCGGCTGTTTGCGAGATGCTATGTAAAAAGGACAATGCCACGGAGCACTTCTTGGTTGAGAAGAATCAGGAAGATTGTCTACTGGGGAGAAGATGACCTTCTAGGAGGAGCTAGAAGGACGTACACTGAGTGGTTAGTCTGAAACTGGCAGGAAGCTTCAAAGCTGGCTTTGCCCTGCCTCCCGGCCCCTTTCTCTTCTTCCTTTATAGGCTTGTTCTCCCTCTCCCCCTCTCTGGATTTGTTGGCCAACTACAAGACTTGTACATAATTCCTGCCCCCTTTGCCCTTCTAAGGTAGGAGCTGCCCTGGCTTTGCCTCCTCTTTGTGCCTTTGGCCTGGGGTGCATCTCCTTCCTCTCTTCCAGGTGCCTTTCTTTGCCTCTGCAGTCTCATTTCTCATGATTTCTCCGAGTTTGATTTTACTTTTCTTTCCTGCTGTTGACCCTCAGTAGCTGAAGGAAGGAAGAGGAGTGGGACCAGGGGACCTGTAAGTCCCCGTTGGGGATTGTGCTAGCCTCTGATTTAGCCACACGGCCTTCTGCTCACCAGTGTACAGTTGGAACTGGTGAAAATCCCATCCTGGTAAGTCTCGGTGCGAGGCTGCTAGGAGGGTGTGCTGTGACTCTCACTCCGTAGTTGTCCCAGTTCCCCTCGTCTCTGAAAGGTTACAGGGCGTCGGGTCTCTCCACGTCTTTTGCCTCCATTATACCCTTTCCTGTTGTAGTGAATGTTACAGATTGGGCTAGAGAATCAGCTACTTGTGGGGTTTTTTGTTTTGTTTTGTTTTTTAACTTTTTTCCTTACTTGCCGTCTTTCCTTAATCTAAAATTTCTATTCAATGCAACTGGAATTCTTTGTCCCTCCTGTCCTGTCCCTTAATCTATTGAGGCTATGGGGTAGGAGAAAAGTGCACAGCCTACCAACCTTCCTCCTTATGCATTATAATTTTTTTTTTTTTTGAAACCTTTTGCTTCCCTCCCAATTCTTCCTAGTCCCATTCACCTTTTCTGGCAAAAAGGAGCGTTTCGCTCTCCATGACCCTCAGAGTACACTGCACAGGGAAGCCTCCCCAACCCAGACCTGGCTCTAGTCTTGTTTCTCTTGTCCTCCTCTGCTCTTCCTGGTGCTCTTTTTTTCTCGGTGGGGTGTGGGTAATAGACTAGCCATGGGCTTTTGGGGACCTTTTACTGTTTGTTTGTTTGTTTGTTTTGTTTTTCCTCTTTCATTTATAAAAACACTAAACATTCAGTTTCAGCAAACCAAAAATCCTGCCTTCCCAGTGAACACTACTAAGGGCCATGTCTTCTGCTCTGTCTCTCTTCTCTTTTTCTTCCTCTCTTATTAATGCTTTTAAAAACAAATGAGTTTTTTATATAAATAAAGTTTTTAAAGTGTGTATGTGGGAGGTGTGTGTCATTTCTTCGCTTCAAGCTATATTTCTTCCCTCCTTTTCATCTTGGTTATTTTGGTGTCGGTGTTTTTTTTGTTTTTTGTTTTTTTTTTTTTCCAGAGCAGTCAGAAGAAGGTTGTCTCAGGATGGGTTTACTTTAGTTTCAGTCCCAAATCTTAAAAAGGAACATTCTTTGGAACACCCTCACCTCAGAGTCTTATAAAAAAAAAAAGAATAATAATAATATAATAATCAGTGGCTGATGTAGAGTAGGAGAACATATTGCTATTAGAGATAGAAACTGAAGAGTACAGGCTGATGGCTTCCTCGTTCTCTGTGGTTCTTGTGCGTCATCTGACAAAACCAACCCTGGGCAAAGCTCTCTCAACCCATGGCTCTTCTCAACTCAGCACATGCAATCTAGAAGATGAGAAGCCAGCAGTCCCGGCTGCCACCTTAGTAAGTGTCCTCTGCGTGAGCACTGTCAGCTGCTCGGGCTGTTGGATAGGACATCCTGCTAAACTGTGGGTAGGTCACGGAAACCAGAAACTGGGGGTTATCCCACTGCGGGTACCAAAGATTCGGACTCATGGGCAAACACTTTCTCAGGGTCCTTATTTCCTGTTATGTAATTTAACTACCTTGGGAAAATCTGTGTGGAAAGCTTATTGTACAGTCGCATCTCCAGTTGCGCCTATTTGGCTGTGCTCAGCAATGGAGTACGATCACTACGCTGCAGGAGCATTTGGGTAGTGAGACCAGGCGCTGTAGCTGTGTAGACCAAGGCTAGATTTGCGCGGAAACTCCTGGTCAGACCGGAAGAATAAAATGCAAAGCTGCAAACGTTAGCATCTCTGTTGCAAGGTTTGATTTTTTTTTTTTTTTAATCCATGTGGGGAAACCTGGTCATTTGTCAACAACTTTTTCCTCACTGGTATTGAGTTAGATGGAAACCCTCCTGCAAACTGGCCTTGCTCATGAGCCTCCTGCTGTCTCAGTGCTGGGACTGTGGTGACTTATCACCATACATAGCCACACATAGCTTTCGAAGGTTTGGATCAGTCCTGGTGGTGTATACCACTAATCCCAGCATTCACATGGCAGACACCAGCCTGGGTCATCTGGGTCAGTCAATGAAAGAGGTATTGATGATCATACCTAAAATGAAATGTTGTACTGACTGACTATAAAAGCTTTGTATGTTTTGTTTGGTTTTTTATTGTTTTGTTTGTTTGGTTGTTTGTTTGTTTTTTTAAGACACGGCCTCACTGTGTAGCCCTGGCTAATTTAGATTTTATTATATAGTACAATTTGATCTTGAACTTGTGGCTATCCTCCAGCCTCTGCCTCTCAGGTCCTGGGATTATAGGCCTGTGTCACCACACCTGATTTTCAGGTAGTTTCTTAACAGATGTGACAATGCTTTTGAGGCCTCTTGATACTTCTTGTTCATAATATTAGGGAACCTTTTTAATTAAAGTTTTCTTTATGTGTATGGGGTTTTGGTTTTTGTCTGCATGAATCTCTGTCTTACATCACATGTATGCAGTGTCCAAGGAGACCAGAAGAGTGTGTTCAGTCCTCTAGAATTGGGGTTTACAGTAGATGGTTGTAAGCTGTCGTGTGGGTGCTGGAAACAGAACCGAGGTCCTCTAGAAAAGCAGCCAGCGTTAACTGCTGAGCCATTTCTCCAACTTCTTTTCTTAATAATTTTTTTTCTTACTTTATATGTATGGGTGTATGTCTGTATTAGTGTGTGCCAGTTATGTGGGTTCCCCTTTGGGAGTCAGAGAGGGTATCAGATCCCCTCAGAACTGAGTCACAGATGATTGTGACTTGGTCCTCTAAACCGAAAGCAGTCCCCTTAGGACTTAGTTAGATTATAGAATGAGTAGATGTAGTTTGTGGACCTGATTCTTATAAGGATTACCTGGATTGTTGGTCAAAAGTAGTTCCAAAACTGGGTGTGGTGAAACACGACTGTAATTGTAGCATTTGGGAAGCTGAAGCATGGTGACTGCTATAAGTTTAAGGCTGTCCTTTGCCAGATTCTTATCTCAGAAAATTAAAAAGACCAGTTTTACTCCACAGGCTTCTGGAGATGGGCCTGTAGCTCTGAGGTAGAGTGACAGACTGCCTGTGGGCACAAGACCATGGCTACTTCCACCAACACCACAGCATGTGCCCATGTTTATTCATTGTTGATCTCTGAACCTTGTAAAGTGACATAGTGGTTGATGTGTGTGGCCATCCAACTTGAAACCCTACTCTAGGACACTTCCTTATTTTCAATGTGGAGTTATTTGATGACTGAATAACTCCCTTGGCAATAGTAGTGAGTACAGATACCATGATGATAATCACAAGAAGGTAATTCATATAAGGAAACAGCTGTTCCAAAGGAAGTACAGAGGCTGGCCCGAGGCCTGAGTTCTAGTACTTCCTGCAGGTCGTCCAGGTAATTTCCAGGCTGCCAAGGGCAGGCTAGCCCTGAATGTGGTGCCTTTTAAGGCTGAAAGAATGGCCTGCTCTATGAAATAAATAAACTTTTTTTTTTTTTTTTTTTGTACAAGATACTTCCACTAGCAAGTGGAATGAGCAAGTGGCTTCATTGTCCAAAGCCAAAGAGTTCAGATATGAAAATGAATCATTCCAAAGAGAGGGCCTAGTCAAGAAAATATAAACATGGCAGCCATAGTGGCACACGCCTTTAATCCCAGCACTTGGGAGGCACAGGCAGGCATATCTCTGTGACTTTGAGGCCAGCTTTGTTCACAAAGCGAGTCCCAGGAGGGCCAGGGCCATACAGAGAAAGGCTGCCTTGAAAAACCAAACAAAAACGTGAAAGAGAATAGACTCTGCCTGAATCAAACGTCATAGAACAGACTTTTTGAGTTTTGTTCTACCTAACTGTTCTTCAGCTATTTCACCCAGGATTACTGCCAGACAGAAAGCAAGCTGATGAAGCAAGGTAGATAATTGCGACCATTTTGAGTTTTTATTGCATACTATGCAGTGAGCAGATCCGAAAAGCCACAGGTGAGCAGCGACAGGTCCGTCATGCTGCTGGGGATGTAGGTGTTTCCAGCATTTTGTGCGTGTGACAGCTGGTCTTTCTAGTTCCCAGACTACTGGACTTGTCTATCCATTTCTGTTTTGTTGCGGCAAGACAGGCACTTCCAGGCTTGAAGAAACAGAGGCTGTTTTTGTTTTGGTCTAGTTGCCATTCCCTGAGTATCTCTAGTGCTAATGGACAAACAGTCCAAATGCTGTAATGTGCCCAAGAAAGGAAAATGCGGGTGGCACACTTGTTCACATTCCAGTCACTTCCTGTGTTCTTCTTGTCTCATCTTTTTGTTTCGTTTTCTCTCATTGTGGCATTTTCAAACAAAAACTATTTTATTGGTGCTCTTCACCCAGCTTTGCCATCTCTTTGGCTCTTCTAGTTTTCATCTTAATCCTTTTTTAGGATTAGTGTGGGTCCTTTTTTAATATACAGGCTTCTGTTTTTAGAAGTATGGTGTATTAGATTTCCTGAAAATTTTTTCAGTGTAAGTAGGATGCTAGAAAAATATATTTATTAAAAAATATTTTTCACTCCTGTCTTGTTGATATTGAATTCAGGGCTTCACACACACACACACACACACACATCCTGTTTAAACACACTGCTAGAGAGGCATATAACAAAGCCAAGACTGGGATCCTTGGAAGTATAAAAAAACCAACCTTGCTCAGTGTGACTGCCAAGCACAGCATACTTTAAGCTTCTAAGGAATGCAGGAAAGTGAAAGGAAGGAGTCCACAGAAAGTTGAATACCCTTAGCATAGAGATAAATAAACACTCTTGACCAGATGGTTTGCTATGCAAATCTTGTGACCCAAGTTCAATGCATGGAACCCACATAAGTGTGGGAAGAGAAAACTGACCTCACAAAGTGCATGCATACCTCTTAGCAGCAATAAATACCCCACAGAGGGAGACTGCAAAGAACTTGTCCAGATCTTGATAATTTGCCATCCAAACAGGATACCTGAGTGACCCACAAGCCAGTAAATAGGGACTTCTAACTGGCACCTTATTGGTCAAACCTCCAAATGGTTTTCAGAAGCCAGTGCATTTCCTTTAAAGGTTCAGAAACAGCTCTTGTACACTCTAACCAGGTCCTTAGAACTTCATGTAGTAAGGAGCAATGGGGGAACATGGGGACTGAAGATGCATAAGCCAGTCCTTAAATACTTGAGATGTTGGCACAAGTTTGCACTATAACAGGACATGGATTAGGATCCGTGAGCTCCAGGGGAACTCGGCTTCAAGAAGGTGAACTAAGCAAAGCCCTCGTAAATGATGTGAATGTAAGTCTTATGTAAGGGCGATGCGTAATTCGGAGCGAATCAGGTGCTGGACAATGACATGGAAGTTGAAAGGCTGATTAGAACAAGTCTCAGATTCTTTTTTGGAGGGGGATGGGGAGCAAAGTAAAGATACTGATCAGAACTTTTGTGACAACATGTTAGCTGAAACAAATACTGGAAATAGAGCATGTGACTTCTCAAGCAGAGGGGTGATTTCAGTTAATACTTCACCTGGTAGGGTGGTCTGGGCTTAAGGGCTTAAGAACAGAGGAAGAGCATATGCCATCCCAGGGCTTGGGGCAGCATGCAGAAGAGCAAGAGTGGGAAGCAGGTGTAGAGACAGGCAGGGAGTGAGAGAGCGTTAGCAGGGTCAACGGCTGCCACAGGAGCCGCACAAGAGCAGGCCAATCCTTGAAGTCGTGCTGCCTCTTGCCGCAGCACGAACATCTGAGTGGCCTCCGTACTCTGATGGGGCCTGATCCAAAGTAGGGCTTAACGGAAAGCATAGGCTGCCCTTAGCAGGGCGGAGGTGTACTTTCTGCTAAAACTTTGTATGCATGGGTTCATACGTGTGGTGTGTGCGTGTGTGTGTGCGCACACGTGGGAGCCAGAGGCCAACATCTGGTAGCTGCTTCTACTGCTCTCTATTGTTTGGAAAAGTCTCTCTGGGCTTTAAGCTCACTGATTGGTTAGACTGGCTGGCCAGTGAGCTCCTGGGATACACCTGCCCACATTCCCTAGTGCTGGGAGAGAAACTGGATTTAATGTGCTAAGAGTCCGAGCTCTCGTGGCCATGTGTTCACAGCCGACAGCTTGCCTGGGTCGTGAGGTGTACCTTTCAGAGACTGCCAGCTTTCCAGCAGGAGAGCCAGTGGGGACCTTCCAGTTCATTTCAGCGCTCTTCAGCATCCTCTAGGCTCCAAGGTCTTTCTTGGGGCTATTAGCTGAAAATTTGGGATGCTGGTAGTATATCACACGAGACACATTTGTGATAGACATTCAATGACTGTGTGCATTACCATTAGTCTGCATCACGTCTTTCTTGAGGCCTGTTTTCTCCCTGCTTCTGAGGTACTTGTGTGGCTGCTGTGGGAGTTGTGCAGGCCATGTCCCCAGGAGACAGTTCTCCCTCAGTGCGGAACCTACGAGCTCTCCTTAGGACAGGACGAGCTGCTTGGGACCATTCTTGTTCACCCCTGCCTCTGGTTCACTTTGTCAGCCCTTTTTGTTACTTCCCTCCCCAGAAGATTTTTTCAAATGAAACTTGCTTGTTCTGTGCCTCCAGCCAAAGATGCTAGGCATACAAAAGGGGCATTCTTTTCTTTTGAAGACTTGTTTTTACGTGTACAGGTGTTTTGTTTACATGTATACCTTTTCGCCACAGAGGCCATAAGGGGATTTTGGATACCCCATAACTGTCCTTTGAAACTATTTTAAGCTGCTGTGTGGGGTCTGGGAATTGAACTTAGTTCTCTGTAAAAGTAGCAAGGACTTTTACCTGTTGAGCCATCTTTCCAGCACTCAGAGGAGATTTGATTTGTTTTAAAGCTTTGTTTCATTGAGAATAAGTTTCTCTGCCTAGCATCTTCAGCACTAACATCCCTGCACAGCATGAGTCCAGACACAAGAAGTTTCCAGGTGAAGAAAGTAGCTATATACTTCTACCTGACGGAATCATTAGAAAGGACCCAGGCTCATCCTGCGTCTCATCATGTCTTCTGTCTAGTTTTGAGGCGTCAAGCTCTTCTTGTTGTGCATGGTTAGTGCCTAACTATGATTTTCTAACTTGGTTCTGATTCTTCTTTTACTTCCTGTGGTATTCTTTGATATTGGTCACTCTTATTTTAGTAATGATTTTTTCATTACCAGTTGCTTTGTGAACTGCACTGTTATAGAACCACTTGAGGAAAATGACCTCTTAGATGAAACCCCAACTTCTTCCATACTTCCTTCATCCTGCAAATATTTGTCCAGTGATCACTTGGTACAGATGCTCGGGCTTATTGCTCCTCTTGTTTCTGAGAGGTCCAGTTCTGGGGACAGAGTCAGTAGGATAAGCATTATTATAATATAACCTTTAATTAATGAGCCAGTAGGTTAAGCATTATTATAATAACAACCTTTTGAGCGTTTAGTAGAGAGGCACACTGCCAAGAGACCGGCAAGCCATGATTGAGGTGTAGTGAGATTAAAGGACAGGTGGGCTTCTGCTCCTTGAAGATTGGAGGTTGTATAGTCGGAGGGAATACTGTGCAGAGCAACAGAAATATAAAAATAATATAGTTCAGTAGGCAAGAGGAACTTTTCATTTTAGAAACATTTCATCTGATAAATGAAGTAGTTAAAAATGTCATCATTGTGGAGTCTGTAACAGCTGGATCTTTTAGGCACTGAACATCAGTGGTTGATATCACAAAAAGAGAAACCACCCATGAAGTTTAAAAAATCTAATTGAGGATCTTTTATTGCTGTGGCTTGGTGGCAGAGTTCTGGTCTCACGTGTACGGGGTCCTTTCTTCAGTCCCCAAGCACAAAACAGAAAAAGAAAGTTCAGTCCTGAGTCTAAATAGCCTCTGGATCTAACTATTAAGTGGAGATAAGATAGGGAAAATACTCAACTGTATTATCAAGATGACCCAATTTCTTTGATAAATTAATTACAATAAGAAAAGAATGTAGAGAGATCCATAGATTATGATATTGCAGTCTCAATGTATGCCTATAATCCCAGTACTTGGGAGAAAGACGGAGGAGGGTCAGGTATTCTCAGCTCCAGTTGAAGTTCAAGGCCGTCTTGGGCTGCATGAGACCACGCCTTCCCCTCAAAAAGGACATTTTGTGAGATAGTTGGACATTTGAACATAGAAGGCTCGTTACAAAGGGATGATCATTTTTTAAGTGTAAATTTATGGATTATTATCCCCCACCTTTGCATTTTCTGTTTTTTGAGATAGGATCTTTTACTGTTTTGTTTGTTTGGTTGCTTTTACATTGATTTACTTACTGATATTTTATGTGCATTTGTGTTTTCCCTTCATGTATGTCTGTGTGAGGCTGTCTGATAACCTGTAGCTGGAGTTACAGTTATAAACTGCCATGTGGGTGCTGGGAATTGAACCCAGGTCCTCTGGAAGAGCAGCCAGTCCTGCTCTTAACCACTGAGCCATCTCTCCTACAAAGTTCCAGGACAGCTAAAGCTACACAGAGGAACCCTATCTCGAAAAAATAAACAACAACAAAACACCAAATAAACAAAAAAACAAAAGTAAAACAAAGGAAAAGATTATAAAATTTCAAAACAAACCGAAAACTCAAACAGGTCTTGCTTTTCCTCTGTAGCTGAGGGTAACTCTGAACTCCTGGTACCTCTGCCTGTACACATAAGTACAAGGATTTTAGGCATATGCCACCATTGAGACAAAGTCTTGCTATATTTCCAGGCTGGACCTGAACTCAAGAACTCCCTGTCTTTGTCAAGTGCTGGGATTAGATATCTGTGCCACCCCACCTGTCTATAATAATTTGAGCATTTTTCTGGTCATTACTTTTTACAATAAATTACACTTAACATCAAAATGCTTTCTCTCTACATCAACTATTATTATTGGAAAGTTCATGGCTGTAGTGGAGGAATGGATGGGGTGTAAAGGACATGTGACAAGCTATGGACTAATTAAAACTATCTCAGGTACGGTGGCACAGGCCTGTGATCTCAGCACTCCAGAGGCAGAGACAGGTGGAGCTCTGTGAGTTTGAGGTCAGGACAACTAAGGCTACAAAGAGAAACCATGTCTCAAAAAATCCAACCAAACAAACAAAATCATTAAAGCTGTTATATACACATGGAGGGTTTTTTATTTACTTTTTTTGTAGATTTGATATTAATAGTAACAACATATGAATTTGACTACAAGTTTGTCGTGGGACTGAGGTACAGGACTGTACAGCAACAGGAAGCAGGGTCAAGACAGGCCCAGCAGCAGCTGAGGTAGAGGTGGGCTTTGGGTTATGAGTTTCTTTTCCTGCCAAGTGCAGGCAGAGTTTAGGTTTCACGTTTCCATGGGACTGTGAGGATCTGGGGTGGGGAACAGTGGAATAGAGAAACTGAGCCAAGGGGACTCCCTGCCACATTTTAACAAGATCAGGTCTGCTTCTAGGTTTTGTTAATCTTAGCTTGTTGATAAAATTTCACTTATAAGCATGACTGTAAATGATTTAAAGTTTTGTTTATGGCTATTGGATCATTTGGGTATTTTAAAGGCTGTTACTTGAGCAATATACTGCTGAAGATTATAGTAGATAGTAGACTAAGTAGGGAAATTGGCCGCAAGGCTAACACAGTATTATGAATGAATGAGAAATTTGATTTGAGGGAGGAGTTAGCTAATCAAGATTTGGCCCGGGAGGAAAATTTGAATATAGTAATTGGTTTCTCAGAAGGGCAGAGGGAGGCATGGAAGTGTGCTCATGTCTCAGAACCCCAAAGCCAGCCCCCTGAGCTGGACCCCAGTTCTCTCCTGCTGACAGTGCCAGCTTCATAGCCCTCTTCCGTGTCTCGGTGTCTTGAAGATGGAGTTCTGTCACCATGCTGCGCAGGTTGGAAGGGAGGGGATGAAGCCTGGTTAAGTGGCTCCGTGGACCCTCCTCTACTGTCACTGTTCCTCTTCCAGCCGAGACTGCTTCTCCTCCACAACACATCTTTGTAATAGCAGAGCACCTTTAAAAAAGCTGTCCTCTGACAGTTTCCACACGTCACAGTCCCTCCCCCGCAGCCCGCTGTCCTCTAGCGTGGCTTAAACTCCAGGCTCTGACTCCAGCAGTTGGCCATCTTTTCTTCAGGCTGGAAATCTTCCCATCTTGGAAAAGCCATTGTTAACCCCTCCTGGCACTAGTCTCTCTGACTCTGCCTTTTTACTGTGCGTGGGTCACACTCGTGCAACCAGCTGCCTGTGTCTAAGGAGCATAAGCTGTCAGCACTGTGGGCCTCCAGGCACAAGTCTTCTAGGTCTGTCCTCGTGTCTGTCGGTGGGTCCACTCCACACTGGCCTCATAATTGTGTTTTCATCTTCTCCTTGTCCCTCCAGGCTGATCCCTGAGTAAGAGTCCCTCAGTTCTGAACTCAGCTCCTTGAGACAGGTCTTAGCATTCTTGAGTTACGGAACTCTTTTGAGAATCTGATTGATGGTAGTTATGGGGCTTCTCCAGAGAAATGTAGACACAGTGTTTCACCTACATTTTAAGAGTTTAAAATTTCAAGACTGTTGTGCTTCATGAATCAGGAAAACCTGGGGTTTACAGGGATAATTGGCTAAAATACAGTATTCTCTTTTAAATACATTTTCTATTTACTCTTTGGGATTGTCATAGTTTATACAATGTGTGTTTATCATACCTGCCCACTGTTCCCATCTCTCACTTCTCTGGGAGTCGGAGACGAAGCTTATCTTACTCCAGCTTGGTTAAAGCAGACTCCCTGGCAGTAGAAGCAGCAATTTAAAAGATAACCCTCAAGCACACCAGAGTGTCGCAGATTCTCCTCCAAAGACTTGCCAAGCCTGGCACTTGGGAAGGCAGAGGCAGTCAGATCTCTGAATTCAAGGCCAGCCTGGGCTACAAATCAAGTCCAGGACAGTCAAGGGTTATTCAGAGAAACCTGTCTCAGGAAAAAAGACTCAGTTTGATTTTGTGGTCTGTCTTGGCTTTCCCTCCCAGCTACTTAACCCCAGCTGCAGGGCTTTAGTGTGAGATTTTGGTCTTCCAGAGAGAACAAGCATTTTCCTGGGAAGCTCTGGTCCCCCACACACTTGGAGTTGGAGGACTAAGCGCTGTCCTGGGTTGCTCCACTTCAGTCCTCTCTAGTTCCATGGGCTGTTTGGTGTGCACCCTTCTTGCTTCATCCCAGCTGGGTCCCACCCAAGGAGCATGTCTCGTGTTTGTGCTTTCACTCAGTTGTCTTATTCCCGTGTCACAGCCAGTGATCTAGTCAGAGGACCTAGTGAATGGAATTAGAGGGGCACAGTAAGAGATTTTGCAGAAACTGGATGTGGGGTTGACTCCTGTCCCCCCGGACTTTGGGAGCAGAGGCAGGAAGACAGATTGCCACTCATCCTTGTGTGAGTGTGGTTCCAAACTAGGGTGCCGGGACCTGGTCTCCAAGAAAACAAGCTTTGCCACGCAGTTTGCCTATATCCTACAAGCTCACACTGCTTATTCCGAGGGTCAAAACTGGTAATGGGCAGACAGTTGTACTGGATAACTTTCTTACTGTGTTTTTTGTTTTTGTTTTGCTTTGTTTTGTTTTTTTCACTGGCTGTACAATTTGAAAAATGTAATTGAAGGTAATTTAATGAGTATCAAAGGGAGGGTTTTTGTTTGTTTTTCTTAGCACAGGAAAAGTACTTATAATCTTGGGTCTCTCCATCCAGAGGCAACCGTTATTAACATTCTAATATCCTTTTATCTGTTTTTCGCCCATTTAAAAATAATAAAATAAAGCTTATGCAATACCGGTGATACAGTTAACCTGCTTTACCTGTTCACCATTGTTTTAAACATGTTTTTAAATTCTTCAAAACCAATTCTTTTCATGGCTGCTTGAATATACCATTATTTATTTAATTTTTCTCCAGTTGTTAGATACTTAAGTATTATAACTATGTATACAATCATAAATATGCTATAATAAACTTATTTCTGTCTAAATCCTTGTTTTCTGGATTATTTTCTTAAAAGAGAAATTGTTGAGTCAAAAACTGTAGACTATTTAAAAATCTCTACTTACGTGTTACCATACTGTTTTCTGGAAAGCTTGGAGGTATATATCTTGACAATGTTTAGAAATTGAGGGACATATTAAAAATGCTCTAAAGGGGTTCACATGAGAAGGCGTTATGAGGAGGAACGGGAGCTGAGCAGAATGCCTTTCCTCTGAAAAAGGAGTCGGGTTTGTTTTTTCAGGCACCACAGCTCCACACAGGGCCACCATCTCCCTGAGACCATTTAGGCTTGAGTGATTATTATGACGGGGTTTTAGACTGCACCCGAAATCAATTTGTCATCAGGGTTCTAAATTCTCTGAGATTTGCCCCTTGTCCTTGACTGCTTTGGTTTGATCCCATCACTGCTAAGATTGTTGGTGTTATATTTTTCCTTCCCTCAACTCCTCCAAGATCCTCCCCACTCCAGGTCCTTTCTCTCTTTAAAAAACAAACAAGGCCAAAGGCAAAAACAAACAAACAAAAAAAAACCAAAACAAAAACAAAACGACCAGGAGAAACACAGAAAGCCTCACAAACACAGAAAGAAACCAAGACATAAAAACAAAAAAACCAATAAGGAAAAAAAATTGCCCAAACAAAGTGATATGACACAGACAGTCTACAAAGATTGCATTGAGTTCATTCTGTGTTGGCCAACTGCCCCTGCGCACAGGCCTGCTCTGAAGTGTGGTTGGTACACTCGGAGACCCCACTGGGAAAAATTAGATTTCCGTTGCAGACACGTTCTTTGGCAGTGGCGGGAGGCCGAGTCTACTTCCTTCTCTCGTCACCAGCCCTCTTCTCCTTTGAACCTGTGTAGTTCCTGGGGTGCTCCTGCAGTCTCTGTGAGTCCTGTTGTGTCTGAAAGACACTCTTTCCTTGGAGTCATCCATTCTCTATGTCTCTGAGTCATTCTACCTCCTCTTTCATATGTTCCTTGAGGGGAGGGGTCCAATGAAGATAGTCCATTTCGGACTGGGCTCTGAAGTCTCTCATTCTGCACATTGTCCAGCTGTGGGTCACTGTTTTTCTCATGTACTGCAAGAAGATGCTTCTCTGATAATGGCTGATTGCAGAATGTCTTTAGGAGTAATTTTATTGCTGTATTCCTTTAGCAAGACAATAAACTTATCTGGTCTTAGGTTCTCAGCTGCTGGAACTGTCTTAGGCATGGGTTCCATCTTAGTGGAATGGGCCTTAGATCCAATCAGGTAGTGTTTGGATACTCCCACAATGTTTATGCCACTATTTCACCAGCATATCTTGCAGGCAGGTTGCTGTGGTATGTTGCAGGGTTTTAGTGGAGTTGATAGTCACCGTTCTCTAGTAGCGTGTAAAGTACCTTCCAGGACCACGAATGCTAGTCATTAGCGATGAAGGCTCTAGGTGGGCACCAGCTTCATTTCTCTGTGTTCCCTGAGATATGTAAATATTCTCTTCAACAACAGGGCTTTACAGTTTGTGGGAGCAACCAACAGCCTTGGAAATAGCCTGATATATGTGGGGGTTTCCATGGTGCCCTTGGGCCAACAGCACAACTAGGTGTGACGGATCCCTGGCATTGGAGGCTTTACCTGGTGGGGGGTGTATGGTTGCAGCATTGTCTCCCCATTATTTGATGACTTTACATGTGTATATATTTCAGGAAGTTTTTACTGCAGTAGGTTTCCTTTGACCCTCAAATGTCAGCTGCCCCGCCCCTCATTCTCCTCTTTCCCCCTCTCTCCCGCCACCCTCTCCATTTAATCCGTTCCGGTCTTTCCCCATCTCTCCATGACTATGTCCTATTTCTTTGGGTGATCTCCCACTCCCCTCCCCACTCCTTACTCTATGCCTAACCTCAGCGGTTACACGGATGGTCAAATGCCCATCAAAAGCTTGACAGCTAACATCCACTGTGGGCCTCGTAACCTGTGACCCGCAGTTCTCAAGGCAGTCAGTCACAGGGAGTCGCGCAGCCTGCCACCTGGATGCAAACAGAGCATCGCCAGCATCCTAGCCCCAAGCAATGATCTGCACCCACCCTGGACTCCCCACTCCCCGAGGGTTATATAGTTACACAGAGGGCTTTCTCTCTCCGGACATCCACCGCTGGCCCCTCAGACCTGTCTGCACGATGGCCCTGATGGTGGCCCAGGCTCCTGCCTGCACTGCTCACTGCGCACCGTGTCGGCCCCTGACTGCTCTGCTCCTTTTTCTTCTTGTCCCTCTTGGCAAAGTGTTATAATCGCCCAAAAGGGCTGTAACACTGAACAAACAAACAAATGAACAGGGGAAAGGCCTGGTCCCATGTCCCATCCCCCTCATCGTCCCTTCTCACTCCCGCTGGATCAGGACCCTGCAGACCCTACCTGGTCCTGACTCCCAGCCTGCTGTGTAGTGGGGTCTGGACACCCCAAGCTATGGTGCAGACCCACAATCTACTCAAAAGAGAAAATATGTAATACTTGTCTTGTGAGGTCTGGGTTTCTTTGCTCAGGATGTGTTTTTTGGTTGGTTAGTTGTGTTTTGTTTTGTTTTTCTCCATTTACCCTCAAAGTTCATGATTTCATTTTCTTGACAGCTGAATAGTGTTTCATTGTGTACGTGTGCCACATTTTCATTTTCTAGTCATCAGTTGGTGGATATCTGCCTGTTTCCAGTTTCAGGCTGTTATGACTAGAGCAGCAATGAACATGGGTGAGCAAATATCTTTGTAATAGCCTGTAGAGTCTCTCGAGTGTGCTCCCAAGAGTGGTTATAGCTGGGTCTTCAGGTAGATCTAGTCCCAGCCCCTGAGGACCAGCCACAGTGATTTCCACGTGCTTCTACAAGATTGAAGCCACATCAGCTGCAATCAGTGAGCGAGGGTTCCCGTTACCCCACATCCTCCCCAGCATGTGCTGTCATTTTATTGATTTTGGCCATTCTGATGTGAGAATGAAATCTCAAAGTAGTTTTAATTTCTAAGCTATTTGTGTTTTACCTTTTGAGAACTCTCTGCTTAGTTCTGAACCCCAAAAGTTTTGTGCCTTTTAATCTATTTCATTTGAAGTTCTTTGAACCTCTGCCTCCCTTCTCCACCCTTTCTCCCCCTTCATGCCTTCTGTTACCCCAACCATAGGTAGGAGAGAAAGGTTAGATGGGAAAGGTGACGTAGACCTCTTTAGACTTAGTTCCTGCTGCTTAGGGTCATCAGGTTCCTTGGGGTACCAAGCTCAGTCATCAGGATATCCAGCAGTCCAGCAACAGCAAACAGCAAACGCAGCAGCAGCTTCCTTCTCTGAGCATCTCTCTAAGCGCACTTTCTCTGTCTGGGCTCTTGTCTTCCTACTAAACTAACAGCAGATGGCAAAGACCACCCTTCTCTGTGAGCTGTGGACAAAATAAAAGCAGCTCCAAATCCCACACCTGGGATTAAAACAAAACCCTGTTTACATAACTGAGCTTTTAAAGAAACCAAAGCTTCCACTACTCATTTTAAATTGGATTATTTTCCTGCTGTCCAGTTTTTGTTTTTGTTTTTTAAGGTCTTGCTACTTAGTATAAATACTAGCCCTCCATCAGATGTTTAATTGATAAAGATTTTTTTTTCCACGTTGTAGTCTGTGGCCTTGCCTGGATGATGATGTCCTTTGCCATACAGAAGCTTTTCAGCTTGGTGAAGACCATTCACTGATTGCTCTTGAGGCCAGCAGGAGGAGAACAAAAATTTAGCCCATAACAATAAATAAATGGGATTTCCTCAAAATTAAAATTTTGGGGCTGGACTGATGAATGGAATGAGTAAATGGCTCAGTAGCTAACCCTGCTGCCTCTTCAGGGACTCTGGTTCCCAACACCCACACAGTGACCCACAACCGTCTTTAACTCTAGCTCCAGGGGCTCTTCTGGACTCTGTGGATATCGCATGCATGTGGTACACATATATACATGCAGGCAAACACTCGTATACATACAAATAATTTTCAAAAAATGTTACAGCTATGTTTAAGAGATATTAAGGTGAGTGAGAGGTGGAAAAATTAATGAATCAAAATGCAGGTAATGCGCTACCATCTTTGTAACTGGCCTTTTCAGCTACACCTCCCACCCCCTTTGAGGCAGGGTCCTGCGTAGACCATGCTGACTGTGACCATAGCTGAGGACGTCCTCAACACTCCCGCCCTCTTGCCTTCACCGCCCAAGTGCGCATCCACAGGCAAGCAGTTCCGCGCTCGCGTCAAACACTCCTGAACCTCTCTTCTGTGCTGAATTTTGCCTTTTCCATTTCAGCAAACAAACAGCTCTCTCAAGTTACCTTATGGGGTACCACCTGCCAGCCCACAGCTTTCTTCAAGCAGCTTTGCTATGTAAATGCGGCAATGCTTTGCAATTACTTGACTTTTTTTTTTTTTTTTTTTTTTTTTTAGCATTTTTGCCCTTATTTATAAAAGTTAGTGGAAAATGGAAAAATAAAGTGCTGATGTTAATGATTTTACAACTGAGATATTGACTATGTCAAAACAGTGAATTTGATCCTTTTTGAATTAAGTGAGTCTGACAACTGTTTTCAATTACAGAGGAAAACAGCTAAGCCTGAAGCACATGTAAAAAATGTTATATGTCAGAGCTTGTGGCTCAAAAGTAACGTGCAGCTATCCGGCAAGTGTCCGGATCTTTACAGTTATGCATAGTTGACACTGATTTTTATCCCTGAAAATATATAATTTTGCTCAATGTTCCTTCCTCATCCAAACTGACCTCTTGGCGATAGGCCCTAGGGTACAGTTGTTGTAGCATGGAGCAGATACCAAAAAAGTTAATCCCTGGCCTTTGAGGTTTCAAATATGTTTTGGAAACTGAAGTCAGAGATAAAACCTTTGTGATTAAAAAGCTTTTGAACTTCAAAAGCTAGAACTATCAATAACCCAGGGCAGACCGTCACGGCTTAACCACAAGCATATAAGAACATGTGACCAGTCGAGCAGTCCCCCAGTGCCCGCCTTTCCCTCAAGCCCTAACGGAAGCTTCTCTAAGCTGGGAAAGCAGAGAGAGCCAAAGAAGTGAGCTCCACTTCTGGAGGTTTGTCAGGAGATCCGTGTGGAGTCCAGGCTGAGGACTGGACACGGTTGGGTGGCAGGGTCAGGTAGGTACAGACGGAGACAGCCAGCGGTGTTCCTGCTCCGTCACAACTTCCTCTCAGATGATGAGGGCTATTTCCTGGAGATTAGTCACAGGAGAACTTCACTAACACAATCGCTTGTGTCAAACAGATTTACGTTGTGGGCAAGGGGAAAGTGGTGCCACAGAGGGGAAGAAGGCCTTCCCCACCGGCCTCCACTGGCATAAGAGTGGGTAGAAAGAGCTGGGCTGACAGATGAGGTGACGTTTCACTTCAGTTCTGGACCTATTTGCTGTGTCACAATTCTCTCACTGTGTTTCCGATTCCTCACCTGCCAAGTCAAGGCCGGGGGTGAAGTACCTTTGAGGCCACATCTGCTCTCCCCAGCTTCCTGCCTAGTGTAGAGCTTTCTGCCACTGTGCGCCAGGGACACAGAAAAGAAGCTTGTCTAGAAAAACGACATTCTATGCTTGATTGTAATAGACAATTTTGGAGCACTCTGTCCAGCTTACTGAAAATACTTGGCCACTCCTGGCAGTAATCCTTGTCACTCTTTTACACATGAAGTGGTACTTTCTAGCTGGGTGTGTCAGCAAATGCTGTAATCCCGGCACCTGGGAGGTAGAAACAGGGGAATGAGAAGTTCAAGGTCATGGTGAGTTCCAGGTTATGGCGGCTGAGTTCCAGGCCAGCTTGGGATACATGAGACCTTGTCTCAGAAACAGACAGACAGACAACAAACAGTAAGGATTAGCAAGTTCTGAGAAACTTTGTTAGCATAGATGAACATATGAGTGTTTAAGAGTGTCTGTTGTGGAAAAGACACTCAGTTCTCTGTACCCCTTAAATAATAATCCTTAATAATAGAATTATGTAGTGATGTAGCATGAATTTTTTTTAATATTTTATAGTTTCTGCATATGAAGTTATTGATGGCAATGGCAGAACTTTGAGTGGATTCTATGTCTACGACTCCTAGAATCCTCATCTGTAAAGTTGAGTTGAAAATCTTGACAAGGAGCGGGTCTCGGTGGTATTAGTCGTTAATCCCAGCACTCCGGGAGGAAGAGGCAGGCGGATGGCTGTGAGTTTGAGGCCAGCCTGGTCTACAAAGTGAGTCCAGGGCAGCCAAGGCTAGACAGAGAAACCCTGTCTCAAAGCAAGCAAGCAAGCAAGCAAGCAAACAAACAAACAAGCAAGCAAACAAAAAGAAGAAAAGAAGAAAAATTTAAAGGAATGCTGGTTGAGCCATGCAGGACACAGAACTTAGAAGATGTATGTCCGTGCAGTGCCTGGTACCTAGTGAGATCCCAATGGAAACATCTTATATGACTGCATTGTGACCTAAGTTCACTAAAATTGCTGGATATAGCTTTGAAACAAAGACACAAGAGAGTAATTGGTTTGAACAGTAGTTTTCGCTGGGTTGCTGAAGGCCAGTGTCTTCAAGGAGGATTTGAGCAGCTGCTGAAGATCGACAGGGCAGAGCTGCTGAACCAAGTGTCCAACAGCTGGTTTTGTGATGGGTTTCCGCCTCTCAACGACCCTGTCTCAGGCACGCCTCTTCTCCTCAGCCTTCCACTTACATCCGCCTTCTCACTCAAGCCTCCTCATCCACACCATCCCTCTCCCTGGCAGACTATGACCTTTTTGTAGTGACGGTGCTGGGTGTGGGTCCAGGCCTTGAAGGGCTGCTGACTTCGCGTCCTACGCCCTCAGCCGCGGCCAGCCTCCAGCCTCCGGGACTGACGATGCTGCGCGACAGCTTTCCGAAACTGTCCTGTTCTCTCAGCCTGCTCCCCACCGCCCGGGTACGGGCTGCCTGTGCGTTCCAGGAACGTTCTCACCGAAGGGCTTCTTTGGTTCCTGTTTCTGCTCCTCAAACCCACAATGCTTTTCTTTTTTACAATCACGGTTTATTATTACCAGATTTAAACATTTAATTAAACTTTCTTGTCCTCCCAGTCTACCCCAACTGAAAGGATTATTTCTTTCTTCTAAAATGCCCCCACACTTCATTCGAGGTATGCCACTTAATTCTTTGTTATCAAATGGGAGTTTCACGGTTGGATACTGGGTAGGTTTTTGGAAATATTGCCCAACAAGGTACAAGGTGTAGCCTAGTGCAGTAATTTTACAAAGTTGGTCATGCTTTTTTGTCAAATTTACATGCTACTAGTAAAATTTATTTAGGGTTAAGAACTCATTTAAGGCTGGACACGGTATGATGGCACATACCTTTAATCCCAGCAAAGGCAGGGGTATCTTTATGAGTTCAAGGCTAGCCTGGTCTACATAGTGAGTTCCAAGACAGCCAAGGCTCTGTAGAGGTACCCTGCCTCAAAAAACAAAAACAACAACATTAAAAACCAAAAACTAAACCAAAACAAGCAAACATGAAAAAAACCCACAAAGAACTCATTTCAGGATGAAATAAATGTACCTTGACCTTGTGAGGCACTGTTCCCCTAAAATGCATGGATTCGCATGAGGGTTGCACTTTTACTACAAGCTTAAAACCCTGTAACCACTCCCGTGAGCATGGCTCCCTGGGATCTTCCTGGCTTCCCATTGTTGTTGGTGGTGATCCACCAAGCTGTGGGCGCCTTGGAGAAAGGAGGAGCACAGTGTCTGCGTGTTCTGTATTTGGTGTAGTTCCAAGCACATGCCAGGGAGCCCAGTGGTTTTCAAAATATAGTTATTGGTTAAATGATAGAAGGGAATGACTTTGGGGAAACAGAAGGATCCAAACGGCAAAGTGAAACTTGCCCAAGATGTCTCTGGGAGGACCCAAGACAGAAGCATTTCATAGGTGTTACTTTTCCTATCCTGGGTACGAAAGTATGATGGAGAATCTGAGGCAGGAAAATGCCGGACAAGGATTAGAGCTGGTGCAGTGTACAAGATGACCTCAAATACAGACGAAAGTGAGAAGCTCCAAACCTGAGTTTTAGGGAATTCAAGTCGATTTAATTTCATTAAGCTTTCGTGGGCTTGGAAAGGATTTGAGAAATCATCCCCAAAAGGCATTTTCTGGGTCAGAGCACAGTAAGGCATGTAACCCCAGAATCTGGAAGGCCAAGGCAGAAGAGTGCCAACTTTGAGGTCAGCCTGGCCTATGTAATGAGACCCTATCTCAAACAACTGCCACCACCACCAAATTAAAATAAAAACAAAACAAAGATTTCTTCTTGGATGCCTGTGGTACTGGTCACGTTACTAGCTAGAAAAGAATTCAGAGGGAACATTTCCCATCATCAACTAAAAGTTTTATAGCCTCATATATACATAGTGCCATGCATGCACGATGTCGCGGAGACACAGGCATTGTACAGTTCTCTCTCTGTGGGTTCTAGGAAGGTGTGGGCAGTTCCGAACACCCTTGTAGTACCAGGGATATGTCTGCTCTCTACCCTCATCTACAGGTAACAGTTATCTACAATTTCATTTTCGTTTATTCCCCTCTATCGCACATTGTTGCTACGATTTGGACTTTCGAAGGGTGTTCCACTTCGGAGGTTAATTTCTTGAAAACGCTGACGGCAAAGTAAATTATTGTTCTCTGAACCGAAGATGTATGTGAAACCTGGAAGAACCCTCCAAGAGTGCTTCCGATTCTGCTGTGTAAAAGGACATGCAAAGGGACACAGCAGGGAAGTGTCTCAGTCATGATTAAGTGTGATGAGAGAGGATAGCAGTGACTAATTTCTCAGCTCCAGGAAGTGCTCCCAACGACCCACACTCAGGACTGTAACTATCTGAGCTGGTGTGAATGCCATTTACATATCATTTGCATGCACCCCGCACTACCCACCTCCCAGCAGTGTCGCCACAGTTATTTCTCAAGTAAGAATGTAGCTTTGCATCTCCTGTTGTCATTTTTAGTTTTCCATTTCTCTCTGCCTTTCACCCACTCACAGTCCCTGGCCCAGATCTTCTGCTACATGAAAGGGGGAAAAGTATTCTCAGAATGTTAAAATTAAGCTTCAAGGGCTGTGTCTCTGACCATATGCTTCTTGCTAAACCTGTCACTCCTCAAAGACAGGACCTCTTGGCTTCCCTATGCATCTAGTGCCCAGAAAAGGAGGCTGCCCAGCAGGGAAGCAAGACTCTGCTTGGAGAGGTAGATGGGGAACAGGCAGAACCTGTTCATTTTTTATAAACTACATCTTGGGACAAATAGTCTGAAGGCAAGGCTGTGCGTGCCTTGAGGGCTGGGGCTTTCTTACTCACCACAGTGTCTCCAGAGCGTTGTTCAGCATGAGGTAAGGAGCAGACTCCCCAAGCCTTCTTGCTGAATGCATCTATGAAGCTCCAAGGCTTCTTTGTCTTCACCTAAGCCTACGAAAGCCAAATGCTTGCTGCTTGCTGACTATGAATCATCTCTAGAGAAAAGCTTGGTATTTCATGCTCTTGCAAACTTGAAACTGTTCTCTGAGTTCACCTCCACCACAGGTTTCTGGAGGAGGTGTACAATGGGAAGCTGCTGCATGAAGTCTGAACGCTACACAAGTGAATGAGTTGCTAGTTGGGGCACATTAATGTCCCTCCCTCCACCTTTCCCTCCCTCCCTTCCTCCTTCCCTTCCCTCCTTCTGTTCTTCCCCACATCCCTCCCTCCTTCCCTTCCTCCCTCCTTCCCTCCTTTCCCCCTTGTTTTGTTTTGCTTTGAAACAGGGTCTTGAACTCGATCTCATATTGGCCTCGAACCACCATCTCTTTCACCTCAGCCTCCCTGGTGCTAAAGTGCTAACATTATTAGCATGTGCCACCATGTCCTGATTGAATGAATCATTTCTTGTTTTTCCTTTTTCATTTTTTTAAATCTTGAGACAGGGTTTCATATGCATCTTTGGCCCTCCTGAAACTTGAAACTCACTGTGTAGACCAGGGTGGTCTCCATCTCACAGACATCTGGAGTGTGCAACCACACCTGGCTGGAAAGGATTTTTTTTTTTTAAAGATTTATTTACTCATATGTATACACTGTTCTGCCTGCAGGCCAGAAGGGGGCACCAGATCTCACTATAGATGGTTGTGAGCCACCATGTGGTTGCTGGGAATTGAACCCAGAACCTTTGGAAGGACAGCCAGCCAGTGCTCCTAACCTCTGAGCCATCTCTCCAGCCTGAATGAATGTTTTTGTTTGTTTGTTTTAAACTAACATTCCATGAGAGGTGTTCTTGACAGGAAGAGCTGCAAAGTTTATTACCAAAAACCTATTAGAGACCGCAACACACACACACACACACACACACACACACACACACACACACACACACGAAGCTGTTTTGAAACAGGGTCTTACATAGCCCAAACTCTACAGGAACTCACTGTAGAGCTGAGGCTGGTCTTGAACACCTGATCCTCCTGCTTTTACCTCCCAGATGCTGGGGTTACAGGCATGTGCTAGAATGTTCATCTTAAATATATTTTACATAAAAACCTTCGAATGCAAAACTCAGGAATCAAGTTGAAATCAGCTTAAACAAAAGAGAATTTACTGGAGTGCTTCAGAGAGGACACCCGGCTCTGGTGGCCAGTTTAAAGCACGGGCACGAAGTCTCTCCTGCTCCGAGGTTCTCCTGTCCGAAGCACGGGTGGACTGTGGGGCCCGCTGCAGGGCACGGCAGATGCTGGGGACTCGGCTAGTTTGCTGGGGCACCTGAGAGGCTTCTCCCTGGGCAGCTCGGTCAGTAGGTAGTTATTGTTCTACAGTTCTGCAGTCACCGCGTGTGAGGCGGGGTCTGCAGCTTGGTTTTTACTGAGGGCGGTGAAAGGGTGCAGACTGTGCCTCCTCGTAGGTCTGGACTTTATCTGGACATCCACGGCTTTTCTCTGAAGATGCATTACTGAGAGCTCTGCTTTATCCTGTGCAGTGTCCCCCGGGTGTCTGCCTTTGAGTAATTCCCCTTCGCAGGAGGATGCAAGGTGATTCTAGATGAGAATCACCTCTTCTGTCACAGGAAGCTTGCACACGGCGGTGTTCTTTGGCTCCTAAGCCAGACTGAATGGGAACTCATTGCAGGCTTGCAACAGAGACTTGATGGTAAAGGAACTAGTTTAGTTAACTTTCGAGACTAGGTTTTGTTGTCTTGCCCAGGATGAGCTTGAGCTCCTGTGTGCAGTGTCCTCTCACCTCGGTCTCTTGAGCTCCAGGACGACAGAAGCACACCACCATCCCTGGCTGGGAGCAGGGTGCTTACATTGTCGGATCCATCTTAGCTCACCAGCCTGACACTTTCAGCCAGCAGGAGACACAGCAGAAACAGGAACTCATTTCAGCCCTAAACTCAGAAATGCAGGAAAAGGCTAAGAAAATATTTTGAAAGACATGACTGATTCTAAAGCTAAATGAAGAAAACCCCAAGATCTAGACCAGAAGAAAATCCTGAAAGCTGTCAAATTCAGTGAGTCAGTGAGTGCTTCCAACAGGAAGGGGACTGGGTCTGTGTTTTAGTCTTCCTAGTCAGGGTCTGATAGCTCCTCATGGGCCCGGGCACAAGCAGAAGGCTGCAGCCGAGGTCCTGGACCTCAAGTCCGCTTGTCCAGGAAGCTCTCCATGGACACAAGTTAGGCACTGGATAGCCGCATGTAACTGGCCATCCTTCCCCAACTTCAAACACAAAAGCTTTCAAAGACTTTCTTCCACCCCAGGTACAGGCTGTATTTGCCACTACCAACAAAGTCATACACACATTTATTGTGGCATTAATGTATGCCTGGCATTGTGTAAGGATTTTTTTTCATGTGTCTGTGTAGTGTGTGTGTGTGTGTGTGTGCATGAGATGCAGAGGGCAAAGGACAACCTTAGGTATCATTTTTAGGGCACTGTTCACCTTCTTTTTGAGACATAGTTTTCACTGTCCTTGAACCTGATGTGTAGTCTATGCTGGCTGGCCATCAGCCTCTGTCCACCAACCCAGCTATGTAATTACAAGTGTGCTCACTAATATCTAGATCTTTTACAGATTCCGGGATCAAACCAAGTCCCTGAGCTTCAGAGACCCTGCCTCAGAAAGGGGGAGGGAGGGAGGGAGGGAGAGAGAGAAGGCATTTAACTCAACTGAGCACCTCCATTGTCTGTCAAAAACAGAGATGGTAAAGGGTTGGGGAATTGATTGCGGTGCACAAGGCACAGGGCTTGAGGGGTGGCAGCCACGTTTCAGGTGCAGGGAACAAGGTCAGTTTCAGGGAATGAAGCAGGGTGTGAATCCTGGGATGTGGGTCTCAGCAGACAGGTCTCAGGACAGATAGGCTAGGTGCTTTCTTCCGGGGCTTACAACCTCGGTCCGAAGCATTCTCCTCGGAAAGGACCAGGCCACCTGCTTGTGGCTCTGTTTGTCTGCCTGGGAGGGACAGGAACCCCTGGAAATGGGCATCTTCTGAGTCATAAATACAGTCAGCCTTCTGGAGCCATGGACTCTTCAGTTGCAGGTTCAACCAACTGTGACTGGAAAATATTAGGAAGAAAAATTCCTCTGTCCTGAGCATGTCCACGAACACACTTTTTCGGGTCATTATTCGCTCAGCGGTAGAGTGCTGATATCTCTTTCTGTGGCATTTGCATCGCATTAGGCTTCGTCTAGTAATTGGAGGGGCTGTACAGGGGAGGTGTGCAGAGGTTCTGGGCAAAGACTAAGCTGGCTTCTAGCAGGGGCTTAAACGCAGATTCGGTTATTCATGTGGGTCCTGGAACCCGTACCCTGGACTGCGGAAGGGCAAAGGGCTTCAGTTGACAGCATGGCTTCATGGTGCGGTTTAGCTCTGCCAGCCCTTGGTTCTGGGGGAAGGGCAGGGTGACCTTCGCTCTGAGAGGAGAGTTTCATTCTTATATTGCCCATTTTTATTAGTTAATGACTCCATGAGGCTACGGAGCACAGGAAATGTGTCCAGTCCAAATTGTGATAAATTGTAAATAGAAGGTACACTGGAGATGCCGAAGGCTTTGGTACTGATAAAAAAGAAAGAATGGAACAATTCAAGAAAAAGAGGCCATGGATTTCAGAGAGTGCAAGGGAGGGGTTGAAGACAGGACAATGAAGGGGCAAGGGATTTATAATTTTAAAAAACTATAGAAAAACAAAATACTGCAAAATTCTAAAATGAATTTAGAATATTGATTATATGCTGTAATGGTTAACCTCAACTGCCCACTTGGTAGGATTTAGAATCACCATAGAAACGGGACTCTGGATGTTTCCAGAAAGGCTTAACTGAGGCGGGGAGACGTGCATGGATGTGGGACGATGTGGGTGGCTCAGCCCCTTGCTTGAATCTCCCCCCTCTTCTCCCTCTCTTTTCACAAGGTCTGATGCAGCGTAGGTTGGCCCTGAATGCCTGAGTGTCTTGCTTATGGCTGCAGAGTTGCTGAAATCACAGGTATATGTGTCACCATGCTCAGCCTTTTCTCTCTCTCTCTCTCTCTCTTTCTTTCTTTCTTTCTTTCTTTCTTTCTTTCTTTCTTTCTTTCTTTCTTTCTTTCTTTCTTAAAATTGTAGGGTCTGGAAATGTAATTTAGTTGGTAAAATGCTCTCCTGGTGTGCAGAAGCCCTGGGTTGGGTCGCCAGCACCACATAAACCAGATGGGGCAGGGCTGGCCTATAGGGCCAGCACCCAAGAGGCAAGAGGACCAGGAGCTCAGGGTCCTCTCCTGCCATGCAGCAAGCCTGAGCCCAGCCTGAGATATGAGACTATTACAGAAAGGAGCCATGGCCATGGCGAGGCAGTGCATGCCTTTAGTCCCGGGACTAGGGAGGCAGAGGCAGGTGCATCTCTGTGAGTTCCAGGACAGCCAAGGCCACACACAAAGAGACCCTGTCCTGAAAAACCAATCAATCAACCAACCAAACCAAAACAGAACAAAACCTGTGTGGACTGTGCTAGAGAGATCTTCAGTTGCTACCATTGGTGGGCTCCCACCGAGTCTGCAGTAGGTCCCCGTGTGCTGCCCAGCCCTCTGCAGCATACACGGAGGCTCCTACAGCACGGAGCACCAAGATGTCACTGAGAGCCCCACCCAGGCTCAGGGTGCTGGCACAGCAGCACACCTCCTCCTCTCTCCTATCCCTCCTTGTCATCAGTAACTCACGGCCCTTGCCTCACACTCCCCAGTCTGCCTGAACGCATCGCAGTGGAGAGAATAGAAGCATCTTTCCCTGGCGTGAGTCACCTGCTTGTTGCTCCAGGTGTGGACCTGTCTCTGCTGGAGACGGTCATCTGGGAGAGTCTCTCAGTAGTCATCGGTGGATAGTGGTTCTCTTGCACTTTTACCTTGATCGTCCACCTTTTTTTTATGGTGCGTACACTATCTGAAACTGTCCTGCGCTCACCCACCCTGCCAGTATGGCTGAGCAGGAGCTCACTCCCTGAAGGAGGAGGCAGGTGAAGGATGGCAGGCTTTCCCCAGAGGGAATAAAAGCGAAGACTTTACTTCTGAATTTCATGTAAAAATCCAGGTCGGTTGTAAGCAGCACAACTGACGTCTGTGCAGATCCATTTCAATTCCCAAGTAGACTTCACTCAATGCTAAATATAAACTCCATCTCTGTAAGGCGAACTCCCTACAGAATCCTTGCACTTAAGCTCATTATGAACAGGCTTTAAGAAGGACTTCGTGTGGCAGAGGCTTTCAAGTGCAGGAAGCCAAGCTCAGAGGATGACCAGGGATGTCCAGAGCAGGAGAAAGAGTTTATGTCAGCGTATAGTCAGCCTGCTTCTGGGTTGCCGAGTAACCTATGATGTCCATCATGTGTCGCCTGCAGACAGGGTTCAGCTGTGCACGAGATAGAAAACGTCCAAACTGCTACCTCGTCTCTCTCCTGCTCTCTGCCTCTCTCCTGCTCTCTGCCTCTCTCCTGCTGTCTCCCCTTTCTCTGTTGGGGTGCCCCTCCCCCCACCATGTCTCTCTCTCTTTCTCCTTCCCTCTCCATCCAATAAACCTCTTTCATGTAATATCTGTTGTGCGCATCATTTTTAAAACAATACCAGCCTATGCTCTCAATCCCATGGTCCTTGTATCCCAATGTCTCAGTGTTACACCTTCTCAGCTGTGTGATTTCCACGAAATGAAGACAACAATAAAATGTACAAGGAAATGATTTTCAGAAGTGCTGTCCACTCCCTTTGAGGGTGTGTGCATGTATGGGGCCAGTCCCCAGGACTGATGGGTAAGAGAGGGTTTGTGTTTCCCAGTGGCTGTCTCCATGGGAAGAGCACCCAAGGACGACTGGGAGCTATCAGTTCTTCAAGGGAAACATTTCATCCCTGTTACTTTGTGGCAGTTTATGGGCTTCGTGTAGAGGGAGCCTCCTTGTTCCCAAGAGAAAGATTGCAGCACATTCTTTGTGTGGCTGCTTGGTTATGTGCTGGCCTCCAAACCCAGGCCTTTCCTGCCAAGGCACACACTCTGCCACACTGAGCTAACTCCAGTGTTTACTATTTGGCTGTATTTGCTGAGTATCTATTCTGTGACAGACTCCACACTTGGCACTTTGTTGTATCATCCCATTTAAACCAAATGTCACGTGCTAATCCCAGTTTTCCATGCTGGGGCCAGGGGCTGAGAGACTGAGACAGGAAGTCAGTGAGCATACAGGTAAACACGTGCTGAGGGCACCCCCCCTGAAGTGGGGGAAACATCACTGGTGCTGGCTGGTGCCAGCATGTGGAGTGAGGAATAGCCTGCCTAGCCTGCTGCTCTATTCTCCGGCGGCGCACTGCCAGTGACATGACCCCTTGGTGACTCAAACTCCTAGGCCTACCAGAACTTTGACTAACATCCAAATGCTGGCAGCCAGCAGCACCCAGAGACTTTGCCATCTTAACTCAGGAAAGAGACCGTTTCCCAGCTCCTAGCTCTAGGAAACAACCTCATTTCTCCTCATGTACTCTTACATCCAAAATTTCCTGGACTCTGTGGGGTTCCCTGCTTAGAAGTGGAAAAAATATCTGCCCTCATCTTTGATTTCTCCATACACCCCTTCCTTCCTTCCTTCCTTCCTCCCTCCCTCCTTCCCTCCCTCCCTCCCTTCCTTCCTTCCTTCCTTCCTTCCTTCCTCCCTCCCTTCCTTCTTTCCTTCCTGGCCTCAGGCTAGCCTCAACCTTACTGTGTAGCTGAGGATGACCTTGTTCCTTTGCTCCCCAGCCCTCACCTCCAGGTTCTGGGGAGTACAGGCGCAGGCCGCCAGGACCTGCTTTTACAGGGCTGTGGACAGAGCCCAGGGCGTTGTGTGCCAGGCAAGTACAGTACGGACTGAAATACTCCCAGCCCTACTTTTTTTTTTTTTTTTTAAACAAAGAAAAACAAGAGCACAAAGGAAGGGCTTCTGTCTGTGGCATCTGATATTCCCACAAGCGGTTCTCTCTATGCCGGGGCTCGAGTGATTGCACAGTTTTTGGCTGGCAATGGGACGGAGGGGCACACTCAGCCCTGGGAGACGTGGCTAAGGCCCTGGCTGCCTTGACACTCCGGGGCACACTGTCTCAGGGTGGGCGTGTGGTAGGAAGGCTGGGGGTGCCTCAGTTTAAATGCATTGGTTCCCTGTGCCCAAAAGTTCACAAACTCTGATGTGTCTTCCTCAAATTTGAATGTGGAATTCCTAATCCTCAAGGTAATACTGGGAGACAGTCACAGCAGAGTAGGTAATGGTGCTGGCACCCTAATCAGAGACGCCAGGCCCTTCTTCTCCCCGTGAGAGCACAGGGAGCTGCCGCCGCTGTGAACTGGCAAGTGGGTCCTCACCACACTCAGTTCTGCTGGGGTCTTGATGTTGGGCATTTGGGGCACAGGAACTGTGAGAAATCACTTTCTCACCCGTACGAGACCCACTCAGTTTACGGCGTATGTGTGTGTGTGTGTGCACATTCTTATATGTGTATAGAAGTCAGAGATTGACTTTGGGTGTCTTCTCTATTGCTCTGTTCTCCATCTTGTTTTTTTTCCAGGCAGGGTCTCTCCCTGCTGACAGAGCTCCGTGGCTAGCTCCGCCGGCTGGCCAGGGAGCCCAATGGTTCTTCGCCCCAGTGCTGCAAGCACAGGTGTGCCCCTTTGCAGCAGCCTTTCACATGGGCAGCAAACTCAGGTCCTTGTTCTTTCAAGTCATTGTCCAACCCCCAGCGTCTTGTCATAACAGCAAAAATGACTAAGAAATAACCCCACTGAATTTTTTTTTTAATGTTGGCGGAGACGTTTAGAGCCCGTGTGCTGTTCGAATGCAGTGTGTTGGAGGCTGCTCAGCAGTCAGAGGGGCATGGCTAAGAGTGCAGGGTGTCAGAAGTCCTTTCTCTTCCTTCCGAGTGACAGAGCCCAAGACAATCCAGGCAGGCGGCGGAGCTAATAGCTGCATTCCTCAGACTCTGCTGTAGGTAAGTGATTCTGGGAGGGTTAAATGCTACCTAAATGACAGGTACTGGTTTCGACTGGGAAACAACGAAAGAAAATTGACAGTGGGCAATTTACACTGCTCTTGCAGTTTTCCTTTCTAATCCCCGAGTGGCTAACAATTGCTTCAGAAACCTCCAGAATGGAAGTTGCATTAGTTTGCTAGGATTACGATGACAAAAATGCAACAAATGGAGTGGCTTAAGCAGCAGAAACGTCATTACATTTTTTAAAGGCTGAAAGTCTGGTCCCAAACTGAGTATGTAGCTGAGGATGACCTTGACCTTTTGATTGTATTTATTTATTACAATTTATTCACTTTGTATCCCTGCTGCAGCCCCCTCCCTCCCAGTCACATCCACCCTGAGAACAACAGCAATATCACTCTTCCAGAAATGCAGAAGTCCAGCAAACCAGCAAACAGCAAACGCAGCAGCAGGAGGAACCAGCAGCCAGCAGTCCTCCTCCAAGCAGCCGCACCTTCTTCCTCAAAGTCCTCAGAATTCAACTCATTCCACCTGCAAAGACCACGCTCCGCAGGAGGCACTTAACAGGTGTGGACAAACTAAAATCCCCCACTTGGAATTATGACAAAAACATGTTTATGTATCATAAACCAAAACATCCACAACAGAGGGCAGATTAGTGTGAACTCAATACCTACTCTTGGCCATGTGTTAAAAATTTCTTTACCAGTTATTTAAATGCCACACATAACTTCTGACTTAAATATCATACCCACTTAACATCAGTGAAATTATCAACTCTCCTGAAGCAAGAGAGCTGGTACCTAAGGAACCATAAAATAAGAATTCGCTTCATCTAGTGAATTTATGGGTATTGTATAGTCAGCTTATATTATATAATTATATACTATTATAATATATACTACATATATATTATGTGATCACATAGTGTGTGTGCTGTGAAAGTCAGAGGTCAGCGTTCAGTGTCTTTGTTGTCCCCTTGTTTTTTAAAGATGTATTTATGTAGATGAGTGCTCTATCTGCAGGTACACCTGAACGCCAGAAGAGGGCATTGGATCCTTGTACAGATGGTTGTGAGCCACCATGTGGGTGCTGAGAACTCAGGACCTCTGAAAGACCAGACAGTGCTCTTAACTGCTGAGCCATCTCTCCAGCCCCCACCTTGTTTTTACAAGGGTTCTGGGCAGATCTGAACTCAGTTCTTCATGCTTGTCACATATGCACTTTACTGATTCCTCTGGTCCCTAGAATAATTTTCTGCCTTCAAATTTCCCGTTCTAAACTGAGTGGAGTGGCAGAGGACTGCAGTCCTAGCATTTCAGAGGCAGGTGAACCACAAGGTCAAGATCAGCCTGGGCTCCACAGTGAGGCTATGTCTCCAAATAAGCAGGGCGAGAGGCTGTTTAATTGGTAAGCACCTGCCTAGCATACCCGAGACACTGGGTTCAGTCTGCAGCACTGGATCAGTTGGGTGTGCTAGCAGCTGCCTGTAACCCCAACACTTGGGAGGCAGAGGCAGGCAGATCAGAACTGCAAACTCATCCTCAGCTACCTGGGCAAGTTCAAGGCTGATCTGGGTTACAGGAATCACTGTCCCCAGCACTCTGGAGACAGAGGCCGGCCTGGACTACAGAGTGAGTTCTAGGACAGCTGGGGTTAAAACAGAGAAACTGTGTCTCAAAAAACCAAACCAAACCACACCAAAACGCTATAGCAAACAAATAAGACAGGAACAAAAACCACCCTTAGCAGTTCTTTGGGGAATGGTCACCTGTACTGGGTGTTGAAGGAAGAGCATATTTTGGAGGCCTCGTCTGTTGGCCCAGAGGGAGAATTAAAGGATAAATGTGGGCATTTAGAAGCAAAACCTGGAACACTGAGGCCAGGGACACAGGAACTCGATGCCTCATGCCACCAGAGTGCTGGATGAGTCAGCAGACCATTATACCTGCTGTGGGCTAAACCATGTCTCCCCAACAGCTCTCTCTGTTACAGCCTCAAGGCACCTGCAGGTGAGTGTGTGCTTATCTGCAAATAGGGTCTTTGCAGACAGAATCCAGCTAAAGTGACACCACGCTCAGTCAGGAGGGAGACAGTTTCACTGTGCTTGTTGTTATTATAGGGAAATAAACAGCTCTAGGGAGGAAACTGCCATGTGAGCACAGATTCCGAAGGAAGACAGACTGGGGAGGAAGAAGGATAAACAAAGATGGGGGTGGAAATGGAAGCCGGGTTTCAAGAGAAGCTGGAGGAGTTCAGGAAGGGCGCACTGTGGAACGGGCACGGCCCAGCCTCAGGAGCTGCAAAACAACAATTTTCTCTCGTTTTAAGCAGTTTGTATTGCTTGATTAAGTGGTGATAAGGAACGGATATACCCAGTCATGGCCCTGCTATTCCATGGGGGCCTCTGAAGAGTCCTAGGAACTTCCAGGGAGGATGACGGTGAAGGATTACGTTCCTAGAACTTCAAGGATGGCCCGGGAAATAGCAAGATTCCATTTCAAAACCAAAACAAAACCAGAAAACCCAAACCGACCAACCAGAAAAAGACAGGCTTTTATGCATGTATGGATACCACTTCTTGGATTCAATTGGTTAAAAATAAACAAGACATGAATTTGGAAGGGGACATTGTTGGGGTCAGGAAGGAGTTGGAGAGGACAGAGGGATGGCTAATGGAGCGGGCCAGGGAGAGGCTTGGCGGTAAAGATGCTTGCCAACAAGCCTGATGACGTGAGGGTCAGCCTTGAGACCCACACGGGGGAGAAAGCCAACTCCTCACACCTCCACATGCACACAGTAACGCTCTCACACACGCAAAATAAATAAATAATGATGAGGAAAATAAATGACTCTGAATAACGATGGAAACACTGCTTTGTAGATAAGGCAGCTTGTATATTGTATGAGAACATTTATGAATAATTAAGAATAAAAATGCAAAAAAGAGATGATTCTTACAACTCTGTCTTTTAAAGTATCTATCTGGGAGAATAGGCCGCCCAGCAGATATAAAAGCCTTGATTCGAGAAAACCAGGATGAAGAACTAAAGGCTCATTCAGCTAGCAACGTAGAAGGCAACAGCATGTGCCAGTCTTGTGCCTTGGGGTACAGTGAGGAACCCCATTTTCAAGGCAATATTGCTGATAAATTCTAACCAGAAAACAGAAGTTGAAAATCAACATAATTACCTTCTCAGGCATTTAAAAAACGTGTCATTATCCCAACACCTCAAAACCCAGGGTCCTTATCATCTAGATTTTCTGCTTATCAGGAGAGGGTGAGGCCAAGTAGAACACAGGAGCCAGCGGCTGTTCAGACTGGCCAGGCCTTGTCTGCGCTGCTCAGGCTTCTGCCGTGATGAGCTGGTGACTGTGGCACGCTAGTCGTTAAATGTTTGGGATTCCAGATGGTTTGAGTGAGGCTGAGAAGAGAGAAATGAACAAGGCAGAGCTTCCCAGAATGCTAGAAATAACAATGCACTAACCTCAGGGTCTTATAAACAAGTTCTCTGGAAAGAGTGTGAAATCTCTGGCTGTGGGGATCACCCGAGGGGGTGTTTCCTTTTGTTTCCCTCCCTGTGGAGGTTACTTATGGTGTGACACTCCTGTCCTTCTTGGAGGCCGATTGTTGGAAGTATAGACTCTACTCTGTTTCTCTGTAATGTAGACCTTAAAATTGGGTCATTACATCTGTCTGATTCTGGGGCTCAGCTCAGCTTTTTTACATTTATTTATTTATTCATCCATCTATTTATTTGTGTGTGTGCGCGCACATGTGTAGGTCAGAGGACAGGCGTCAGTGTGCTCCTGTAGTGAGTCCCGGGACTGAACCTGGGTTTCCAGGCTTGGCAGTGGTGTATCTACCTACTGAGCTGTGTCACTGCCCTCTAGTGTTCCGTTTAAGCCACTTATCCTCGGGGATGAACCTGCATTTCCAGGTTCTATCAGCGGTGCAGGGAACACTGTCATCCCTCTCTGCCTGGCTTCTGTGTCTTTTCTTTTAAGTGGCTCAGAATTTGCACTGTGAAGAGGGGCGCTATTTGTTGTGGTTCTTCAAGACCTCACTAGAAAGAAGAAAGACGGCACTGGTGATGAATGGTCTTTTCACTGCGGCTCTGTGAGCTGGGATTACAGTTTGTCAGCAAGCTGACAGGGCAGGGTCAGGGATGAGTGACTGCACACCACTTGGGATGTAGGAACTGGAGGATACTGGTTCCCAGTAAGAACCTTTGGCCAAAAGGAGACTGGCATCGCCTGGCTCCCAGGCTGCCAGGACAAGGAAAATGCGTTTGAGCGGAATGTTGAAGTAAACTATAGATGTTTTGTTTTTAGAGAGCTGAAGCGTGGGGAGGTAAGAGAAATATGTCGTGGGTGGGTTTGTCAGTTCTTGCTTATCAAGTGGGTTTGTGGGCAAAGACCCTGGGGATGGCTTCCGGCCTCCTGGTTTGGATAGAGAGGCGGTAATGTCAGACTTCAATACCCTTCTCTCCCTCTCTTTCACACACACAAGGGTGTAGGATGCTTGTAAAAACCAGAAGAGAGGAAGTTTGTGAAGTGGAGGCCTGCCCAAGATGGGAAAGGCCGAAGCCTCTCAGAAGAGCCTCCCTGTCCTCACTCTGTGTACGTATCACAGAGATACGGATGAGTGTGTTCTCTCACACAAACTGCTCCTTCTTTAGGTGCAAAAGAAGTCACCATGTCAGACTATCGCATGCATTTCTTCATGTTTATGTATTATGTAGTAAGTGTAGTCTCAAGATTCCGGAAGTTCCCTCATGGAAAGAGCTTTAACGAATGGGAGAAGAGACTAGCATTTTTCCCAACAGGGTAGTCTGAGAATTATTTCATTTCATCTATATTAATGAGCCCTGGGCAGGAAACACTGGCCTCTGTAGTTTGGTCATGACCGCTGAGTCCTGCACACTTGGTGAGAGCTCTGAGCAGGACAGGGACATGGTTAGGCTAACGTGTCTGACGACAAATTTGAGAGCAACCAGATAGGCGCAGAGTGACACATTCGGCAACTAATGACATCAGCTACCTCATGTGCACTGGAAAACCAGGGTGATCTAAACACACGAGATTTCCACCCTCAGAGCTCAAGTGAAAGGATGAAGGAAATGTGGAGATGGCTGTCTGAGAGCTTGCTCAGTAATTGGATTTGTGGGCTGAAGTCACGGGATTAAAGCCCAGATTCTGGTTTGAGCGACAAAGTGGCAATGTTGCGTATTCTGACAGATAAGGGGTTAGAGGAAGGATGTAGTGACCTTCAGAAGAAAACTTTTTAGATTGATTTATTTCGTATAAATGAGTGCTTTGCCTGCGTGTATGAATATGTACCACATGAATGCCTGATGCCTGTGGAGGGCGGAAGAGTTACAAATGGTTGTGAGCTGCCATGTGCGTGCTGAGAACTGAACTTGGGTCCTCTGGAGAAGCGCTCTTAACACCTGAGCTGTCTCTCCAGCTCAAGCATTTAACTTCTGATAAAGTAAGTTCTAGAGACCTAAATACATGGGCCCAAGAGAGAGTTAGGCCTTTGTGAAGCACAGGAAATGCCACATTATGAAAAGACACATCAATGAATAATCATAGAGGCTAAGAGCAAAAGGTGGTGAAAATATCTTTTTCTAGATGAAACATGGGCGCTGTGCATAGGTCTCACAGTGATTGTGACGGCACGCGTGGCACCCGCAGAAGCTCCACCCAGAAGCCAGCGTGGAGGCCCTGAGGTAGGCGTGAAACCCCACCAGTAGCTGAGGAGGATTGTGGTGGATCCCAAGGGCTCGTGGAAAAACCTTGGGCGTGGTAGTTGAGAGGTTAGGCTGTGACAGGTAAAGCAAAAGACCTCAGAACAAAAGCCCAAGGCTGCTGTGTTTCCTGTGTACTGTACATTTGTTGGAGCTCTGTCTTTCCCCTCACTTACCTTGATTCTGGGCCTAGAGGTGAACCTGGAAGGACTTTGAGAATGAGTAACAAGCAACGGAAGGTAAGATGATCTGAGAAACGCGGTAACACCTTTTAGCCCACTGACGTGTGGGTGCTCCGAGGACCTCCCCGTGGACTTGGTAAATGGTGACCTCTTGCGAGTGTTTCTCCCCCTTTTCGTTGATTACCTCTGACCAGTTTTCTCAAGAGCATGTCTCCCTCAGCCAGTTGTGACAAAGTCTGTGAGTCTTTCTTCCAGGTAAGACTCCTCCTTCAAGATGTACCTGGCAGTTTTCATCCTGACCCCAGAGTTTGGAAAATTTGTGATTCCTTCTCTCACGAGTAGACCCAGCGCCATTAAGCTGCCTGTAAGGGAGGTCAGAGTGATCCTGGTATCTGGAAGAACTGAGGGAGCAGCAGCCTCCATCAAGTGGCAGGGAAGAGCCTCTTCACTCCCAGGGTCCAGTCCCTGAAGGCTTCTATTTTCAGTTTAATGAGTTCAAAGGACTTCAAGGCCAAGGGATGGCTAGGGACACAGAGCAACGTAACCCCTGTGGCTCACGCAGGGATGTGAGTGGGAGTTCTAACCATCCAACAATCAATGCTTGGGTCCCTTGAGGTGTAGGTTCCATTTTGAGCCTCAGAATCTCTGGGAAAGGCGCTTGGTGATTATATATTTATGTACATCTATCTATCTATCTATCTATCTATCTATCTATCTATCTAGTGCTTCTCTTCCAGCATGCTTTAGGTCACCTCCAGATTGTTTATAAGACATAATACAATATAATTATTATTGAAATAGTTGCTATGGCTGGGCATGGTGGCGCATGCTTTTAATCCCAGAACTTGGGAGGTACAGGCAGACATGAATCTCTGTGAGTCTGAGGCCAGCCTGGTCTACAAAGTGAGTCCAGGACAGCCAGGACTAGACAAAATTCTGTTTAAGAAAGAAAGAAAGAAAGAAAGAAAGAAAGAAAGAAAGGAAAGGAAAAAAGAAGGAAAAAAGAAAGTTGTCATGGTGCGTTTTTAGGGAATAATGACAAGGAAATGTTTATACATCATTCAGAACAGGCACGGCGTCTTCTCCTAACATTTTTGATTCTTGGTTGCTTGAATATATGGATGTGGAATGCAGAGATACACCTGACACTATCGCTAGCTGTGATTAAGCAACACAGGGTAAACACACACGTACACACACACACACACACACAGAAAGTGTAACACCGTGTAAAGTTCCTGCTACAGAGATGGGGGTCGGCCAAGTGCTGTGTCTGGTACAAATCTCAGTGAGAGCATGACTGCAAACTTCCACAGTCGTGCTGTAGAACAGAGTCTTCCACTTCCTCGCTCAGAAAGATGTGACCTTTCCCCAAAACTCTTAGTCTATGTCATATTTAACGGCTGCATATGGTGATGAAGGTGGTGGTGGGAGTGGAATGTCTGTGTGTCTGTGAGAGTGTGTGTGTTTGTATGTATGTATGCTTATCATTTACTTAACTTGTCTTTTTTTTTTTTCTGGCTGACAATAAGGTATTAAGAATAACTGACTGGGGCTGGAGAGATGGCTAGAGGTGAAGAGCACTGGCTGCTCTTCCTAAAGGTCCTGAGTTCAATTCCCAGCAAGCACATGGTGGCCCTGGTGCCCCCTTCTGGTGTGTAGGCACACCTGCAGGCAGACACTGTATACATCACAAATGATTAAGTGAGTAGGGCTATCTCACTGACAGGGAGGGAGGTGGTGCATGGTCCTGGAGCACGGAGGAAGCATTGCACAGTGAGGAAGGGAGGTCAGCCTGCTTTCCCAGGAGGCAGGGAAGAATTGCTCCCTCCTCGGGGTGCTTGGCTAGCTGCTACTCTGCGTTCCCATAACCTTAGGGAAATCACCATCAAAAACAAAAAACCTCGTTAGGCATGTGGCTTGTTTGTGTAAAAGAAATTCAGTCCGGAAGCTTCTCGTCCTGAAGGGAGTTTCACCAGGAGGAGGGCTGTTAACTCGGGTTTCCTGGAGGAAGGCCGGGTGTGTGCGTATGTGCGTGTGTGGGTGTGTCTGGGGTGTACTTTGGGATGGCCCTGAGGTGGTCTAGCCACAGAGAAGAAACGGGGCTAAGCCTCGCATCCCCAATGCATTCCAGCCACGCCGTTGCCAGTTGGGTCGTGCTGGAACTGTGTCCCCGTTAGCATGTCTTTTCGTTTTCCGGTCAGGATGGGTCTCGCTGTTACAGGCAGGTTCTGTGTGAGCCCTCTGCTGTAAAATGGATGCCAGGAGACAGGCTGCAATAGAAGAAAGTCGTGGGTCAATCCTCCTACCCTGTGGGGTTTCTTTTTTCTTTTTGTGAACCTACGTTCTATCAATCCAGCAAAAGGTGCTAACACATCTGTCTGTCATGGGGTGTGGAGCTGAGCTCACAATCAGTCAAATGGATGTTTTATTATTAGAAAAAGATACAGATTAGTGGTGCCATGTCAAAGACTCCAGGCAGGACTAACTGGACTAACTGTGAGTTATTTAAAAATGTGGAGTTGGGAGGGATGCGTTATGGAGCCAGAGGAGTTGGGGGCAGGTGGGTGAGTATGATTAAAACACACTGCACGTGTGGACCAAGTTCTCAGAGAGTGAGCAGTGTTTGAAACTAATCCCAAAAGGCTTCAGTCGGAGAGTCCTGGGGAGTGTCTAGCTAAAAGATGTGCTAAGGGGTAGATGCCCCCCAAGGGAGGCTGAGAGTTACATAGAGCTAGGGAGATAGAGGGCCCGAGAATTGGCTTTCTCAATAAAGAAAATATCCTAAAATCGCCGGGGTTGCCATAGCATTGATCTGCTGTTCCAGGTTTCGCTGGCTGTTCTGAATCCCCCTGGGGGATTGTCAACGACACGTTAACCATCCAGATGTAGAGAGACTCTCCGCACTGGCAAAGAACTCTCTAGTTGAGATGATTTCCCAGCTGTCTCCTCACAGTGGTGGGAGGAAAAAAGTCCAGTTTGATAGCCCAAGTGTGGTGCCGTTGGTGGCGCGGAGTAAAGTTCTGTTCCCATGGGAACAGTACAGAGTCCTCAAGTGGATTTAAAAAATAATAAAAAGTTGACTGTGAGAACGGAGACAATCCATATCCTTGTGACTCAAGCACTGGGAATTAACCTGCTTTCACTAACTATTCCAGGAAATTCAGGCCAAGAAGCAGATTCACGATTGCTTCGTGGATCCATTCACACCTGAGCAAACTTTTGTGCGCTGGGCAAACAGCTCCCATCTAGACAATTTCCTTAACAAATAGCTGACTTACCAAGACCAGCCTCCAGGCCCTTTCCTCCCCGTGCCAAGTCCCAGGCTTCAGCCAATCCTCACTTGTTTCCTACCTTGAAAAGAATCTACAGTTAACCCCTGAGTCCAGACCTCCACATCCTTGGAAAGTCTGTCACTGACTTCCTCCCTTTGGCAGTCCAGAAAAGCTTATTAAGGTAGTATTCTTAAAGAACTGTCAACGGGGGCTGGGAAGATGGCTCAGCTCAGCCATTAGAGCTCTATCTGCTCTTCCAAAGGTCCTGAGTTCAATTCCCAGCAACCACATGGTGGCCCACAACCATCTGTAATGGAATCTGATTTTCTCTTTTGGTGTGTATGCAAACAGAACACTCATATACATAAATAAATACTGCATCTTAAAAAGAAAGAATTGTCAAAATAAGAATTTGTTACGATTACTATTGCCACTACTATATATTATCTGCTTTACTCTTGCTATTGTGTGTGTGAGTGGGCACACAGTCCTGTCACAGCTCACAGGTCAGGGGCTAACTTTAGGGGCTAACTTTTTCCTTCCACGGTGGGTTCCAGGGACTGGGCTCAGGTTGTCAGCATATATCTGAAGTACTGTTATCACTTTCCCCTCAGGTGGTGGTCTTTTTTGGCTACAGTAGGCTGACTAAGCTTAGTTTTTCTTTGAGCAGTGTGGCTTTTTGAAGTTATTAGTTGACAATAGAGTTATTGGAAGGCATTTTTTATCTCTCTTTTTCTGCCCCTCTGTGTGTGTCCATCTCTATTTATTCATGTTGCTTACCTTTCCCTCTTATTGAAAGTAGATTTTTTTTCCCCTCACACAATATATCCTGATCCTCCCTCCACTCTCCAGTTCCTCCCCACCTCCCCTCCCATCTGGATTCGCTCCATTTCTGTCTCTCATTAGAAAACAAACAGACTTCTAGGGGTTGATAAATAAAACAGTAAGACAAAACAAAAGTAACATCTGAATTGGACAAAACAAACAGAAGGAAAAGGGCCCCGGAGAAGGCACAAGAAACAAAGACCCACTCATGCGAACCCTCAGGGACCCCATGAAAACACTGAACTAGAGACATAATACACACACAGAGCACCGGGAGCTGATCCCCGAAAGCCAGCACAGGCCGGCTCCATCTCGATGCATTCATGCCAGCTTTGATCACTGTGACTTACAGGGTGTTGTTTTCTTGGGGTCCTCCATCCACTGTGGCTTTTACACTCCTTTTGCCTCATCTTTCCAGGAATTCCTGAGCCCTGAGGAGAGGGGTTTAACAGAGACATATGATGTAGGACTGAGTGTTTGCATACTGTCTGGCTGTGGGTCTCTCTGCATTTGTATTTGGTTTTCTCCTAAGTCCCTGAGCTATCCAGTCTCTGGTTCTTGGCCACCAAGGCGTGTTGGGTGTGAGTTCCATCTTGTGGAGCAGGCCCTAAGTCAAATCATATACCAGTTGGGACTCCCACAAGCCTTGTGCTGACACTGCACTAGCATGTATTTCAGGCAGGACCCCATTGGAAATCCCAAGCTTTGTGGCTGGGGCAGTGCTTACGCTTTTCTTCTGGTGGTGTGCAGACTACCTTCCTGCACCAAAGATGACTGACAGAAAGGCTCCTTGGAGGCCCAGCCTGACCTCTCCACGAGTGGGTGTTGTCTTCAGCAGTGGGGCCTTGCTGTCAGCTTGTGGAGAATAACCTAGAGCCTTGACCACAGCCTGGGTTTCTTGGGGGTCCCCGTGGGACCCTTTGGCCAACAATTCAATGAAATGTCAATTCTAGTGCCAGAAGCTTCGTTTAGTGACAAGAGATGACTATCTGGGGCCCTGTATCCCTATTATTTCGTGATTTCATTTCAGTCGCCTCCAAAATGCTTATGTTTTAGGAAGCTTCTATTGTCTAGGCTACCCTTTAAACAGCCCTTAATTTTCGTTCTCTCGCCCCACATCCCTCCCCTGTCTTCCTCTCCCCCACGCCCAAGCTCCTCCTGTTCCGGCCCTCCATCCATCTATAACTATCTCTTCTCTTTCACTTTCCTAACAAGATCTGCCTGTGCCTCGGAGTCCCTTGTTCTATGCTCTGACTAAGGATGGTGAACAAGTGTTTATCAGCCATTTCGATTCCTGTTTTGAGGATTTTCTTATATCTGAACCTCATTTTTTCACTGGGTTATTTGTTTTCTTGTGTCTAGCTTTTTGAGTTCTTTATATATTTTGGTGGTCTCTGTGTTTCCTGTACCTTGACAGGCGCCTTCTTCTTTAGGTTAGGAAATTTTGTTCTTTGATTGTTTTGAAACTATTTTCTGTGCCTTTGATCTGGGTTTTTCCTCCTTCTTCTCTTCCTGTTATTTTTAGATCTGGTCTTCTCATAGTGTCCCAGATTTCCTGAGTGTTTTTGTGTCAGGACATTTTTAGACTTAACATTTTCTTTGACTGAGATGTTCATTTTTTTCTGTTGAGTCTTTACTGCCTGGTGCTCTCTCTTCCAGCTCTTGTATTCTGTTGGTGAGACTTGCCTCTAGGCTTCCTGTTCAAGTTCCTGCATTTTTTATTTCTAGATTTCCCCCAGTTTGGGTTTTCTTTACTGATTCCATTTTCACTTTCTGGTCTTGAACTGTTTTATTCATTAAATTCCCTTGTGCCTTTCTTTCTTTCTTTTTCTTTCTCTCTCTCTTTTCTTCTTTCTTTCTGAGATAGGGTTTCTCTGTATAGCACTGGCTGTCCCGGACTTGTGTTGTAGACCAGGCTGTCCTCGAACTCATAGAGATCCACTTGCCTCTGCCTCCCAGAGTGCTGGGGTTACAGGCATGCACCACCATGCCTGGCTCGTGTATTTGTTTCTCTAAGGAATTTATTCATTAAAGAACCTTTATCATGTTGGTAAGGGTTATTTTAAGGTGTGTGTGTGTGTGTGTTTCAGCTTTGTTGTAATACCCAGGATGTGTTGTGGTAGAGTTACTGAGCTCTACAGGAGACCTATCATCATGGCTGTTATAGACTGTGTTTTTTAAAGATGGCATCTAGTCACTTGAGTTTGGGAGTATTGTAATTCTAGGTGCTAATCTCTGGTCTTGTCTTTGTTGGGTGAACGTTTGGCTCCTTGATTTTTGTTGCTCTCTCTGGTTCTGAGGAGAGTGTGGTGGCTGTGTGTTGCCTAGTAGGACAGTCTTAAGGGGTCCTGATAGGTATGGCTACTGGGGATTCTGGTAAAAATGTGTTTCTAAGTGTTGGGGGGTCTGACAGGAGTGGGGAAGGACTAGGCCTGGGACCCTGGGGTTGCATTGGTTCGCAGGAGAGGAAAGCAGGGGGTTCCACTAGGATTTGCCTAGTCCTCTGGGTGTGGGCACAGAGAATGAGGAGAGGCACAGCAGAGCTGGGGTTAGGGGCTGGGATAAAGCAGCACGTGGGCAGAAGGAAGCATGGGAGAGAAGATCCTATGATCCACTGTAAGTGTGTGTGTGTGTGTGGGGGTGGGGTAGGCCATAGCGGGAGGTCTGCTGAGAGGTAGGTGAAGAGCTGCAGTTAGCCTCCCTTTCTGCCTGGCTGGAGTAGCACTGTGCGCTTCTTGAAGAGGATCTTGCTATGTTGGTGGTTAATATTGTTAACTCGGCAGGCTCTAGAGTTACCCAGAAGGCAAAACTCTGGGTCTGTATCACCGGTATTTGTAGACTGGGTTAGTTGGCATGGGGAGGCCTACCCTACAGGTGGGGACACCATCCAGGGCTTGGGGTCCTGAACTGTGTAAAGCAGAAAGCAAGTGGAGCAATTCTGCTTCCTGATGGCAGCCTCACTGTGGCCAGCTGCCTTGCTTTCCCTGCTCCATCAACCATGTTTCCTTGAGCTCTGAGTCAAAATAGGCCCTTCCTCCCTTCAGTTGCCTTTGGCAGATACTTGATCGCAGCAATGAAAAAAGTAACTAACTTACTACGCAGCTTCGGTACCAGGTAGGCCCTGAACTTACGATCTTCTTGCCTCTGCCTCTAATGCTGAGACACTTTAATACAGTGCCTCATGTTGTGGTGACCCCAACCATAAAATCATTACCATTGCTACTTCATAACTGTGATTCTGTTACTGCTTTGAATTGTAATGTAACTATCTGATATGGTCTTAGGTGAACCCTGTGAAAGGGGTCTCATCTCTCAGGTTGAAAACCTCTGCCCTAGCATTATGGCGCTGTAGGTATCTGCCACCATGCTTTCTCCCTTGCTTTCTGTGTGCAACATCACCATTTCTCTGATGAGCAAAAAGAGAATCAGGGTGATCATAGCCTGTAGGAAAGGAATTTACCGAAAAGGCAGCGCTGGGTCAGCGTTCTTGGTAAGATGAATACCAGGAAGACCCTGACACATATTATCTTTTATATAACTAACCTCCTTTTGTACAAGGAAAAGTTGAGGTTTTTATGATAACAGATCCTTTTGTGATTTGGGGGAGAGACATTAAATTTGGCTTCTTTGAGGAATATCACCTTTCCCGGTCCTGAGTTTTTTTATTCAATCAATAAAAACTGCTTGTCTCTACATTAGGTTTTTTGAGTTGGGGTCTATTATTATTATTATTATTATTATTTTCCCTCCTTTGATCACACTGGATGGGCAAGGCTTTCCCATGCAGTGCACTTGAGGCAGGATCTTGCTATGTACTCTAGGCTGGCTTCAAGTTCCACAGTCTCTGGCCACAGCTTCCTGAGAGCTGAGGTTACACTTGTATGTCTTGCAGCCTGGATATATTTATCTTGGAATAAGAAATATCTCATTTTTGTTGCTCGTCACAAAGAAAATTCCATGCTAGTTCAAGGGATGTGGCTCAGCTGGTAGAGTGTTTGCTTAGCATGCAGAAAACCCTGGGTTTTTATTTCCTGCGCCATTGTGTCACATGCTTGTGCTCCTAGCACTCAGAGGTAGAGGCAGGTGGATAAGAAGGCCAAGGTCACCAGCTGCTACGTGCTGAGTTTGAGGTCAGTTGAGCTACATCCCTGAGACGCTGTCTCAAAATACAAAACAAACAGAAAAGGTCCAAACCCTAAAACAACAACAACCTCACAAAACTCAACAAACAAACAAGCAAGCAATAAACAGAAGCTCCCCCATCCTCAAGCCAACATGCTGAAAGGATCCAGAAAGAAGTTAAGGAAGAGGTGAATGGCTTAGGGAATTGGAACTTTCTGTGTTGGTAAGAGAGTTGCGACAAGGCAGTGGCCACAGGGTCCCTTTCATTTTCTTTTTTCTTTTCTCTTTTTTGGGTTCTTCTATTCTGTTTCTTTCTTCATGTTTCAAGTTGCCCATCAGATGCTCTTCAGAAACTGGAAAATCCCCGGAGGGAGTCAATGCTTTATGGTGTTAACAGAAATCTGAACCACGGGGGAAACAAGCTCCTTGGATGTTTTTGGAAACAGTTCTAAAAGTAAACTCGTTACATAACCCTCTACAAAACCTTCATGGTTTTAGGCATGTCGGCGGAGCACAGGCTTCTACATGAGCTGAAAACCTGGCTCTATCAGTTATGAGCCACGAGCCACGGCAGACCGCAGACAAGATAGCTTCTCGTTCCTCGTGTGTGCTATATGCTTTGTGTACCTCAGGAACCGTGCGTACGGTAGGCTTCTCAGGGTGCGCAGCGTATACGGTATTCAGCAAAGGCGAGCCAGTGAGTTTTGGGAGAGCCCCTTCTTCAGGGAGTGGCACTGTTTGATGCAGTCCTGGAAGCAGCAGCATAGTCGGCATTCTGTCTGCTGCCTGCATCTGAAATGAAAGGAAGTGGTGAGCTATGTGCAAATACACATTCCCGATCTTAGTGGCCAACAGCATCAGGCGAGGCCTAGACTTTGATTTTGCCTACAGTCTAGCTGGGAGATGAGATGACACCCTGAAGGGACAATTCAGGTCCTTCCCGGGGACAAGCCTGCTGTGTGTACGTGAGCTCCCAAGGCGAGGGAGCAGGTGGCGGGCAATAGCTTGTACACATTTACAGGAAACCAAGTGCCAGCTCTTGTTTGGGGTGATGCAGCTGTGGCTCCCTGGCAAGTGCGAGGTGCTGGAATACAGACACGATCACCAGAAGAAGCCAAGCACCAAACTAACTGCACATAAGTCAGAGCATAGAAGACTCTGCAAGCCTCCCTTGCCCTCCTCACGAGGACTTTGGACCTCTGGGGTTTTCAGGGCAGATAAGGCAACATCTGTGGGGGCTCTGGGCACCTCCTGATGTTCTCATCTTGTGCTTGATCCCAACTTCAGTCATGAGGCTAGTTAAACATTTTTATTAAAACGTTTGTGTATATGCCTGTGCCTGAGTGTATGTATGTGTGTACCGTGTGTATGCAGGAGCCTGAGGAGGTCAGAGAGAGGGCTCAGATCCCTTGGAACTGAAGTTACAGATGGTTTTGAACCACCTTGTAGGTGCTGGGAGCTGAACCTGGGTCCTCTGCAGGAACAGAAGGTTCTCTTCAGCCCTGAGAATGATTCTTCTCTCTTTGGCTTTAGAGTGGGCTTTTTCTTCCCCTGGTATTTGACTCTTGGCTTAATTAAGGTCATGAACTTGCTTCCTGGGACGTGAGAATGTGTCCCTTTTCTTCTCTGATGCAGACTCCAGTGTCTGGCTGGCTCACGACTGGAGCTCAGCTTAGAGCACTGGAGCTCAGGAACGTAACAGTAACGTAACAGGAGAGGGAAAGGATGCAAGATGGCTATGACAGGAGTGGACGGATTTCTGTCTTGGCTTGTGTGAGGGAACTTATCCGCCAGGAAGGAAGTGGCTGGATAACAGGGGTGATCACAGAACAAAGGTGGCTTGCTCATGCTGACAGAGACAATTGCATCATGGAAAGAGGACAGAAGGTCACAGGAATTGTGACTAATGTTGTTGAGGACACAGGAAGGGAGAGTGCAGATGAAATCAACAGAACTATGTTGCTGGCACTGGTAGCTGACACACTTAAAATTATTGTATCTTTTAGGCTAGTATATGAGGTAATAGGTTCTACCATGAGGTCCTCATGTATATTTGATATTTGTTGGTCCCTTTCCCCACTCTTGTCTCCAAACCCTCTGCCCACCCTTTGCTGGTCCCCCTACCACCATGTTCCTCTTCCATGGTCCTTGTTTCCTTTCAGTAGTTGCCTCCTCCTCCTTTTAATACAGCATCTCCTATAGTTCAGTCTGCCCTCAAACTCACTATGTAGCTTAGGGTGACCTTGAACTTTTGATGCCCCGCCTCAGCTCCCAAGTGCTGGGATTCTAGGCTGATGTATGCAGTGCTGAAGATCAAACCCAGGGCTTTGTGCGTGCGAGGTGGGCATTCTACCAAATGAGCCGTATCCTAGCCCTCAGCTTCTTTAAGACATTTCCTCCCTTCTTGTGGGTCCCTTTCAAGCTTCGTGGTGTTCACCCAGACAGACAGACAGTTGTGCATTTGAAACATGCTGTGGGGCTGGAGAGAAGGCTCAGATGTTAAGAGCACTGTCTGTTCTTCCAAAGGCCTTGAGTTCAATTCCCAGAAACCACGTGGTGGCTCCCAACCATCTATGATGAGATCTGGTGCCCTCTGCTGGCCTGCAGGCAGAACCTGTATAAATAATAAAATAAATAAATCTTAAAGAAACATGCTGTGGTACGAATATGGAGGCTAAAGGATTTGGTTTTCTCCGTTTACCCTGAGAGTCCCGTGGGTAGACTCAGGCCACCAGGCTTTCACCCACTGAGCCCTTCCATCAGCTCTGTTTTCATTTTTCTATGTGCAAGTATCTTTTTGGTAGGACTTAGAGTCTTTGGCTCTATGTCCAGAAATAGCATAGCTGGGTCGTATGATAGTTCTAATTTTAGTTTTTGAGAAATAACCATACTAATTTCCACAAACTTGCATTACACCAGGGGTTAATAAGGCTTTCTGTTTCCATACGTCCAGGCCAGCATTCACTTATTTATTTATTTATTTTTGGTTCTTCAAGACAGGGTTTCTCTGTGTAGCCTTGGCTGTCCTAGACTCACTCTGCAGACTGGGCTGTCCTCGGATTCATAGAGCTCCACCTGCCTCTGCCTCCCAAGTGCTGGGATTAAAGGCGCCACCACCGCCCTGGTGCACAGTTTATATTCTTGCTGGTCATTCTGACTGGGGTGTGATGAAATCTTAAGGCAAAAATTTACATTTTCCTGGTGGCTAAGGATGGTGGACACTTTTCCAGCTATGTTCTACCCACTATTATTCCCCTTTTAAAGAAGCAGTTGTTCATTTATTGGCCCATTTATTGGCTGAAAAAAATTAAAAATTTTTGAGGCTTATGCATTCTAGATATTAGCCCTTTGCCTGAGGTGTGGCTGGCTACACGTTCTCCCGTGTTCTGTAACCAGCACAGTCACTCTGCTGAGAGTTTCCTTTAGTAGTCAGTACCTTTTTTGTTTGTCCCCGAATGGCTAACATTTGGAAAGTGGAGAGACTGGTATAAAATGAGCATCTGTATGAACCATGCTCTACTCCACAGAACATCTGTCTTTTAATTGACAATAATTACATGTATGGGTGTTTCCGAACGCGGGAATGCGTGGCACCACATGTGGACCTGTTGCCAGAAGAGGGGGTCATAGGCCCTGTGAACGGCGTTTGTGGAAAGCTGTGAGCTGCCGTGGGGACGCTGGAAATTGAACCCCCCTCCTCTGGAAAAGTGGTTCGGAACTGCCGTCTCTCCAGCTCCACCATATAAGGTTTAACCAGAGAAGGGTTTAATTTTTCTGTCATTTTCCGGTTTACAAAGTATGCCAGGTTTCTATGTTAATCTTGAACTACATTTAGATTCCAGGACTGTCTGATTCCATAACCCACATCATTTCTGTTTCATGTAATTTTTTTTTTACATAACCACATTTTTTCCTGTCCCAGCATTTTTGAAAGAGAAATGAGGAGTTTTGGGAACAGCAGAATGGCCTGCGGGGATGGTGTTTACACAGCAGGCCCGGTATGTTCAGGTGTTTGTAATCTCTCAGTGACCTCTGGGCCGCAGAGGAAAAAGCATGGCGGAATCCAGCAATGAATTCAGTCAAGACACCTCAGTGTTTCTCCAGGATTGCAAATCTTTTCCCATGAAAAGCACCAGTTCTTTGAGAGTTTATATAGCTTTGCTATTATGGCTTCAAGAAACTCTTCTCTAGTGGATAGATGTAACAAGTGAGACAATATAATTATACAGGTTGGAGACTTCTTTGGTGTGTTCTGAGTGTTAAGTTCTGAGTGGGAAGTGCACTGTTAAATGCTTGTTGACATTAAGCCTCTAATCCTCATTAGCTCCCCTAGAAGATAAGTCATGTTGACATTCATTTTCAGATAAGGAGACGAGGCTGCACAGCATAAGACAGAGGGAGCACTGGTCTAAGTCAGCTCCAAATCCGTATTCTGAACTGCAAAGTTATGGTGCCTCCTTCGGGATAAATAAGAGTCCCAAAGCTGGGCAAAGTGGTCTGGCCACCGTAGCCCTGCTCTGTGGAGACACCACGGAGGACCAAATTCAAGATGGCCCCTTACCCGTTAGTTTGGTTGTCTCTTGCTACATAAGACATCTCTCTACATTTCATTTAAAGGACTGTAGCGTTTTCCCCTTTCTGCTTCTCTCTGGAGCATCTGGGCCAGCTGTACACCAGGCTGGACTGGAGGAAGTGAAGTGAGGCCAGGGTGGCTGGGTACAGGCAGGATCTTGGTCAGAGTGCAGGCAAAGAACAGACACCCGGGAACAGCTTCAGAGAGCTGGTTCGTTTTGGGGGTGGGGTGGGGGTGGCATTTGTGCCCATAGGGAGGTGGGCAGGGTCTCTGAGTGGCCGTGTGAAATTGGCCAGGACAGGGTGTTAGAAGACACTTCATCTGCCTACTCAGGGGCTGGGGCTCAGGGGTCAAACAAGGAATGAAGCCTCATCACCGGCACAGTAATAAATTCTTATCAGGGTTGCTGTAGGTGGGGAGGCGGGAGGGAGCCAACTCCTCTTGCCCTCATCTGAGGTATCTGCAGTTGAAGTTCTCCTCCTGCCCTAACTGGGGCATCAGGGCTGCGCACTGCAGTAATTGTTTCTCACGGTCTGTGGGCTGGAACTGAGGCAGGGCTTAGGTCGTTCTGTTCTACGAAGCGAGGCGTAGCTTGGGGGTCAGTGCAGCTGCAGATTGCTGATGGCAGGTTGGCCTGTTCCTTAGTGACTCCCCGTGCGGCCCTTCCGTGCGGCCTGTTGGGCTTCTTCATAGTATGGTGGTCTCAGGGCTGATTCCAAGAGGGAGGTGGAGGCTGAGCAAGCACACTGGGAGGACTGAGGACAAGGGCTCTGTGCATGCCAGGCGAGCACTCTGCTTCTGACCTGTGTCCCAAGTCCTGCGACAGTCTTGCAACTGACACATCATTGCTTCCTCAAATTCCAAGAGGAGTTACTGGACAAAGCACAGGAGGAGCAGTTACATTCACAGTTCCTATCAACAACAATAAGCTGATACGAAACAATAAGTTTTGGCATAAGTGGGTCTCATGGAATTATTTGGGGATTAAATATAGTAAAATAACACATTGAAAAAAAAAAGTAATTGGCCAGGCTCGGTGGCACACGCCTGTAATCCTGGCACTCAGGGAGACAGAGGCAGGTGCATCGCTGTGAGTTTGAGGCTACCCTGAGCTACAAAGTGAGTCCAGGACAGACAAGGCTACACAGAGAAACCCTGTCTCGAAAAAAACCAATAAACAAAAAATTGAAAATGAACAGGATGTTCTGTAAACTAACTTGCTGTCTCTAGTCACAAGAGCAATGTGGATTCAGGAGCAAAGCAGAGTTCCCTCTGGTAGCAGTAGTGTGTTTCAGAGAAAGAAGAGATCAATGGTGACCCTCTTTGGATATGCTACCTTGTTACAAAGAAGAATGAAATTTCCTTGTTAGAACTGCTAAATGGAAGAATGTATTTTGTGCGGTTCTAAGTGAACAAAGCCAGACTCATGAAGGTCTGAGTCACAGGCTTCTTCTCAGATGTGGGACCTGGGTGGAGGCGGTGAAAGAAGTGGGGTGAAAGAGGGAGAGGGAGGGGTGTCAAATGACAACATAGAGGATGACAGTCTTCAAAACAGATTACATGCATGTATGGACGCGTCCTGATGAACCTCCTACTTCGTGTAACAGAAAGGTGAAAATATGAAAAAGACCAGCTGTTACTTAGGTAGACTTGCAAGTGGTCAGTGTTCTAGTGGTACTTGGCCAGAAAGTAAAGAAAAAAGAGTCCTTTGTTCTCACCTTTGTAGGCCCCTCAGAAGGTCACCTCCAAGGTAAGCACCATTCTTAAAAAATTGTTCTTGTTTGGCAGAGTGGACCGGTCGTACTTTGGCACTTTCCTCACGCTGACCTTGGAAACAAGATTGACACACTTATCTGATGTGTTTTCATTTGGAAATCCCCTCCTTTCCAGTCACAAACTGTTAGCTCAGCTTTATCACCTTGCCAAGGCCATAGTCATCCTGGAAGCTGTAATCTGAGATTAATGTAGTACAGAGGCCAGGGCTGGGGAAGGAACAGGAAGCAGGAATGCAGGGTTCACCATGGAGAAAACCCCGGGTGGAAGTTAGGATGGAGAATTCTGGGCCATGGGGACAAAGGCTACTGAGTCCTTTTAGTCTGTGCTAGTTATAAGTACACTTCTCTCTAGATTCCTTGATGGAGGGCTTTTCTTCCTGTCTCCTTTGTTTGCTGCTCTTCTGTGTCTCTGTGGCTTTTGGGGGGAAAGTCTTTGTTAAAGAAATCATCTTGTTTTGTTGAAAAACAAAAATAGCCTGATTGCTAAATTCCAACATCTGGGTAGAGCGTTGAGGTAGTTCATGATGTTCAGAGGTTTCCTGAGATTTGGGATGCTTTTATTGTTGAGGAAAATTACCCCAGATCTATAAATAAGATAGTTCTTGGGTCAATCTGAGACACTGATTGACATGTTTGCCTTGTTCGTTTGGGCATGTTTCAGTGATGGAGCAGTTAGACTCTGAAGCCTCAAGTGAAGGTGGATGTTTTGTCTGAGGGAGGTTCAAGTCCAGCCGTGCTACCCAACCCAGCTGGCCTAAATTTCCTTTTTAACTTGAAACACAGCTCTTGACAGTCAAATTTGTTTCCTCTCATTTTCCCATGTATAGTGTCTACATTCTTAGCCCTGTGCTCTTTTCCTCCTTGACAAGGGATTCATAACCTGAAGAAGTTCAGGGTTTCCAGAAGAGCCAGGGCTATACAGAGAAACCCTGTCTCAAAAAACCAAAGGAAAAAAAAAGAAACAAACAAACAAACACATAAACAAACTGACTCATGATGAAAGCCTTTCTGTCAGAGAGACTTTTGGTTATTTGCATTTTCTCCTAGTCATGTGTGGTGGCACATGCTTTGCAAAGGTGGAGGAATCCAGAGTTCAGGGTAATTCTCCATGACATGAGACCTAGACCCAACCAACCAATCGGCCTACCAATGACACCTCCTAGAAAATAGGAGGAACTAAGTGGATAGTCAAAGAGCTTAGACAAAGGAAGTGGAGATGTGTGTGATGAATTTGTTGGAAGGCAGGAAAGGGCAAGAGTGCTATGTACTTAGGTACACGCTGTGCTATGTCGACACGAATACTCGGCGTCCGTGACGTCCTGCACAGGCATTCTTCGGTCACCATCTAAGTTGTTTATGTAAAACACGTGGCTGTTCACAACCCTCTGGTGAGCAGCAGTTATGGGACAGGCACACTTGTGAACTTGTTCCTGTCACCCTGATGGAGTATCCGGGTACCTTCTGCTGTCACTCTTCATTATCTTCAGCTAAAGGTTCTCATGCTAGCAGAAAGATGGTATGTAGTGCAAGTTTAAGACTGGGGTCTTAACACTCACTGTTGTGTAAATTTGCCTCTTTCCCTTACTCTCTCTTCCTCTCTGTTTCTTTTTCTGTTATCTGCTTGACAGGCATTTTTTATTTGAGCATCTCAATTTGACCCACAATCCTTCTGCTCAATAACCTCCCTAATGGCACAAGGGGCATATTTTGTTCCGATTTGTCCATCTCATGTGTAGGGCCATGTCTTATCTCAGCTGTGGCTTTTTGTGGGGCTGGAATGAGGCACCTGGGTTCCTAAGTTGTTTGGAGATGGTCCCTGAACCTTAGCCCAGTTGTTGGCACCATTTTAATGTCTCCATGTTGCTGTGGCTGCCCAGGTGTTTGTGTGCTCTCTGGCTGGATTCCACATTCCTTTTCCACCTGGTCTGGTGCTCACACTGTCAGCTTCTCATAGTCTCCCTTCTCTGCTCTCCAGGTTCTCTTGGGTTACACAGGACAAGATGTGAAGCCTTGGAGGGGCCAGTTGGAACAAGCAAGTTGGGGCTGAAGAGGTGGCTCAGCAGTTAAGAGGCTTGCTGCTCTCACAAGAGGTCACACATTTGATTCCCACAGTAGTTCACAACTGTCTGCATAGAGAGTTCCAGGAGAGTCAACGCCCACTCTGGTCTCTGCAGGCATCAGCTACATTTACAGTGGACAGCACACATGCAAGGAAAACACTCAACGCAAGTTACACAAAGTAAAACAAAAAGAGCTAGCAGCTCCAAGAAGAAAATGTAAGAGAGTGGCCCCCTTCGTTAGTGTTTACCTCAAGAAATTATCGTGTGAGAACAAAGGCGTGCCAGGAGGGAGACTTGTCTTTAGACTTTGGGGCCTGAGGTGGAGCCCGGGCCAGGAGCCCAGGCACAGAGAGGTATGTAGAGCGTGTAGAGGACAGAAGATTCACGAAGGCAGATCCACAAGCTGGTTCTGAAGGGCTGGCCGCACTACCTGTTCTGACCTCACACCCTTCTTCTTCCTCAGTGACCCCCTTCACTGTCACCTGACACGGCCCCGCAGTGTGCTGTGTATGAATGCTCGTCTTTATTGTCACCCTCCCCCTCTCTCCGTATGTATAAAAGCTTGTAAAACACACAGCAGTATTAACAAAGCTTATCCTGGCCCAGGGACATGGGATAAGATTTTCCCTTTCATCCTCATTTTGTGTGTATGAAGTACTCTGCCAAGTTTCCATTCTTCTCTCTCAACAACCCAAAAGTCCGTAACGAGCCACCTGTCTTCGGTGAGGGAGACAAGGTGACTACTGAAACCAGGGAGCAAATGCTGGCAAAGGCTGCTCTGTTACAGACAAATCCCGGAAACAGGGGCTGAGGAAACAGAAGCCAAGACACTGGAATGCAGGCTGGGAGAGAGAGAAAAGTAAATCTCTGTTTTTTTTTTTTTTTGGCGGGGGAGGGGCAGCGTCTGAAGGGGAAAGGCACATCTGTACATTTTGCTTTCCCAGAGGTTCAAATCAGCAGTCCAGGTGGCATAAACACTGCATTCTGGGGAAAGCTGCAGCAAACAGATGCTGCAGCTGCCAGTGTGGGGAAGCAGGGACCTGGCGATGATTAAAGTGGGAATCTCCAAATGGGAGTCTTTTAGGATTCTAAGGGATGACTCTGAGAGTCTTTCAGGCGTTCTTGTTGAAGGCGAAGCTGATCAGGTGGTGTGGGTCTGCGTGGAGCAGGAACTGCAGTTGACTCAGAGAAAAATGCAGGGCAGAGATACTGGCCGTTTCAAAGACAATGGACCTTTCAGCTGAAGGAATGAGGCTGATTGTGCCCAGCTTAGAGTCATTTTAAATGGGTGTGTGAGTTCTGAACTAGTTTTGGTATTCAAGTTTGGTTATTTGTACAAAGGATAAATTTACCTCTCAATGGGCTGTTGTCTCCCTTTGGTATCTGCTACCCTACTGGGAATTCATTTATTTCTAAAACAGTACAAGGCTGTTTGGTTTCACCTACAAAAGTGAATGGGCCTCTGTATTTCAAGGTTGCACATTTTTCTGTTCCGTTTAGGCAGAGATAAGGACTCCAGGGCTGCCAAATACAATAGTCTGTTCTTGTTACTCAGATGTAGCCCTGCACGCTGAGTAATCTCTGTTCTTGACCCTACACCCACCTTGAAGCAGAAATTTTGTTATCACCCCCCCAAACAAATCATTGCAACAAAGGATTAATGAATAATGACAACTTTACTGACTGTTTCTTGGGAAGACAGCAAAGATCTAGGTAGCCCATGGACATAGTTTTGATTTATGATGAAGCCTAATAAAAAGTCTCATGAGATTTGCATGCCCCCTGCCCCCCAAAAGGGGGAAGGTTTCACATTCTTTTTACCTCTCTTTTCATTTTGGTATTCATAAGCAAAAATGATGTAATCTCTTTGAGGTTTCATCCTCCCACCTATCCCTCTGCCTGGCCAAGGAAGGGCTTTGCTTTCCTGATGACCATCAGGTCTAGTGTTTGGGGGAGGAATCAAGAAATTGCCAACTCGCCTGAAATCTGCTTGGCAGCTCATGAGTTATGAGGATGAGCGGAGACGGAGACAAGGAAGCCCTGCCCCTGTGCATCCCCTGATCTTACCAGTATCGGGTTCCTCTGGGCATGGGAACCTCTTGTTTGCAATATAGATTTTAAAAAGATCCATTTATTTATTATTTATACAGCATTCTGCCTGTGCCCCAGAAGAGGGCACCAGATCTCACTATAGATGGTTATGAGCCACCATGTGGTTGCTGGGAATTGAACTTAGAACCTTTGGAAGAACAGCGAGATGTTTTTAACCCCTGAGCCATCTCTCCAGCTCCTTATACAATATTTATTTATTAGATATTTATTCTCTGGTAATTTTATAAAGGTACACAATGTATTTTGATCATATTAATCCCCTAATTTTCCCTCTGTCTATGGATCCATCCATCCATCCATCCATCCACCCACCCATCCATTCATTCGTCCATTCATCCATTCATCCATTCAGTGTTATAGAACATCCACTATCTTCAAGAGAACCTTAAAAACAATGGTAAACAGAGCTGACAGGATTCCTGTGCTCTCCTGAAGAAGGAGCTGAGTGGCTATGACAATGTGAGAGTGTCCAAGGGCCACACAGTTTTTGAAAGCAATCCTGATATTAGGTGAATAACAGAGGCCTCTTAGTGATGTGATATTTGCTGACTTGAACTTTGAGGCCTCATTGAGCAAAACTATAATTGACCTTTCCCCAACCTTTCAAATTTGGAATGCTGGGGTCAGTGTGCATTGCTCAACTCTTAAGAAAGATAAGCAGGAATCTACAGTAAGATGGTCAGATTCCATTCCTAAAGGGACGGACAATAATGATTGCTGGCTTGGTAGGCTGTGAGGCTGTGTCACACCACAGAGCTCTGCTGTTTATCACATAGAGGAGGTCACTGTATGCTTATGTATCTTTGCAAAACCGGGGGTGGCCCGTACTGGACCTGTTAGCTGGAGTTGGCTGACCTCTGAACAAGGTTGTGTTTGAAGGACCTGAGGATGGCAGGGGTGGCTCCATTTTGTTTCTCAGACTCTATCTTAAGATGACTGACCTTGGAGTGACTTGGCCCCCACCTTTGGGTTCTGAGAAGGGCCACATGGCCCTCCACCCTGCAGGTTGTCATGGATACCACAGAATGTGTAAATAGATAACTATAATCAGGCCTCCACCCCACAGGTTGTCAGGTTGTCGTAAATGTCACAGAATGTGTTAGTGGGTCCTCCTCTCCACCCAGCAGGCTATCCTACAGACATCTTAGATATCTGTTGGTTTGGCCAGGTGGCTTGGAACAATTAGACTAAAGGTCATCTCGATTGCTGTAACCCCCACCAAAACTTACCCTTCCCTGTAACTCCAAGGCTTGGGAATTCCCCTCTTGCTGTTTTTCCCTTTAAAAACTCTACCCCCCTGAGACTTGGGGCCTCACTTTCTGACCTGCCAGTCAGGGAAGACTGGCAACTCGAGCTTAAGCTTGAATAAAGATCCTCATGTGATTTGCAACGGACTCGACTCCTACTGGTCTTTTGGGTTCTCTCGAATCGAGCACAACGTGTTCAAAGTTTGTTCAAAGCAACACCAGCAGCCATTTCCCTCCATGGGCGGAGCCTCTTTCTGTAGATAATCCTTTCCTTTATTATTTTTTTTTTCTTAAAATAATTCAAATTACAGTAGTCTGATGTGAAAAATGTGTACAGGCTACGTGATGGTCGGTTTTAATTGTCAGATTGACACAGTGTGGAATAATGTGGGAGGAGAAGGTCAGTGACGGCTGTTTGGATTGGCTCGCCCTCTCCCCTCCCCTCTCTCGCTTTCCTCTCCCCTCCCCCTTCTTTCTTTCTTCCTTCCCCAACCCATAGGACAAAGATGCAACTCTCAGCTGCCGCCGCCCTGGTGCTGCCATGCCTGCCTGGCACCGTGCCTCCCACCACGATGGCTGTGGACTCACCCCTGAAACAAAAAGCCCCATAAACTCACTGTGTAAGTTAGTTAGTTGTCTTGGTCATGATGTCTGTCATGGCAACAGAAAGTAACTGAAATAGACACCGTGACAGGAATTGGTGCTGAGAAGGAGGGTCTTTGCTGGGATAAGCCTGACCTTGCGACTTTTAAACCACGGAACTGTTTTGTGAGTGGAATGTGCGAGGTTTGGAACTTCGAGTGTGGGGAACCCCGAATGCTGGAAGAAAAGCTTAGTGGGCCATTCTGGTTGGAACTTGGAAGACAAAAAAAAAAAAAAAAGTGCTGAGAGAGATGCAGGCAGTGGGCGGCCTAGCTGATGAGCTAGGAAACATGGGACTCCACCGGGAAGTATTTATGGAATGTCTTGGCTATGTGTCTGGATTCGTTCTGCTCACGGCCTGAAATTAGAGTGAAGCTGAATTTAAAAATAATGGAGTGATTTTTGTCGTAGGACATTTTGGGATGAGGGAGCAGCTGTAACAGACAGAGAACATCTCAGAGGAGCCGAATATGCCCCATCGACACAACAGGGAGGTGTTTCCTGGAGTTCGCACACACAGGATGGCAGCTGTCAGTGGAGTTGGCCTATGTATTCCAGGAGAACGGAGGCTGTAAGCTTTGTGCACGTGGCACGGGCTTTGAGGATGTGAAAGTGTCAAGACTGAGTGGGTCATGGGGATCAGCAGAGACCAGGTACTGTGTGGAGAGGCAGAGAGAGAGAGAGAGAGAGAGAACTTTGCAGCTGTGAGGATTACTTGGCATTCTCTAGGATGACTTGGGAATGAAGGCTGGAGGAAGGATTATGTAGATTAGGTTGGCCTGTGGCAATGTCCTGTGAGAGTGTCTTAATTGGGTTAACTGAAGTGGGAAGTCACACCTGTACGTGGGCAAGGCCGTTTGTTGGGCTGAAGCCTGGACTGAGGGAGAAGCCCGGAACAGGGCAGCTGCAAGGAGCTTTACGTTAATTTTCTCTGCTCGTGACTGAATGTGACTGGCCACTTCAAGTTCCTGCCCTGACCTCCCCTCAGCGATAACTCCTTTAAGGTGCTTTTGTTATTGTTATTCTCTTAACCACAGCGATGGGACATAAAATGAATGTCGTCTACAAGGAAACAGCATGGAAAGAAGTAATCTTGACCCATCCTTTAGTTACGCTGTAAGAGCTGGGCGTATAGGTGGATACTTGAGAAGCTGAGGCAGGAGGGCCACTCTGAATTGGTCAGCTAGGGGACTACACAGCAAATCCCTGCCTAAAAAATCTTAAACAAAACCCCAAATACCCTTCAAGAATAATGCTGTTTACAGTTTGAGCTGTGTCCACTTTGCATGTATGTGCCTGAAGGGCTAGTAGGCCTGAGCACAGCAAACATGGCTATGGCAGCCCTTGCCCTCCCCCTCCCTCCTCAGATTACATTCCTCAAGCCAGCCACCCAGTCCTGGCCACCGCTTCCTCCCTCTGAGGCTGACCACCAAGGTCCAGCTATCAAAATGTTAAGTCCAGGGATGAAAACCCCCTTTGGTTCACCTAATTAACCTTCCCAATCAAAAGGAACCAACCATGCTAACACGGGTTTTCCCTTTTCTTCTCATAAACTTCCATTTGCCTATGGGCCACTTGTCTGTCACCTCTCTTTCCAGAGGTGGTCCCTTGTCCCTCCAGGACAAATACCTCTTCCCCCTCCCTTGCTCCTTTTCCCTTCTCCCTAGTTCTCTGTCTCCTGTGTTTGTCCCCTATTTCTTGCTCTCTGTCCCTCTTGGGCAAATAGCTCTCTTTTGTGCAGAAAACTTGGTCTTGGTGTGTCTGTGCTGACTCTAGTTCTTTCAGTGAACTCGGATCCGCCTGTCTCTGCCTGGAATTAAGGCCACGCGCCACCACGGCCGGCCCGACTTTCTTTTTCCTCTTTCCTCCTGTCTCCTCTTCTGCTTCCTTCTCTCCCTTCATCCCTCTTGTCTTTCTTTCTAGCACACAAGATACCTCGCTGAAAGCCTATTCCATGGTTTTCCCTTCCACCTCAGTTACATCATTGCTCACCTGCTGGACTGGAGGGGCCTGCCTTCCACAACTGGTGTGCCACTGCTGCCGGCTGACCTGACGTGCGTGAGTGTCAGATTGTTTTGGGGGTTAAGGCAGGTGTGGGTGGGGAAGAGGTGCATGCCCACTCGCTCATCCTCACTGCCGGGAGGGTGTTGGTGTTAAAGCAAGCTGCCGAATGCAAGCAGCTCTACACCCTTCTCGGCTGCCAGGCACCGACAGTGGCCTATGGGAAAAGGCCTCCACCTCCATCAGGAGCAGTGGCTGGCATGGAAGGTTCATGTTTACAGCAAGGCTGGGCAAGTCCCCACAGAGCACAGAGCACAAGTGCTTTATCCCCACGCGGACATTGCGTTAACTTAAGAACACACTTTCATCAAAGCATGTCCGTGGGCTCTCGTACGTGTTCTCATGTTCTCAGTGAACAGAGATCCCTACCTCCTCTTATTTTTAATTTAAAGAAAAATAGAAAACATAACATAAAAACATAATAACATAAAAATGTCCATGTATTTCCCAGATTCACCATAATCAGTTTGCTTATTTTTCTTTCCTTATGAGGAATTGTACATATTTTTGTGCACATTGTAGTATGTTATAAGAGTACATGTACATATTTAAACTTTTTATTTTTATAAGTATGATCATAAATATATAGCAAGCGCAGTGTTCACCGTCTACAGTCAGTTACCGTTCTCATCACTGTTACGAACACCTCACAAGACAACTTAAGGAGGGCTTTATCTTGCTCACCGTTTGAGGGCGCATGGTCCGCCGTGGTGGGGGGCATTCCAGGAAGTAAGATGCCATCGCTTGTACGCGCAGTCAGGTAGGAGAGAGGGACAGAGGGGGAGGACGCTGGCGATGTTCAGCGGCTCTCCTCCGTGTCCCACTTTCACTCAGTTTAGGACCCCAGCTCATAGGATGGTGCCATCTGTATTTGGAGTGACTCTGCATCCTCAGTGTAATTTCTCTGAAAATGTCTGTACAGGCCAAACGAGTGCCTCCATGCCCAAGGGTTTTCTTTTCTCTTTTGTTAAATTTTATTTTGTTTTTGAGACAGGGTCTCGCTATGCAGCCCTGGCTGGCCTGCACACCCTTATTTTTATATGTGATTACATATCTGTGTGTGTGTGTGTGTGTGTGTGTGTGTGTGTGTGTGGGCACATGTACAGGCACACGTGTGGAGGCCAGAGGGTGATGCTGGGTGTCTTTCTTGCTCATATTTTACCCACTGAGTTATAGCCTGTCCTGCTCAGTGTTTCTTCTTCTTCGTCTTCTTTTAATAATTTATTTAATTTTGGTTGGTATGAGGGTATTAGATTCCTTGGAACTGGAGTTACAAACAGTTGTGAGCTGCCATGTGGGTGCTGGGAATCGAACCCGGGTCCTTCGAAAGAGCAGACAGTGCTCTTAATCACAGTGGTCTTAATCTCTCCTGCCCCTGCGAGGTGTTTCTTAATGCAATACGTTTTTTTAAATGAGAGCTGCCTGTGCAGCTCGTACTTGAACACTCAGTCTCCAGAGTGTTGGGAGAGCGGGTGAGTGGTATCACAGCTGGCTCCATTTTGTTTATGATACCAGGGCTTGAATCCAGGCACCTGCGTGTGTAGGCTCTTCCACTGCGATTCACATCCCCAGCTCATCTTAGCCGGTCTGAAGCACACAGTTCAATACGCTCATCTGTCTCTAGAGAGCCTTCAGTCTGAAAACGCAGAACTCTGCCCGCTGGGTGGAGCCTGCCTTCCTCTCCTCAGCCCTGGCAACTCCTGCCTACACTGTTCCTGCCGCTGTGGTTACTGCAGCTGCCACACGCGAGGGGACTCGTGCAGCATTTGTCCTTTGGGTGGTTGATTTGCTCAGCCTAATGCCCCAACAATCCTTCACATTGCCGCACGTGGCCATTTCTGCTCTTTTCTTTTTTGAGGTTTCACAGTATTTCATTTTATATGTATATCACATTTTCATCAGTTTGTTTCTTGTATGCTTGTTGTTGTTTTGAGACAGGGTTTCTCTGTGTAGCCTTGGCTATCCTGGAACTGGCTCTGGAGACCAGGGTGACCTGGAACGCAGAGAGCTGCTGCCTCTGTCTCCTTAGTGCTGGGTTTGACTGTGTAACTCCTGCCACCTGGCTTTATTTACTGTTTTAAAATAATCTTTTAATTTATTCTTTAACATTTTAATAGATGAATACAGCACAAGTGGTGTCATGCTGAAAGGCGGCTCCATAGTTTTCTCTCCCACCCTCAGTTTTATCACGGCACACCTCTTTGGACTGGAGAGGCCCACCTCCCATCGTGTACTGCTCTGCCAACCGACTCGACACTGATCGCTTTGATCGTATCTATCCACTGCTTTCTCCAAAGCGCCCTGAACATGTCTCCCTCCCAGTCACCTACCGAATCTGACACGCCTCTGTGCCCATGCACCGGAGCAGGAACCCACCCTCCAAAGGAGAGCGACTCTCCCTCCCTCAGCGGCCATCAGCTGCTGCTGGTCATGTTGGAATCTCCACTGCTGTGTTCAGGTAACACGGCTGGTGGGAGCCAGTGAGCGGGAAGACCACACTTGTGTGACAGCATCTCACGGCATTCTACCCTCCCCCAGCTCTTACATGCTTCACAAGCCCTCTTGCATGATCAATGAGCCTTTGTGGGCGGAGGTGGGGATTTGATACAGGTGTTTCAGTTATGAGCAAAAACTCACAGTCACTTATTCTCAGCATTTTGACTAGTTGTGAGCGTGCTAACTGCTCTCTGCTGAGGTTTTGAGTACTAATTTATGTGCATAAATACAAGTTTTTAAAAAGGCAGTTTGAAAACATGACTGCTTAACAAAACAATAATAAATAAATACATACGTACATAAGTGAGTAAATAAGTAAATTAATAAATAAACTCTCCCTAGGGCCCATGACCTCCTCAGGCATGGACTTTCGGCCAGGTCTCCAGCAGCAGGCTGAATTCTCCCCTGTGGAGAGGGCCCCACCGCAAACCCCACGGTAAGGTCATCCCTGCAATGGTCCTGCCGTTACGGTACCAGCGGGCAGGTTTGCCTGGATGGTGCGCTGCATTCTGAGATCTCCTCCCCTCTATGTGGGTGAAGGCGCCTGTCTATCAATATCATTCCAAAGTCAGCTGAAGCCTTAGGATACGCTTAGATGCTGAGAAAGAAGACACTCTTTTACATAGCCATAATTACAATAGCTAAGAAATAATTACAATTTCTAAGAAATTCAACTTTGAAATAGTGTCATTAATATATAGTCTATATTAACCTAGATAACATATAACCTAGATAACCTATAACAAAGATAACCTGATAATGCCCTTTATACCTGCTAATTTTAAACATAGGACTTTTCTTCTCTCTCCTCTTCTCCACATTTCTGGGCCGGGTATCCGATTTGAGGGTCCCACAAATAATGTGTCTGTTCTCCACCATGCAGCTCTTCTACAGCCCTATACATCTCTATATTTTCTCTCCTTTAATTAAAAAAAAAATGAAGTGTTTTTTTTTTCTTTTTGGACAAAGTTTTGAATAATTCAGACCAGTGGCTTTTACATAATGCATATTTATGTTATGCATAATGCTTTTCTAGTTATGCATATTTATATTTCTCTAATTACCTAATTATCATTAGACCTGGGAAAAGAATTTTTGGCAAAAATTCTAAATAATTATCTTTCTCACTCATGAGACCCAAAATGTCAGTTTGTCCCATTCCCGGTTCTCTTCGTTTATTTGTTAGGTCAGTGTCGGCCAGTGTCATCACCATTAGACATTTATTCTCTTTGTCTATGGGTGATATTCCGAGACTGAGTCCCAGTCCCTCACCTCTTCACTTAGGGATGTAAGCACTCATTGATCATCCTAGTTGCGTCGGTCACTCTCACGGTGGTTCTCAGATAAATCACATCTCTTAAACTCTAACATCTCCAAATAAAGCTGTTTCTCTATTTTTTTCTTATATAATTGGACAATCTTAAGGGAATAAAAATTAATTTATCCACACACATCACACTCCTTATCCTAGTGGAGGTCTTGGTGATATCGGTAGGAATAAAATATACAATCAATTTGACCTATTTACTGGGTGATCTGAGAGCCATCAGGGTGATCAGTGCTAGGGCTGGGCCGGGAGGAAGGCTCCCCAGCGGCAGAGGCTCAGCCTGCTCTTCTTTCAGGATCTTTAGAACTCAGCAGGAGTGTGGTAAGAGGGGAGGCAGTTTGGTTTGCTAGGATTTTTAGAAGAAAGTCTTGTCTCTTTCAACAGGTAACTTTTATTGCCTTTTAAAGGAAATGCCCTGACTTTTGTTTGGGCTCAGTTACAGTCTGAACATCTTTGTCCCTATCTCCCCCTATTTGTCTCCCCCTATGAGGAAATAAAATCCTAAACGCCAAGGTCATGGTATTAAAGTTGCTTAGGTCCCTAGGATTCATTCCTCCTAAGTAGGGTTATTTCCCCGGGAGCTGGCTTGTCCCTTTCACCTTGTTGGCACCCAAGGACAAGTGAGTATTCTGACCGGCAGGAAGCCTAGCATGCTTGCATGTGATCTTTAATCTTGTAGCTTCAAGAGCCATGAGAAGTACAATTCCATTGTTTATAAGGCACCCAAGTTAATGTATTCTGTCACCATAGTTCAAACAGACAACACAGGCTCTCATAGGCAAGGGTTGGAAGATAGAGGAGGAAATTGTAACACCCACTTTGTTGTTTTTTTTTTTTTTTTTTTTTTTTGAGACAGGGTCTCTCTGTGTAGCCCTGGCTGTCTTGGACTTGCTTTGGAGACCAGGCTGGCCTTGAACTCACAGAGATCTGCCTGCCTCTGGCTCCCTGAGTGTTGGCATGCTTCACCACACCTGGCTAACACTTACTAAGCAACTCAGAATGACTGGCTGAATGTTTGGATTATCACCAGTGGTGACCAAGCAGCCATGAGTTCTCAGGGAGCTGAGATAACTGGAGGCTGACCAGTTACTCAGAGGCCAGTTATTTATATTGGATTCTCCCATGATGAAGGGTAGCGATAGTGGAGTTAACTAAGCCCCTGACTCTTTTGAGCAAGGTTTGCCCCCGTGAAGCCAACTTAGTGTCTACTTGTATGTGATAAAATCCTCAGGGTCTCTAATCTTTGTGTTTTTTTTATCAAGTTAATGAATTGTGTAATTAATTAATTAGAATTAATTGGAGGTAGGCTTTCACTTTGTAGCTCAGTCTGGCTTAAAAATATTCTCTCATACATTACACTCTCATACATGCCTCTCCCTCCACTCTTCCCAGTCCTCTACCTCCTCTTTCCCCAGATCCACTGCTTCTCTAGTTCCCTTACAAGAAGATGAAGAAGAAGAAGAAAAAAAGAAAAGAAAGACAGAAAGAAGAAGCAAAGAGGCTTCCCTGGGATATCAACCAAACATGGCATAACACGTTACAATCAGTCTGGGTACAAATCCTCAGATCAAGGTGACCCAGGAGGAAAAGGGTCCCAAGAGCAGGAAAAAGAGTCAGAAACAGCCCCACTCCCACTGGTAGGAGTCCTACGTGAACACCGAGCTCAGGAACTAAAGGGTACATGCAGAGGACCCAGCTCACAGCCATGCAGGGTCTGTGGTTGTTCATTCAGTCTCTGTGAGCCTGGGAGCCTTGCTTAGTTGACTCTATGGATCTTGTTCTTGTGGTGTCCTGGCCCCTCTGGCTTCTGTAAGCCTCCCTCCCACTCTGCTTCAGGGTTCCCCTGGTTCCGCCTAGTGTTTGGCCGTGGGTCTCCACATCTGCCCCATCAGCTGCTGCTCAGGCTGGCTTTAATCGTGCTCCTTAGTTGCTGGAGAGCTGGCACTCAGCATGCAGCCATCTCCACAACGCCCACGTCCGTGGCTGAATCATCTAATGAAAAACCACATTCCAAGGGCAATCTCCCTTTGCGTAGATCAGATTTCCCCTATGATACCCAGCAGTAAACTCAGACTAACACAGCTGTTCAGAATTGTTACTTTTCCTTTTCCTTTTTTTTTTTTTTTGGTACTTTTTATTGACTCTGTGACTTTCATATCACAGACCTCAGCCCTGCTCCCTGTCCCCTCATGTCTGCCCTTCACCCTTGCAACCTCCTCCAAAGTAAAGCACACACACCCCACCACCACCACCAACAGCAAAACAAAGCATAGGAAACATCTCATCATAGACGCCGTACTGTGTCAGTGTGTCTTACAGGATATCCCTCCGTTCACACATCTTCCATTGCAATGAGACATTGGTCTGATTAGAGATCTCTGGCTCCGTGACACCATCAGTATTGGGTTCTCACTGGGACTCCTCTGCCTCTGGGTTATACTGTTGTTGCCCTGTGTCATGGAGATCCTGTAGCGTTGGAGCAGAGGGACTGGCCCTTTTGTGCATCCCGGCCATTTGTAGATGGTGTAGATTTTGGGGTGGGCCAATTCAGAGCCCTGATGTAGGCCTGGGTGGTAGCTGAGGTGGTCATCCCACCGGCTCTCCCTTATTGGCAGCACCAGGGCGAGCTCTCCAGCTCCAGCTAGGCCGCCGGAAGCTGTATCAGCAGGCGGAAGGGTCAGCCTCCTGCTCTCATGCCCTTGGGCCTGCTGTCCTGACCACTGCAGGTAGTGAGGGGCAAGGAGGGGAGGGCAGACAGTGGCAGGGCCAGCTCTCCCTCTCTGAAGCCCTCAGGCCAGCTCATCTGGGCACCCTCCACCCGGGCCAGCTCTGCTGTGCTGCGAGGGTGAGGCGCAGGGCCTGCCCTTCCAAACGCTGCCAGAGGTGAGAGGTGGGGCCGCACCCAGAGGCTGCACCCAGTGAGGGTCAGGGCAGCTCTGCACAGCCCCTGGACAGCCAGGCGGTCCCCCACAGCTGCTCCAACCACAGCCACCCCAGCGTTCTAGCACTAACATGAGCCGCAGACGTCGACACTGTGGGTGCCTAGCCTCAGACTGAGACCTGGCCCTCAGCGGTAGCCCGGGCTGGGACCTCACCACGGCCGCAGGTGGCCCAGGAGGCGGGCAGGCCACTCGCATCAGGCTACTCCTCTCCACTCAGTTCTGTCTGTCTCCGCTCCGCGTCCCTCTCCCCCACCTGTCCACCGGACACTCGCACACTGTGAAACAAAGGGCAGGCCAGTGGGTGGCATGGTGGTCTGTGCGTCTCTGATTAGTAGACATGGGTTATTTTAACCTATGAGATAGTCAGAGAAGAGCCTAGCTGTATGGCCTAGGTATTTGTAAATATGTCTTGAGTCTCATGAATCATTATTCTGGGAGCTTAAGGCTGGGAGGAAAAACCAGGCACCTAACAACATAATGGTGCCCAACGTGGGGCCCGTGCTAAAGCAGACGGGAGCCTCAGGCATGCCTGAAGGTGAAAAGCTTCCCAGAACTGCGGTGGAGCAAAGGATCTGTAGCCTTTAATGCCAGCATGGGTAACTCAGCGGCAGGTTCCAGAGGTGCACGGCAGTTTCCCTGGGGTTTTCCCAAAGCGCCAGCAGTGCCAGCCACGAAGCTGGGCATCTGGTGAAGCACATGGGCCGGATACTAGAATTGGGGTAGGGCACAGTTCCAGCTGTAGACTGAGACTCCCCAAGCGTCTAATCTGGTAAGGTATTAAGTTTGGAAAACAATAAAAGAGGTGGGAAACTGGGTATAAAAACCAGAGGAAAAATACTTGGTTTGAAAATAGGAAAGTAAAGTCCTCAGAGAGAGAGTCTGGGAAAAATTAATAATATATCCTATATTAAAAAAAAATGGGGCACTGCTTTCGTTCCAGCACTCAGAGACAGAGGCAGGTGGATCTCTGTGAGTTAAAGGCCAGCCTGTTCTACAGAGCCAGTCCAGGACAGCCAAGGACACACAGAGCACACCCTGTCTCGAAAAAACAAAAGCAAAAATGAGAAAAGGAGAGTCAGTGACTTCAAAGACACAGTGTATCTGGATTCCACTTGCGCTTGTTGCTCTTAGCATACAAAGAATTTTCTTCAGTGATGATTGCAGTTTTGTATATTCTCTTTGGGAGAGATCATAATGGGATGGACTTGGGGAAGTGGGAGACTGAGAAATAGATTGCTGGGTTGGAGACCGTAGAACAGAGATTAGAAGGAAAAAAAATAAAGTTCCTGATGAGAAAAGTCCAGAGGGGCTTGAGAAAATTGCAAAATGGCAGCCCACCAAGACACTGACTAGAAGGCTTTGGCTAGAGGCCAACATGGTCACACCAGATATTATGTATGTCCTGTCAAGGTCCATCTGCTAAATTAGAGATGCAGATCCTATTTGCTGTTGCTTTGGAGCAAAGTCATACACTTGCTTGTGTGTTTCATGTTACAGAGTTTAGAGAGCTGAAATATATGCCATGCTGTATATCTCCCTGCCATATGACTTCCATAGGTTCAAATTCAGAATTCCAGTGGGCTTTTGCCTTAGATTCTGGCGAGGATGATTCTGAGGTTGCACATTTGTTGGAAGTGGTGACTATCTTGGAGATGCCTTTACAGACAGAAGTTGATGATGATGCTACAACATACATATCCATCAGAATACAGCAACATCCTAGACTGTGTGGCACAGAGAATGTTACAAATATAACTTACAATCCTACAGGTCAAACAACTGTGGGGAGCTCTAACAGGAATTTAAAAGAGGTGCTCATAGAACAGAAAGGGGGTGAGGAATATCCCAGAAATAAATTAAACGATGCTTTGTTGGCTTCGAATTTTTTTTAAAGTCAATGAGACACAGGTGTTAAAAAGCACTGGAATTTAGAAAGGACTGATGAATCAGATCAACATATATATGTATACACACACACACGCACATGTATGTGTGTGTATATGTATATATGAGTGTGTGTGTGTTATTTTCAGAATGGAAGAAAGGAGGTATATTGCTGGGGAGGAGACTGTGCATTTGTTCCAACAGGGAAAGAAAAGCTATGTCTTCCTTTCAAATTGTTGGAAATCAGTTTTGACAGAGGGAGACCCCACGAAGATCTTGGATGAAGACAGGAGGAGGGAGGTCATCAGGACCAACAAGGCTGGTAATGTACACACTGATCCTTCTCCGTGGGAACAGCTCTGAGAGGCTGAGACTTAAATGCCTGTGCATAGCCAATAAATCTTGTTGGCCACGATCCTCATGACTTGTTATCACATACTATCCTTTTCTGTGGTGAAATCTTGTTGGCCAGAGTCCTCATGACTTGTTATCACATGCTATCCTTTTCTGTGGAGTGGATGGCCACAGTCCTCATGACTTGTTATCCCATGCTATCCTTTTCCATGGTGAAATCTTGTTGGCCACAGTCCTCATGACTTGTTATCACATGCTATCCTTTTCTGTGGCATGGATGGCCAGAGTCTTCATGGCTTATTATCACAAGCTATCCTTTTCTATGGTGGGGATGCAGATTTATGTTGCATTTTTGTTACACAGTCCAAACTAGATCATAAAGACAGATGAATGTCTTTCACCTGCTCAAACAAAGAGCGAGAACCATCTTTATATGATCTATGCACAAGGCACATTCCATACATATGTAATTGCAGAACTGTATCTTACTTGTGCGAGTTGATATGTTTACAGAACACAAGGACCAACACCAACAGAATGGAGACGGCCTTGACCAGATTCATCCTCCAGGACGCCGAGACTCTGAAACACATTTATCCTAGCATCCTGCTTGATCCAGCCTTAGACTGCTTCAGTTGCTGCTCCATCAAAGCTTGCTTCCAGGACAGCTTCAAAGAAAGCTGCGGAGCCCAATTGGTCCAGCCTTTCAGACTGTTCCATGCAGGACTTGACGTAAGCCTGCATTTTCACAGCATTTAGCAACTGGACAGCAAGTTACAGCTAGCCTTATTAGCCATTTTCTGAATTTTATTGCTCTCCCCCAAAAGGAACACTATGTCCCAAATCAGCAGGAAGCAATTTAAAGAGAATTGTGTCCCATTCCCTTAAGGCAGGGTGGGTAGGTTTTGGTCGTTCTGTTGGATGATGGATGCTTATTATTAAAAAGGGATTGGTTACAAGTTATTAATTCATCTTGATCAGGGAGGAAAGTAGATAAAGGAGTTTGGACTCCTTATTTTTCTTTTCTCTATCTTTATTTCTTAGGCAAGGGGGAAGGAGCTGATAGAAAACAAGGGCAGTATAGGAATATCATATAGGAATAATAATCAGAATAATAGGAGAAAAAGGTAAATTATTGAATCTATCCTTAAACCAAAACATATTTTATAAGCCAATAATCTAACATTGGTGTTGATTTTGAATATTAATACACAAATAAGGTTATTTTGCTTATATTAATATAGATTTTTTCATACTGATACAAATTTAAGGTTTACATTGGTTTAGATTATTGTATATTAATACAAATGTAAAGTTTTTATTTATTTATTTATTTTTTGAGACAGTGTTTCTCTGTGTACCCTTGGCTGTCCTGGACTTGATTTGTAGACCAGTCTGACCTTGAACTCACAGAGATCTGCCTGCCTCTGCCCCCTCCCTGAGTGCTGGGATTACAGGTGTGCACTAATTTTATGTATATGAATGCTCTATCTGCATGTACACCTTCATGCCAGAAGTAAGCATCAGATTTTAGATCGTTGTGAGCCAGAATGTGGTTGCTGGGAATTGAACTCAGGACCTCTGGGAGAGCAGCCAGTGCTCTTAACCTCTGAGCCATCTCCCCAGCCCTGTGAGAAAACAATGAAAGATAATAAAAACATAAGGTAATGAGAAGATCAGGCAAAAAGTTTTAACATCTGAGTAATAAGAATTCTAGGTAGAATGCTGAACAAATGGGAGGAATAATTATCCCTTTAAAGAGATAAATGAAGTATTGCACTTTTCCTTCCTTTCTGTCCCTAGAGCCGGCAGGAAGTTCTGCCTGCATTGGCCTGCCTGCCGGCGTGAAACCTGACTCAGAAAGGACCAGTTCTGCTTGCCCTGCGCTTCTTTGTCTAGCTGGCCAGAGCCTAAGGATGTTTTGCTCGCTTGCCATGTGGTCATGTGATTACTTGCTGACTTCCATGCCTAAATCAAAAAGCAGAGCTTTCTCTTTCTCCTCCAGACAGCTGCTGAAACGTACAGACCGCTTCTCCTGCCGCTTTTCTTTTAAACTCTAGTAAAATTATCCTTGAGCCTAAAACATATTTTAAGTAGAACAAGATGAAGGGAAGGTGGGTATGGAGAGAGAAATGAATAATCATAGAGCGTAGTAACACGTAAGTGCGAAGATGCGGAGCAGAACAAGATGAGGGGAAAGCGGGTGTGGAGAGGGAAATGAGGACTAGGAGCTTGTAGTAACGTGAACACAAAGATGCCAGGATGAAGCCTCTATGCTGACCTGAAAATTGATAGAACTGAAGGGAACCCTGTCTCTCTCCGCTCGGCGGAGCCTGCGGTGGCCATTCTTTATTTGGCAGGGCCAGCAGGGGCCTGGGTGGTCCTCCGGATGGAGCTGTCCTCTGAGGTTCCTCCAAGCTGCCGCCAAGGGTGGCACAGGGGATTCCGCCAGGCCGAATGCCACTCTGGGAGCCCAGGCTTCTGGACTGGAATGCGGGTTCAGGTCTCTCAGGATGGGCTAGAGCACTTCAGGGCAAGGCCCATGCGCTAGGCCGAGGGGTGCAAAGAGCTTTCCACGGAGTGTTCCAGGTAGGTAGCTCTTTTAGAATGAGATTGTCAGTATCAGAGGCCGTGGAAATCCGGGAGTTACGGAACCGCAGCAGGGTGAGCGCCGCCTGACCGAACGCAGGTCTGGCGAGGCGCAGGTCAGGTGGGCCGCGTGCAGGCCCGGTGCGTGCTCTGCCAGAGGTCAGCACGACAGCCTTCGTGAACGGCTGTAGGCAGCCAGCAGCACATGGCCAACCGGCGGTCAAGCCCTGAGTGGTTCAGAAGCCTGAGGGCGAGGGTGGGCAGCCTTCTGATTGGTAGGCAAGCTCTGGGCAATCACTGGCAATTCTCAAGAGAGGGGAGCGCTCCTACTCCCCAGAATAGATGATGACTCAGCTGGCCGTGGTGGAAAGCTGACGGGTATCACGCAGCACTACCCAGCATGTTTATTTCCTGTGAAATCAGGGGCTTTTAAACCCTGGGCGGTGGAAGAGGTTTAGAGGGTGAACGTGTTTGATTCGCCGGGGTCAGGGATGCTGAGGATACTTGATTTACATACAGTAGCACGGTCCTATCACAGAAAGGAGAACACAGCACTTAACTGTCCAGATACAACTGAAGGTCATTGGTGGAAAGTCAAGGCATCTAATTAGCATAGGGTGGGCATCTCCAGGAATCCCCAGGAGAGGATCCAGCCCCGGGTCTTCCTGAGGGCCGTGTGACAGGCCCTCCTCACAGAGGGTACCCTGCTGAGAAAGGGGGTCCGCCAGTTGGCTATCTGGAAGCCCCAGACTTAAACCTTAAAAGCAGGGTTCCACAAATCCCCGGCAGGAAAACTAGAACGCTGAGGGGAAATGATTAACGTAGGCCGTGAAGAAACACTGACTAGAGACACAAGTGACAACAGAATCATCACATGGTGGCAATGTTTCAGGTGACAAGGGATGATACTGGTGGAGTATCCACAGGAGAAATGATCTCGCAGACAAGATGGCTGCGTGAATGGCATCGCACTTCTTGCCGCTGCCTCTGGAAATGAGCGTGCAACAGAAGATGCTCTCTGTACTCGGCAGCCTATGAAGTACCTGTGATTGAAATAGCAGTTGAGAGGAGCGATGCCTTCTGTCGGGACAGCTTTGTTGTACCCATGAACTCACGGAAGCTGTGGTTGCTTGCAGAGGACCTGCACAGCATCAAGCAGTGACAATTCTAGTGTGGAACATGGAGGGGATGTGAACCCCATCCCAGCTGAGAAGCTACTGTCAGTTGATAGCTTTTGGGGGAAGAGGAGTCAGTGGTCCTCAAGTGTGTGGCTCTGGCAGGTCCACCATGCTCCAGGGCATGGTCCCATGCTGTGTATATGGGAGCACATATTAAACCTGGAGGTTTTATAGCTCTGAATCTGTCTGTCGGTCTATCTATCTATCTATCTATCTATCATCTATGTGTCTATTTGTCATCTATTTATCTATAATCTATCTATCATATCTATTTATCTACCTTCCATCTTCCTTCTGTCTATCTACTATCTATCTAACAATTATCATCTATCTATGTATCTATCTATGTATCATCTATGTATCTATGTATCTATCTATGTATCTATCTATGTATCTATCTATGTATCTATCTATGTATCTATGTATCTATCTATGTATCTATGTATCTATGTATCTATCTATGTATTTATGTATCTATCTATGTATCTATGTATCTATCTATGTATCTATCTATGTATCTATGTATCTATCTATGTATCTATCTATGTATCTATGTATCTATCTATGTATTATTTGGACATTAAGTTGGGATGGGAATGGAGAGGAAGATCTGGGAGAAACTAGGGAGATTGTGAAGGGTAAATATAGGTGATATTCTCAAAATTAAGAAAAATGTTATATTAAAAAAGAATGTTTTGCCAAATGGCGGTGGTGCACGCCTTTAATCCGAGCACTTGGAAGGCAGAAGCAGGCAGATCTCTGGGTTTGAGGTCAGCAGGTCAGCCTGGCCTACAGAGCAAGTTACAGGACAACAAGGGCGACAAAAAAAACCCTTCTCAATAAACAAACAAACAACAAAAAAGAATGTTTCAAAGGTACTAGGTCATAAAAATGTACCTTTTAGGCATCTGTCTCAGAGCACTACAGAGAAAGTAGAAAAAAAATCAAGAAATAAACTAAAGAAGAGGAAGATCTTAGCCATAACAAAAAGGATTCAAAGAGGAAGAAGGAAAAGGAGTTCTCATCCTGAGGGTCCTATCAGGCCTGAGGGGGACAGAGTATCAGGACCCTAGGGGGTATGTCCTGACAGATGACACTGAATGAAGGAATTCTTGGTGCAAACATGGAGTTTTTAGCTTTGTTTGGACTCTGCACTAATTGCTGGTATGTACGCAGCTAAGCAAGGGTGAACCAAGACAATTAAAAAACAATAAAAAAGACATGACGGCACCTGGAGTGACTAGATGTAAATCACGTTTTTAGAGCTAGCAATGCAACGTTCACTAACAAAGGATTTTACTGTGACGTCATTGACAGTGCAGAGAGGGATACAGTGGTAATGGTGTGAGCTGTCGATTAATACAGCCAAATCTTTGTTTTTCTGACGTCAAGAATTAAAATGCCGAGAAACCGCTTAGAAACCCCATGAGCATGTGACCTAGAAATCCGACAGGAAACAAGAGGAGAAACAAATGGTGGGTTTGAAGTGACTGTGAGGGCCGGTGTCTGGGCTGAGGGGGGCGGGCCAGCCAAGGTTCTTGTTTTAAACCTCATGAGGTGGCTCAGCTCTGCGAAGCTTCTTGTTTTAAACCTCATGAGGTGGCTCAGCTCTGCGAAGGAGGACTTTGACGGGGGTGGGGCGGGTGGGGGGGTGGGGCGGGTGGGGGGTGAGGAGTTGAGGGTGGGGTGCAGGGGTGGGGGTGGGGGCGGGGGTGGAGTATCTAAATGTGGAGCGCGGAGCGGTGCGGTAGTGAGGTGCTGGAGTCACAGTCCCCTCTTGGCGCGGTGTCCACAGGGAGCGGCTCAGAGGCTGCAGGCTTCGTCAGGTGGATGCGCTTTGTTCTTTGAAGCTGTCACGTTCCCTCACCCTGATAGAACAGAAGGTCTGGGAACAGAGAGCCTCTCTCTGTCCATTTGAGTATAAACGAATATGCAAATACCACACACAATTTGGCTTATGTCTCTCACTGGAAACATGCGCACACGCGCACACACACATACACACAGATGCAATGGCTAAAGTGGGAGTAATATGTTAAAAAAAAAAAGCGTGTGCACAAGGAGACCAGAGGAAAACCTTAAGTGTCCTTACTCAGGTGCTGTACACATTTTTATTCTACCTGTGTATGAGTGTGTGTTGTGTGTGTGTGTGTGTGCGCATCCGTGGTCTGTATCTCTCCCTCCACTCTGTAGGGCCCAGGTATTGACCTTACGCTGTTCGTCGTGGCAGCATCTTTACCCAGTCATCTTTCTGGCCCCACACACTTTGTTTTCTGAGGCAGCATCCTCACTAGCCTGGAGCTGCCTCTGGCTAGGGAAACCAGCTAGGGTATCCCAGCTGTAGCCCCCTTCCTGATTCCCTCCCTGATTCCCTCCCAATCTCTCCCTCCCTCCCTCATCTCCTCCCTGCCCCTCTCCAAGTCCACTGATTGGGGAGGTCCTCCTCCCCTTCCATCTGACCCTAGCTTATCAGGTATCTTCAGGACTGGCGGCAAAGTCCTCCTCTGTGGCCTAACAAGATTGCTCCTCCCTCGGGAGGGGGGGGAGGTCAAAGAGTCAGCCATTGAGTTCATGTCAGAAATAGTCCCTGTTCCCCTTACTAGTGAACCCACTTGGATACTGAGCTACTATGGGCTACATCTGAGCAGGGGTTCTAGGTTATATCCATGCATGGTCCTTGGTTGGAGAAACAGTTTCATAAAAGACCCCTGTGCCCAGATATATTTGGGATCTTAAGCAGTGCCACCATGCTCATCTTTTTACAGCATTATTTGTAATATAATATTTTAATTATTTGACAACTTCATTTGTGTTTTGATCGAATTCTCCGCTAACTCCTCCCCACTCTCCTTCCAGATCTATCTCTACCTCTTCATCCCACCAACCCCATGTTCTCTCTCTTAGAAACCAAACAAAAAGCAATCCACAGAGTCCAATTCGTGCAGCCCAGTGTGGACCCCAGGGCCGCAGGATTAAAGAAAACAGGCCACCTTTCCCCACAAGCCACCGGCTGCTTTCCTTCCTGTTTTGTGTGGGTTCTGGGGTCAAACCCAAACCCCTGGGCTTGCAGTGGAGGCCCGCGCCACAGCACAACTCAGCCACGTTTCTCTGCAGTCACTCATATCCACTGCCCCTCAGTATTTTAACTCTGTCCTCTCTGAACCTACTCTGCAAGCAGAGCCTGCACCTTTCTAAATTCTAAATTTGTTTTCGATCAGAATTCAGTTTTCTTAAGTCATTGTTATTTTAAAATCTCGATTGATGCATCGATAGCATTTGATAGAGTGGAATTAGGTTTTCTAAGACAGTTTTTTTAAATTAATTTATTTTATATATATATGAGTGCTCTATCTGCATGTACACCTGCATGCCAGAAGAGGACATCAGATCCCAGTATAGATGGTTGTGAGCCACCATGTGGTTGCTGGGAATTGAACTCAGGACCTCTGGATGAGCAGACAGCTCTCTTAACCACCGAGCCATCCCTCTAGCCCCCTCTAAGACAGCTTTTTCACTGGACACCGGAAGACCACATTTTCCTACTTTTTCTTTTTTTTCCTTAAATTTGCTGCTCCCTCGGCCTCTCTTTCGTTTCAGCACAGAACTGTGTGGAGTGCGGTTACTGGCCGGGATCCCCTGTCTGCCTTTGATTCCTTACTCCAGGCGCTCTTAGGTCAACTTGCAGCCTTAAACATAATCAATAAACTGACTAAATCTAGATTTCTATCTTCATTCTAGCTTTTTTATCTGAAACCTTCAGACTTACAAATCTTGATCTTTTACTTCGATGTGTCCCAAAGGAAACTTCCAAAGGAAACTTATTTGATCTATAATTAAACCATTGCTTTTCCTGGCAAAACAGGTCATCTGGAGACTTCTCCAGATGAGTGTCTGGTTAGTCCATCCTCCTAACGGTTCAGGCCAAACTTTCAGATTTTTCTCATCTTTCTTCTTTCTTGAACTTCACATTCCATAGCTAACAAGCTCTGTCGGGACCTGACTACTTATCGCTTGTTGCCTAAGCCATTTGTCTCTGGACCTGGCACTGCAATAGCCACCTAGCTAGTTTTCCTGTATCTGCCTTCAAAATATTATTTTATGTGCATGAGTGTTTGCTTGAGTATGTCAGTGCCCGTAGAATCCAGAATATAGCACCAGATCCAGTAGGATGAGAGTTATGGTCTGTAGTTAGCTACCACATGGGGACTGGGAATTGAGCTCAGGTCCTCTGAGAGAGCAGCCAGTGTTCTTAACTGTTGAGCCATCTCTCCAGTTTTTGCATGTGCCTCTTTAAAGTCTATTTAAAATAAAATTGAATAGTTTTCTTAAATTATTACTATTTTAAAATCTTACTTAATGCATTGACAGCATTAAAAATCTTTGAAAATCTTTCATAACAATGCTCCTTCAAGTAGCCATAGGTTATTAAATAAAAATCCTACTCAGTGCCAGCTGTGGGATATGTTCTTACAAAGTGTTGGTCAGGGAAGCTATGGAGGTTTCCAAAGCACCACAGACTTGCCATTTCTGTTGGCTGCTCTCAAGGACTTGATAGAACCTTATTACTGAAGACATCAGCCACACACTGGGCACACAGAACACAGAAAAATCAAGCTGTATCAGAACTGGAGACCTCCTTCCTGCTGGATAGCTTTCACAGTGCTGCAAGTTTGTGTTCTCCTCCTGCCTGGGGGGCTGTTTCCCACCAGCCCATGATGTCAGGAGGGGCAAAAGATGAGCTTGGAAGGCCAGACACTCCGGGAACCACTTCAGGGAGCTGGTTCAACTTTAATTCCAGAGAACAAAGGCTGTGCACCCCTTGGGGAGTTGGTGGGGGCTCCAAGGACAGGTGTACATGATTGGCTAAAACTAGGCACGTCAAGGATGCTCGATTCGCATTGAACACCGCACTCCTATCAGAGGAACTGGACATGGCACCTAGTTATCCTATAGGCGCAGGGAGGGGAGAGCAATATATCAAATGTGGTTGGGGGGGCATCTGTGTCTAGAGACACTCTCCAGATGAAGTGAGGCAGAGAGCAGGAGGCCCTGCTGGGGAGAGGGAGTCCCGCACCTTAACACGGAGCTCAGACTGGCTCTCTGGACTGGGAGGACTGCAGCCTCAAGCAGCAGGGTCCTTCCAACACAAGCCACCATGTTGGTTCTGAGGGTAGCTATGTGCTTTCTGACTCAATTTGAGGCCTGCACTATCAGAGGGAACCCAGGCCTGGGACTGTCAGCCTGGTTACGGCTGGGAGGTCATGTGCCCTACAGGAGAACAGATTACCAGTTTTTGCTAAATGGGTGAGATAAACAGGCTTCCGATATTCATGTTCACAACGATAGATCGGTGTTTCTCCTAGCCATGGTCAGAGAAGCTGCTTGTTGTTTTAGGCAGAATACCCCCTCCCAGGCTCCAGGAACACGGAGAAAGCATGATGGGAACAATGCAAGAGCCAGAGGAAAAGGTGGTGATGCCTCCCGAAGTCAAAATGGCTACCACATTCCAGGATTCACAGCCACTGTGTCGTCCTCCCTGCCTCTGCCCCCCAAGATCTGCTCCTGGCTGGACCTGTCAACCTTTCACCATGGATGGGAGGAGTCAGGAGACCCTGCCTACTCCTGGGGAAGTTCGCCCATGGTTACTAGGGGGAAGGGTGCCATTTTTCTTAGTGCTGGACCCATTGAAAAGGAGCCCACGGTCCAGCAGATATCTTCCCATGTGCTCGTGTAAGCAGACAAGGTGAAATTATGGGCCATACTTAAGTGAAGAGACACAGAGGTTAAAGCGGGGCTTCTTGTGCTGAAGGCTTCAGCAGAAGAGGGAGGAGATGTGAGAGGGCGATGGCAGTGAAAATGAGCAAAACACACTGCTGTATGAAGCTTTCAGAGAAGAAATAAAAAACATCATATGTATCATATGTGTTCATTTTTTTCTGCTCAAAGTCCTTGACTACCCTGCTGGTTGTCGCTTTTCCCTTATTTGTTTGTAGACGTATCTGTGTATGACTGTGTGAGCAAGCATGTGGAAGTCAAGAGGCCAGCCCTGAGTGGTGGTCTTCACATGTGTGTACCTTAACATTTTTTTCTCAAGATGAGATCTGTCTCTGGCCTGGAGCTTATCAAGCAGGTTATGTGGTTTGACAAGTGAGCACCAGGGAGCTTCCTGTGCTTACCGCCTTGGTACTGGGATTTCAGGGATGGCCCGCCATGATGGACTTTTTACGTGGATTCTGGCAGTGAACTCAGCTCTGCATTTATACCTAGCATTTTGCTGACTGCATCATCTAACCCTTCCTTATATTTTAAAACAGATTTTCTTCATAAAAATTTGAATTCATACATTTAAATTCGTAAGATGTCATGACACCTCATTTGATGGAGTAAGCCTTTAGTGAGTATAAAATGATACTGTAAAATTTAATATCCCTTTTGGGCTATAAGTTTTATCACATTAGATTATCATCATCAACATGCTTTCCTTATAATCTCTTCTCTGTTACCATGTTGAGATAGTTTCAGCTATGCGGTAATATCACTCAGACCCTCAACTTCTCACCACACAGCAAAGTTCTGTTTCTCATGCCTGTGCATCCATGGAAGGAAGGATTTGTGCTAACAAACAAGGGTAGAAGCTGAGGATCACCGAGGCCGGACTGATTCCCAACCTTCCTATGCTACAAGCCTTTAATACCGCCCCTCAGGTTGTGGTGACCCCAGCCAGAAACATCATTTTGTTCCTACTTCATTACTCTGATTTTACCTCTGGGAATTGTAATGTCAATGTCTGATATGCAGGTGTCTGCTATGTGACCCTTAAAGCGGTCTGAGCCCATGGGGGCTTCCAACTCGTTAGGCAGGAAGAGACCTTTGTCCCTCACACTGTGATGTTCTCAGTCTTCCCTGTACAGCAGCAGCAGGAACATGAACTGGCTCTAGAGGGCAGAATGCCTGGTTTCTGACTCACTTTTCAAGTCGCGCTGGGTGAGGAGCAGAGAAAGTCCACCATCACAAAACTGTATCCTTATTTTGGTCATAACAGATGGTTTATTATCTAAACTGATCTTATTTATGTAACTATCAAATCATCTCTCCCATCTTCAGTTTGTTCAGTTTTCACTTCTGCCCTGAGGCAACTTTGCTGCAGAATTCAGTAACTCTTCTAACTGAAAACAAAAACAAAACACCCTCCTCCCCCCAACAAAACAAACCAACCTTTAGAACAGCCTTGAGAGCTAGGTTTGGCTGAACTCATTTCAGAGGTCGGGGACCACAGACCAGAGACCACAAACCAGAGACATGCCTTGTCTAGGTCACAAAGCAGCCAAGTGGGAGGACTGGGGTGGTCTATGGGGGATGCTGGACCCCGGCTTGGTCTTAGATTTCATTCAGCGTTCTAGAGGGTGAAGACGGCATGGTTTCTAGAGTGTTTTCTGCCCCACAGCTCTCTGCTGCCCCCTTTCTACTTTCTGTAGTTGTGACTGCGTGAAAAGTTGCCACACAAGCAGTGGGCTCTGGCAGTTTTAAGGTTCAAGCTGAGTGCACGCTTCCTGGTATTTTACAGTCACACCCCCGCCCCCATTCCAGAGCCCTGAGCAAATAGTAGGGACGAGAAAATATTCTTACTGATCATGTTTAAGAGCGGCAGCTCTGACAGGACTGTTAAGATAGCCTAAGCAGCTGTTCACGCACGCTCCTCAATGTATGTCTGTGACTCAAAGCAAGTCCTTAAGATAGTCCTGTCAAGCCTCTTCACAAATGCGAGGCTTGAAGCACAGACAGGACAGAGTGGTGCAGGTCTCCTGATTCACGTTCATCCTCATTTGGGGAAGAAAATCCATTCCAGCCAAACACCATGCTTAGACACTGAGATGGAATTAAGGTCTGCCTTTAACAGCAAGATGCGTATCTGAGGCTTGAACCCAGAACAGTTCAGTTTGTAATCATTTTTTTCTTTTAAAAATTTTATAATATTTTATTTTTAAAAATTGTGTGCATTGGTGTGTGTGTGACAGACGCTGAGTGTGAGCTCGGAGGACAACTTGCAGGAGTTGGCTCTCTCCTCCCACCTTGTGGGTCCTGGGTTGGTGCAGGCAGGATGCGGAGCCATCTCTCCGACCTACACAGATTCCACTCTGCAGCGCCTGCCAGCTTCAGACGTTCAAGGCGCTACTTTCTCTACGAGGCTCTCCTGGTTCCGCCTATTTCCTCCCATCTCAGACATTAAAGAACAATTGCAGTCTTGGTTTCCGGAAGTCTCCGAAATTACAAAGGCAAAATTGAGCGGCCTGGCTGGGACGGTTTCCTGCGAGACTACACTTCCCAGAGTGCCCTGTGGACCGCAGAAGTCACTTCCTGCTGGGGTCCCTGCAGCGTCGTCGCCGGCAGGGAACCGGTCGGAAGGAAATCCGGGTCAACACCGGGCTGGTCGGCGCTGGGTCCAAACTTCCAGTCCTTCACCTCTTGGTGTAGTTCATTAATTTACTTTCTTCACACACTTGCGCACAGTAAAATTTGGGGGAAAAGTCTCCACTTTACTATTATCACAACAAAGCTTCAAGGCTGGCTACGTCGCCCCCTCCCCCCCCTGTAAAGTAGCAAAGCACCCGTGGCCTTTACGAGTCCTCGTGAGGAAGGATTTGCAGTGAGCACACGGATAGGTCTATGGACGGAGGGTGCCTGTGGGACCTCTCTGATAGGGACGGTTCCGTCCGCCGAGAGACGAGCGTCAGAATTAGCACCTAACCAACACTCAGGATTTGGGGGATTCGGGTGAATGTGGCTCCACACATCAGCAAAAGATCATCCACCAGGTTGTCAGACAACGTCCACTCTGGCCTTCCGGTGACCCTGGAATGGTACAGGTTGGGGAGCCCTCTTTACCTTCCAGGTACGTGAGATTTAGAGCACAAGTTTAGTCAACCTGCTTCTGGGCTGCCTAGTAACCGATGATGTCATCATGTGTTACCCACCAGGTGTGTGGCAGACAAGTTCAGCTGAGTTATGAAAGGACCAATGGGCCACTTTGTCTCTCTCACCCCTCCCCCACCATGTCTCTATCCAATAAATATCCTTCATGCTAGATCTGTCGCCTGCGTGGCGTATTTTTAAATATTTCTCAACAGTGCGTTACTTTGATCGTGGACGCTGCTATGAGTTTTAAAGTCTCCGTTCCAAAGCACCCTCTCTCAGCCTCGCTACATGCTGATCTGAAACAGTCGACCCTATATGTAGTTCATTTGCTCAACTCTTGACCAAAGCTGGCCTCAGCACACATCGGACAAATGGCCGCTGCTGGCCCGAAGTCTTTGGGTTTCTAATACCTAAGCTGATTTAGAAAATTCTGCAAGACAGAATGTTACATTCGAGGCCCCTCCCAATATAACACACAGTTCTCTTTCATCTTCCTCAAGGCCTGGCTTACAGACATGCTCAGACCCAGAATGCCTTCCATCATGGCTGAAAACTGAATGAAAAAAAGAAAAGGACATGACTGTTCCTAGGTATGGTGGAGGAGAAAGCTTATGATAGGTATGTAAGAGAGCACAGCCAGAGTCAGGAGGGTCCAGAGTAGTCATGGGGAGAAGGGAGGGAAAAGAGACAGAGGAGAACCAACCGGGAGGCCCAAGGTACAAACGGAGCAAAAGGGGGCAAGTAACCACAATATCTGGATTACATAGGAAAGAGCCCCTGGGGGGAGGGTTCAGGGTAGAGGGCGGGGTTGGCAGCCTTCCCCTGTAACCTGTTGGGACTCAGGGATGCTGGGAGAACCTGGAGGCCAGGCCCACTTTGGTATGTTAAATGGGCACCTCAGCCACTTGTGCTGGGTTGGGGCTGACAGTGACCTAGCAACTGTGTGGCTTGTTGCCGTCTTGGCTGGTGTCCTCATCTGGATGGAAGCATGCTGCGTGACTTTACCACCACCTTGGTTAAGGTGATTAAGGGGGTACTCTGCTCATCACTGTACCCTGTTTTCAAACTAAAGAGGCAATATCAGCCTCTTTAGAAGGTTTGTTCTAAAACTGGATCATATAAGAACTGTGATGGCCAAGTTGTCTTTGTCAAGCTTTAGTTATTTGGAGAAACAGAGTCATAAAAAAAGGTGGCGTTTTGTGACAGTACACTTATTGTAAGCTGTTAAAGATAACTAAGGCATACAAGTTAATAGTCATGCCAAATACAAATGCAATTTATATGGAAGCAAGCTTGGAGGGATATATTAAAGCAGTGTATTCCAGGAAATTGTCAACAATTTATACTTGAGCAACAAACAATCTATAGTAGCTCTATTTGGTAAAACTGTGGTTCTCAACTGATCCATCTGTTAATTAATTTTTGCTAATGTAGTAGTCATACAATGCCGGGTCGCTATCCGGCAGGTGGAGCTGAGAGGAGGGTGGCCAGTCCAGCTGGACGCCCTCCATGGCTGAGCGGGATAGTGAGTGTCAACGGCCTGGACCGCCCCAGATGCCCCAGGGAATAAACCACCACCGAGCCAGGAGATCTGTCGAAGCAGGAACTTGGTTTATTGAACAAAGCGGTTCTTTTTATAGGTTTGGGTCTGGGGGCAGGGTTAAGGAAGTGAGGTAAAATGACGTAGAGGGCAAGGTTAGGTAGTGCAAGGAGAGGTGGGCCAGTGACAAAACTCCATGTAACAGTTACCAGTCAGGGTTGATTTTAAGGTGGATATGCTGAATCACTTTTGCCCAGAAGTGGCGCCTCTTAAATCAGAAGCTAAAGACAGGTCTCCAAACTCAAGCCAGGCTCAGGTAGATACAGCAGGCCTTATCAGGCCCAACAATGCAAACCATTTTTGAAATCTCTCCATGGCTCAGTAAGCGTTCCTGGGATTGGGAATAAAAACCATAAGAAACAGTCCTCATTAAGGCAAGACAGCGTCATGCTGTCTCCTGCTACAGCTGTGAATTTTATGCCTGCCTCACTGCTGACAGAAAGCATTTGGATTCTGCATTAACAAGCTGAGAATTAACATGTAACATAGTAAACACAACAGCATCACTTTTGGATCAGTAGTATTGTGACCTTGTTCCTTCCCCAAGTTACTGACTTATCCTTTCTTTGGCACCTCTCCTGGATGGCTTTGTCATCTGTCTCCAGATGCTTTATTTGTCCAGTGGTCTCTGGGATGCTGTTCTCGTCAGCCGTATCAGAGTGGGAGTCTGGGGCCTCATTCATTTTCTGCAAAGACACAGGCGTAACCTTGAGAAGAACATCCGGCCCTTTGCCTTGATTAGTTTCTAGGTCTCCCCATTTAACATGTACTTTACGCTGTGACTTCTCTAGGGCAAAATGCTTTTGCACGTTAGAAACAGCATTATCCAGTAAGGTGAAAAAGCTTAGCATAGTTAGCGTGGTTAAGTGTAGTAGAGTATGTGGGGATTTAGGTGGGTGTGTATGCCCCTTTTTATTTAAAAAAAATTGTCATTTAAATATTTGATAGTGTCATTCCATAGTAACTTGACTCTGTACACTGAAAGGGAATCCAGGAATGTGATTAATTGTGAAGTTTCTTAAAGCCTTTGCTGGTACAGGCAGGGCCATTATCAAATTGTAATGGGAGTGCCGTTAAAAAGGTATACAATAAATGGCATTCAAGGTTGTTTCACCTCTGTGAGAAGGAGCAATGGTCATATTAGAGAAAGTCTGAACTGTTACATGAACGTACTTTGAACACCCAAGTTCTGAGATATCAGTGATACCTGTTTGCCAAATGGTAGTTTTACGCCCAAGGATTAATTAATGCATTCCACCAGTAGATGGCAGTGGTGTGGAAGAAAACCAAGCTGGTGAAGTCAGTATGTGATTTTTGAGCATCCTGAAAAGAAAGTCTTAGGAGCAAAAAGGAGGCCAGCTCATCGGCTAGAACACTGGCAGGTTAGGAGGAGCACAGGTTTGAGTTAAGAGGAAGGCTGGGTTCGCTGTTGGATAGGTGGCTGAAGGGAGAGGAATATTTGTGAAATGACATTACTGGGGGGTGTGTGTGGTTAAGGTCTTGCCGTTTCTAAAAGAGAAACAGGAACGTGCAGAGTCAGCTAAAATATTCAGTGGCCGAGAAACGTCTGGTAAGGACGGATTGACTATGGCACCTGCAACAATCTGCTTTGGGCACAATCTATTTCATGGATGGCGCAGAATTCGTATATAACATATTTGCTCCTTGTCCTTTTGAAGAGCCATCTATAAAAGCATTAATAAGCAATTGCTAGGCTTTTTTGGATGTATAATTTTAGGTAACATGCACGGGTCTTAAAAAAAGATTTAAAGCCAGGTGCACACCTGTAAGCCCAGCACTTTGGAGGTAGAGGCAGGTGATCCTGGTTTACAAAGCGAGTCCAGGACAGCCACGGCTGCAAAGAGAAACCCTGTCTCGAAAAACCAAACCAAACCAAAACAAAAGATTTAAAAAAATCTTAAAATGTGATCTTTGGGATAATGATTATCTATAGGTCTTGAGTAACATGTTAATGCTACCTCTCCATTATTCTCAGTGTGGGACAAATAATCTACCTGTGTTTTATTTAGTGGCACAATAATCTCTATAAGCACTTTACCAGTAAGTTGTTTTCGTTTTTAAGTTTATGTATTTTATGAATGCTCTGACTGCATGTACACCTGCACACCAGAAGAGGATCTCAGTATGGATGGTTGTGAGCCGCCATGTGGCCGCTGGGAATTGAACTCAGGACCTCTGAAAGAGCACACAGAGCTCTTAACCACTGAGCCATCTCTCCAGCCCCAGCTAGTTGTTTAAGACACCTTCTTCCCGTCACTATCAAGTCTATACTTTATGGTAAATAAGGAATTACATATAAATAGTCCTATAAAATGAGATGTAATCCCAATAGGCAGTGAGGAGGAAGGAGGGATAAGCAATCAATAAGGAAGGGATTAGTTCTATGAGCCCAGCTTTAGCAGCGGCATTATTCACTAAATTAATAGTTTGCTCTCCTTCCGGTGTTCTGTTAACCGGCCTCTTTTGCAAAGCTTCCAGGCGCTTGTTCCATAAGCAAGAGTCTGATGCAGCAAACAGGTAGCTCTGCTTACCTTTTGCTTCTACAGATCTCCAGCACATGGCCCAGCCAGTTGTACAATTGCATTTAACCTTTTGCTAGCTTTGTACTCAACCTCACATTAACTCCTGTTAGTCTGGATGGACAGTTTTCCTCATATAACTTTGTTAATGATCCCTACAGAGTTGTACAGTTTTCACCTCCTGAGATGCTCTGGATCTTTGCCAACTGTTAAGTTTTATCACAGTCCCTCGCACGGATCCTCTTCTGAGGCATTGTGACTGCTGCTCCGCTCTTTGTCCTTTGGTCAGCCTTGGAGCAGTTTCTAAGAGATGGATGGGCAAAACCCTGAAGGCAATTCAGGGACCCTCTAAAAGAGAACCATGGACCATGGGCTGTCCAACTCATCCCTCTTTTTCCCACTCTGGACATTGTTTTGTGGACTCAGAACTGAAAACCGCTGGACTGAAGTCTCCTTTCCATCAGTTCCCTTCTCTGTCTCACCAGCTCAGATCAGTAACACCCGTCAGGGCCAGCTGGACTCCTTGAATGGCGCAGTGCTCCAAGATTAAGGAGGACTAGATCTAGCTGGTGCAGTGGCGCATGCCTTTAATCCCAGTACTTGGGGAGGCAGAAGCAGACGGCTCTCTGTGATCTCGAGCCCAGCTTGGTCTACAAAGGGAGTTCAGGACAGCAAGGATACATAGAGAAACCCTGTCTTGAAAAACCAAACCAACCAACCAAACAAACAAAGACTAGGTCTGACTACTGGGTGGTTTGGGCCCTCCTCTGTGACCGACAAATCCTGACTGGTCTGAGATGGGGCCTAGAGACACAAGCCTAAGCCTCCTGTCTGGGCTCCGGCTCGCTGTGCTCTGGCTCTGCCCAGATCACTGCTTTCTTCTTTACTGTCCTCACACTGATGCCTTTTACATGTTTTACTTACTGAACTTCACCTTATACCCAAACAAAATGTCCCACATAAGCTTTCCCGACAGCTCTCACTCCACAACAGCTCCGCTTGTTCCTGATACATCTACAAAGAGACCCTTTGGATGTTGTGGAGAAGCTCTGGCCAAAAGGCACCTTCCTCCTTGCACCCCAGGCCAGATCTTTACACTAGCCCTCAGTTCTCTCTGGTCCCTTCCTTTGCTGCTCTGGAGCACCCTGCTACTTCTGCTGGCTCATTTTGGTGCCTCAGACTTGGCCATGGGACCATCACTGTCACCCTGAATCGACTGTATGCTCATTTTCTCTTGCTGGTCCTCTGTCTCTCCCATCTCAGCTCCTCCCTATTCCTCAACCTTCCTGGAAAACCTTTCATTTTTACTCTGTAACCAAAGCAATCTGCCTACAGCCCCCCAGTAACAAATTTTCAAGTTTCTTCAGGAATGCAGGATGGAAACACATGATCTGCTGCAGCTGAACGAGTTAAGACTCCTTGCTGCCTGACCAGAAGAGCGCCTCTCCAACTGGGCCTGGTACCACCCCCCACCAAAGAACCCCCTCCGCAGAACAAACCACGAAGCAGCTCTCACATCCCTGCCCTGCACTTTTTATATCCTGTCAGAGTTAGGAATGATAGTTTCCTGCTGAAAGACTACACTTCCCAGCTTCCCGTGGACTACAGAAGTCATTTCCGCCCCATAAGGGGCCGCAGCCTATCTTCTGTAGGCATTTTGGCCATCTGCACACGTGAGTGATAAAGCCCTTCCTCGCTGAGAATAAACATGGTCCCACTTAAGGTCAGACCCAGCCTCTCTTTCTTTCCTTCTTCTGTCTCTCTACAGCTGCCTTAAATAATCTAACATAATCTAACAGTCTGTATGTGCTTGAGCATGTGTCTTGAACATGCCTCCAAAGTTTCAGTGTGTAATTCTTGTGTGTGAGGGGATATAGTAAGGAAACTGCTGACATCATTGCTCCATGATATGGTCAGACTTTGTTGTAGATATGAGAGAAAGAAGAGCCAGAGGCACCTGGAGGAGTTCATAGCAGAGAGAACATGGTCAGCAGACTTGACATGGCCAGGGCTAGGGAAGCAGGAGAGAAGAGTGGAGAGAGGGGGAAGGGAGAAGAGAGAGAGAGAGAGAGAGAGAATATATATATATATATATATATATATATAATATATATATATATAGAGAGAGAGAGAAAGAGAGAATATATATGTATATATATAGAGAGAGAGAGAGGGAGAGGAGAGAGAGAGAGAGAGAGAGTGAGCAAGAGAGGGAGAGAGAACAAGAACAAGAGACAGACAGCACATAACAAGAAAAAGTGTAGCCAGAATATGGGGTTATAAGAAGGGGGGCAGGAGACTGGTGTGGGAGCTTTGAAATGTACAGCAGGTATTTGTGAGGAGGGACTGAGGGAGCTTGGAGGCCACATGGGCGTTGCTGTGCAGCCACAGGTCCATGTCAATGGAGCCCTGTCACTTCTGCCAGAGGGGAGAAAGGATGCCTTTTGGCCGATGGGAACTGATTTCAAAAGTCCCTGAGGAATGGTTGCTTTTATTTAACCTCCAGAAATCCCCCTGTGGCTCAGCTCAAGCTCTCTTCTGTGTATTTGGACAGCTGAAAGCGTCCAGCCATTTGTTGGTGATGAGGGTTGATGTACTGCCCTCTTCTGTAGCGGCTTCTTAGCCGGCAGTCAGGGAGGCTGGAATTCCAGTCAGAGGCTGTGGTGGGGGTGGGGCAGGATCTGGTTTTCTGAGTGAGTCTGAAGACAGTCAGGGAACAATTACCCAGGCCTACCTTTGGCAAGGGATCCCTGGGTACATTTGGCCTGTGAATATTTTTAAGTATACAAAAAGAGATTAAAGTTTTGGGTAGCATGACCACTGTGTTAAACTACACTGAAATACTCACTGTACAAAAAGCAGTTAACAAATGTCCATAAACAGTGGGACTAGACACATACCTTTGAGCCATAGCAAAACAAAGCTTGAAAATTTATCAGTATAATAGAAGCATGTAGATTTATTTTTCTGCAATAAGAGATTTTTCTTGGCAGGGAAGAAAACAGAAGACAAGGGTATTTCTAATAGAAACACTTTTAAATTTATATTTAGGAGATTAAAAAAAAAACTGAATCTGTGACTATGATGGTTCTTGGATACAGGGTTTCTCTGTGTAGTCTTGGCTGACCTGGACTCCCTTTGTAGACCAAGCTGGCCTCAAACTCACAGAGATCCACCTGCCTCTGCCTCACTGCGTGAGCCACCCCATTTGGCTGGCTATGATAATTTTTAAAAAAGGTTTAATAGCCAGTGTTTTACCAAGGCAGGATTAACATAGCAGAACTCCACCGAGTGACCTTTGAACTCTTAGCATCCTGTATCATCTTTAGGCCTCATTTTCACATACCTTAAATCATTTTCACATACTTTAAATCCTTTCCTCAGGCCTGTGCAATTTGCATAAACTTTGACCTTTTTCATTTATTGTGAGGCATAGGTGCTTGGCTACTGAGAAAAGCCACTGAAGGGAGAGTTCTTTTAAATGATGAAGCAGTAAAAAGCAAGTTTCACGTAGTGGCAGCAATGGCATTGCTAGAGTTTGCTTTTAACCTTGAAACCCATTTCTGTGAGTTTATCTGCATCAGCATGAAGCCTGCCAGCAAGGGAAATCTGTGAGCTTGCGTTTCTCAGCTGGAGACCAGGTCTAGAAAAGGCCAGGCCTGATTTTAAGTAGGAAATGGACCGACCAGGAAGCTGTGTCCTGCGGGGAGCAGGATAAGGTCAGCTTGCTGCTCCTAAACTGATAAAGCTAGGGCTGGTCTTCGTAACTGTCACAGTGATCTGACAAGGAGAAACCTGAGCAGGAAGTGCAAACCAAATGGCCTCTGTGTCAGTTAAGGATGACAGATTTACCTGCTACCTGGACAGCCAGTGTGGTGACTTCTGGGGTCTTTGCTGGGGCAGAGGTTATCTGTGATTGGCAGCCGCCCACGGCAGCGTTAAGTCTTCAGCTACCATGCTGGACAGCGTCAGCCCCCAGAGCAGAGGGTCTAAGAGATTTTCCTGTAGAAGGGAGACTTGGGAAAACTACTTAGGCAGAGCAGGGCAGCCAAGCCAACAGTGGCTGCAGTTTGGGCTGAGGCGTAGGACAATTCTTTGCCACACTTGAAGCAAGATCCAGATGGAGTCTGCGGCCACCCGTCTTCTTCCCTGTTACCAGGCGCTGGTACTGTGGTCCATCAGGGTGAGTGGTCAGGAGTTAGACTTACTTCCTGGTAGGCAGGCAGATGTGGAGAGGGGTGATGGTGCATGAGGACGGAGGCTAGTTTCTTGAGCAGCCTTTGACCTTGAGGCAAGAGCCTCAAGCTGAGAACCGGTTCAGTGAGTTCAAGGCCCACTGAGGACGTGACACAGGTCTTCAGACTGACCAACCCTCCTCGCTGAGAATGTGACACAGGTCCTGTCTTCAGACTGAGCAACCCTACCTCGGGGGAGGAAGGCTTGAGATGCTTTAAAACCGCAGGCCTCCAGAAAAGGCTGGGCTCTCTTTGCTTTGCAGAGAGTCACTCTTCCAAGCGTCTGCCAGGCCGGGGCTTGCTCACGCTCATGAGCTGCCTTTCTTTAACTGCTGTTCTGCCAGTGGCACTCACAATCTCTGCTGCTCTCTGTCGCCCTTCAGACCTTTGCCTGCCTTTTATTTCTCCAACTGGCAGAGAAACTGAACCCAGTCAAGACCCCTAGCCTGTATTATTTCTAGACTGTATCTTTTTGGGGACCTGTCTCCGAATTTCTTCTGCAGACAATATAATTTTGGGAGCTCATCTCCGGGTCTCCTTGGAGGACTACAGGCTTATCAAGGTAAGAAATCCAGGGGAGAGTGTGGTGGAGATGTGGGCTGTCAGCTCAGCCGGCAGAACCACAAGGTGTCGGGGTGCCTTTCCCTTGTCAGTCCCAGAGCACGGTAGCCCAGGGCAGAACACACAGAGACAGGAACCAGACCTTGGCATTGGCGTGCCTGGCCGCCCACAGGCCCATGTCACAGATGCCCTGTTCCCACCACAGCCACAAACAGAGAAGAACGGCCGCGCACAGCTGTAATCCCAGCGCTTGAGAGAGGAGGAGCTCCGCACATTGGCCCAACCTGGTCTATAGTGAGACTAGCCAAGGACAGGAAGTGGGGCTGTGGCACAGAGAACCCCCGCCCCCCGCCAATGGTTTCTAAGTCTCTGTTTACTTATAAAATATGCTGGAATGTTTTAGATACTTACGAGTTCTCTCGTCTACAGCAGTGTGAATAACCATACCCTCTTTTACGTTTTCAAGCTTTTTAACATCTTAGTTTGTCCATGGCATTAGAATATTCTGTCTTGTAGTCAGGTGTGGTGGTGCACACCTTTAATCCCAGCACAAGAGGAGGCAGAGGCAGGCAGATCTCTGTGAGTTCCAGGCCAGCCTGGTCTACAGAGTGAGCCCAGGACAGCCAGGGCTTCACAGAGAAACCCGGTCTCAGAAAACAACAAAACAAAACAAAAGAATGTTTTCTTCTTCTGCCTGGCACTGTTGTTCCTTTCCCATGAAGTGATTTTCATTTTTACTTTTTTGTTTCTTTGTTTCTGAGACAGGTTTTTCTGTGTGTAGTCTGGCTGACCTGGAACTTGCTCTGTAGCTCAGGCTGGCTTCTCACTCAGAGATCTGCCTGTGCACCACTGCCCAGCCCATTTTTTCTTTTTATATTATGAATAAGAAGTTAGAGTCTGTGGTCTAAAGATTTTGGCATCTTTATTCCAACCTTCTTTGTTTTTATAAAACCATTTGTGTCAACTATTTTCCTAAAAAATGTAAAAAAAAAAAATGTAACCCGAAAAATGGTCACAGTTTCAAATATGGACATATTACGCCATCAGGTAGTTTTACACTGAGCAGTTCCTCAGAAAGTTACATCTCCTTATAACTAGAGCCAAATCCAAAAGCGGATTCACTGTTGGATTGTTCAGCCTTTCAGTAAGTAGATGAGGCAGAGCCTGGAATCATGCGTTATAATTTTTGCTTTGCTTTTAAATTACTCCATGTTCTGATATTCATTCTTCAGCTCCAAAATGCTTTGTTTCATTGCTCCCCGTACTTAATTTTTGGTCTGGGAAATCTTTAAAAATATGATTCACTAGGTGGGGGTGGATCTCTGTGTTCAAGGCCAGCCTGGTCTTCAGAGCAAGTTCCGGGACAGCCAGGGCTACACAGAGAAACCCTGCCTTGGAAAAGAAAAGAAAAGAAAAGAAAAGAAAAGAAAACAAAACAAAACAAAACAAAACAAAACAAAACAAAACCAACAACAACCTGATCAATTTATGGAGTTAGTCTCTCTTTCCACCTTTGCAATGTTTGTGTAACAAGGGCCTCTACTGCTGTGTCATCTCACAAAACAGTTGACAGAGAGAAGGTTCTGTCTGGGCCTTGTGAGTCATAGCACCATAAACATCTTCCAACTAAAACCGTTTTCACAGATTGGCTAATAGCTTGTTTGTGAAAGCACAAACTACAATTGCCTGGCCATGTTTTGTTCCCCAAAGGAAAACAACCATAGAAGATACAAGTTTAAATTAATGGGCCCAGTTATTAGCCCCTAATACTCAAATCTCAGAGGCAGGGTTTTCAAGACTGACCAGCTCAGCATGAATTTGGGCTCTTCCGTATCATTCCCGTAACTGACAGCAGGCCAGTGTCCTTAGAGCCATCTTCCTTAGTATCACATGAGAGCTGCTTGGTCACAGGTACCTACAGAAGTTAAACGACTCTGAGTGAATCTTCCTGCATAGCGCACTTAGATGGAGGGGCATTTGAAAAAACAAACACACAAGCAAACAAACACCTTCTCTTCAACCCTGTAAGATCCCCCTGGAGCAGCGGCTCTCAGCCTGTGGGCCGAGAAACCTTGCATGTCAGGTATCGGCCCTGTTACCCACCACGTTAGCCAAGTTACCGTTAGGAAGTAGCAATGAAATAGTGCTGTGGTTGGAGATGACCAGCATGAGGAGCTGTTCTAGAGGGTCGCAGGGCTGCCCAGACACTGACAGCCAGCCACACATCATGGTGTAGACCACTTGTGCTGTGGCCCCGGCTGGCTTCTGTGGTCTGTGGTCTGTGAGCACATGGATTGTGGAGAGGGAGGGCCAGTTAATCACCATTTCAGTAACCAGCAAAGATGTCCAAATTAACTAAAAAATCTAAAGAAAATATGTCACATTTCCCTAAAACTTTGTATCTTCTGTCAAATCATGTATTTCTCCTCGAACACCATTTCCTTCCTCTCTACTAAATAGTCTTCAAATACACATTTTCTTGTAAATGTGAAGGGCTTTTTTCGTTACCAATCAGCTTCAAGAGATACAGCAGTTAGTGAATGAAAGTGTCACTACGTTTAATTGTTACAGTCTTGAAAATCTACATTGCTTGAGTGTATAATAGATATGAATGTGTATTTAGCCATTTTGTAATATTTAGTTCATAAGTATAATTTTTTAAAGAATTTCAGGCATTTCTGAACAATAAACATTTACGTGCAGGAAAATGCATGGCTTAGCGATTATGTTGTAGGCCATCTATCTGTTGTCTCTTACCCAATTCTTTCCAAAGCCCTCCCTATTTTGCATATTAAATCACTATTCAGTTAATAAACTCCAGCTGTGAATCTAATTCAAGCATCTAAGGACAAGGATTACTGACACTTAAAGGCAAACATTACCATGGATTGATTTTTTGGGATGATAACAGCTAACAGCCCCTAATCCATTTAATGAGGAAAATTTTTAAAAAGATTTATTTATTTATTTTTTATAGAGAATTCTGCCTGTGTGTGTGCCAGCAGCCCATAAGAGGGCACCAGATCTCATTATAGGTGGTTAGGAGCCACCATGTGGTTGCTGGGATTTGAACTCAGGACCTTTGAAAAACCAACATTGCTTTTAACCTCTGAGCCATCTCTCCAGCCATTAATGAGGACTTTTTAATACCTTATTTAATGAAAACATCAAAACTTTCACAGTTCTAAAACTTCACTACTATTTTTTATTTTGAAAAGCCAACTCTTTCTTCACTTTCCTCCCTCTCTCTTTCCCTCCTTCCATCCATCCTCTTTTTCTAGAGACAAAATGGTAACATAATTTTTTGGTGGTTTACTACATAATTTTTTCGTGATTTATTAACTCCATTCCCACTCCTTCTCCTACACCCTTCCTGGGAATCACTGAGCCTGATTTTAGGGTTTCCAGTGTGCACATGATATTGGTTCATCCCCGAGAGGTTGGACATCCTGCTGTTGTGCGTCATTCAGAGACTCACCAGTCGGACTCAAGTTTTGGCTTTAGTAAGTCAGAGGTTTTGTTTTTGTTTTTTTAAATAAAAAGAGAGTGTCCAGAACCCAACCCAGAGAGAGTTTTCTAAGTAAGGCCCCAGCTATTGTTAGCCTAAGGATTATAAAGGCAAAAACCATAAAATAATAATTTTTTTAAAATGATTTATTTATTATTTATACAGCATTCTGCCTGAATGTATGCCTACATGCCACAGGAGGGCACCAGATCTCACTATAGATGGTTGTGAGCCACCAGGTGGGTGCTAGGAACTGAACTCAGGACCAGTGCTCTCAACCTCTGAGCCATCTCTCCAGTCCCATAAAGTAACTCCTGTCCTTTCTGGGTGGAGGCAAGGCTTGATTTTAATGGATGTCCAGCAGGTGCCTGAGCCATCCAAGCCAGCAAGCGTTTCCACAAAGGTAGAAGTTAGCAGTTAATCTTGTGAGCTCATTAACTTGTAGGAAGAGCTGAGGCAGTGAAAATATTTTGCAACAATCAGCAGTTCTTAAGAATAACACAACTGGCCCCCTACAGAGATGTAGCAGCCCGGCAGCTCAGGTCTGGTGTGGGTCCTCTAGCAAGGGAAGTGGGGACTGCACCGGGCTCCTTTGCCGGCTTTCTGATCACTTCCCCCTGGCGGCACTGGTTTGGCTGGCCACATGCTCGGTCCTGATGCAACTTGGTGAGCTGGGCTGGATGGGAAAGGGAGCTCCTTTTTTCTGAGGAATAGGGGAGGGGAGGGAGGGAGGGAGAAAGGGTAGGACTGGGAGGTGAGGAGGGAAGGGGCTACCACAAGGATGTAAAGTGAATAAAAGCTGCATAAGAATAATAATAAGAATAACACAACTGTGCCAGGAAGTGGTCCACCTCAGGCCAGCTGACAGGGGACATTCAAGGCAGGAACAACTTTCTCATGGCCTATACAAGCAAAAAATTTTTTTCTCACAAGTTTAGCATAGTAAATATAGCCTGGAAATACGTTCACCGCCACACTGCCATGAGCCACACCGTGAAAAGGGAGTCTTGCCGCCTCCAGCAACCGTCAGTTAACCATGGCTTTTGGGCAGTGGCGGGGCCTCGTTAGCCCATTCTTTAACCATGCTAGAATGTTGACGGGCTCAATCTTGTACAAGGTCTGATACAAGCAGCTACAGTTACTGTGAGATTTTGAGGGAAAAGGCCTTGTCAGGTCCAGAAGACACCTCAGCAGTCTTCCCTGACCTTCCGCTCTTAGAATCTTTCCACCCGCCTTCTTCAGTGCTGCCTGAGTGTTGAGCATGTTGTGATGTGGATGTTTCATTTAAGGATGAGTAGTCCACAGTCAATTCTTTTCTTTGCTTTACTGGCTGCGACTCTAACAACAGCACGAAGGATCTGCTCTGATGTGGGGTGAGTGTGAAACCTGCAGTAGTCTATGTTTGTGAGAATAGGTGTGTAGGAGGTGGTTTGCTGAGTGTCCATTTACAAAACAGTATCAGTGGGTTCTCCTCAGAGCCTGCAGCCTCCTCAACCGCCTGTTCTGGGAGCGTCCCAGGCATGGGGTTCTTCCTGTGGCGTGAGCTTTAAGAATCCAGGTAGAAAGCTGTCACCATAACAAACATTCGTGCCTCTACTGCACAAATAGGCACCTGTTGCCTAGCTGACCATTGCGCACAGAGCATCTAGGTAAGACCGCTGGTGACTCTTCTTCCTCAGCAGCCTGTGAGAACACTGAAAAACTTGTAAAGCTTTTGCTTCAGAAGCAAAAGGAAGCTCGACTATGCCACACGCATACACATGCTGGGCGGTCGTGGGGGTCTGTCTATAATCCCATCCTCTGGGAAGCCATCAGGGAACCAGCAAGCTGCTTAGACAAAGCAGCGAAACAGTGAGCTCTGGGCTCAGGGAGAGGCCTGGACCTAGAAGGTGGAGAGAGACTGAGGAAACGCTCAGCATTGACCTCAGGCTTCTACACACGTGCACATATGAACAAGTTTACATGCATGAAAACGACATAGACATACACATGCAGCTATTTTCTCTTTTGTGTTCAAACTACTCTTTTTTTAAAAAATTATTTATTTTTATTTTATGTGCATTGGTGTTTTGCTTGCATGTATGTCTATGGGTGTCAGATTTTGGAGCTAGAGACAGTTGTGAGCTGCCATGTTGGTGCTGGGAATTGAACCCAGGTCCTCGGGAAGAGCAGTTAGTACTCTTAACCACTGAGCCATCTCTCCAGCCCCCAAACCACTCTTCTAAGGCAATAATTGAAGAGAAATTTGAATATAAAGCAGTGTTTCCACTGTGTTCAAGAGATTAAGTCAGGGCTAGATTGCAGGAGGCAGAGAGACCTAAGTAGGGGAACTGATCAACAGTCTCTCTCTGTCTCTGTTTTTTTTTTCAAGGCAGGGTTTCTCTGTACAGCCCTGTGGCTGCCCTGGACTTGCTTTGGCACTTTGACTAAAACAAATCTATTAATGTGCAAACCTACCTGTAAGAGTATTTAAAGTTTCCGTCAGTGTTGTATATTTAAATACACGACTCACACTAGCTGAGGAGAAACCAGAGTATTTTACTGTAGAGAGTGCTGATTTCAGGTGGCTCTACACTGTCCCAGTCAAGGAAAAATTTGACAACTCATTTCGTTATTTTGAATCAGTATTTGCTTCTGGTATAAAATAGTGAGACGTGTTTTTTTCTTAACGTGAGTACAAGTTAGACATGAGAAGATCAGTGTGATGCTAAGGGCTCTCGGAACCTGCTGTTGCTTGCCTGCAGCTTTAATGGACACACTGTGGCTGTAGCTCAGGGCTAAGGAGAGCATCCCGGCCCGCTAAAGAGCTGAGCCTTAACACAAGATGGAGGCAGAGAGGGCGAACGTTGAGAACAGGTAGGTGCTCAAAACGAGCTCACGTCCAATAGGATAGGCTCTTTCCAGCTCTTCTCTTAAGCTGATTCTTTAATGTGTGAATTTATGGGTTTTATTACCACCAAACTTTAGAGGCAAAGGAAAGTCTGATACTTGGCGTGTCTTTTGTTTGTTTAAGTTTTATCACTGAGCAAACTCCTACACTACTTCATGTGGAAGAGGCCAGTTCCCTGATTTTCAACCTTTCTTTTTTCTTTTTCTTTTTTGGAGCCAGGGTTTCTCTGTGTAGCCCTGGCTGTCCTGGACTCGCTCTGTAGACCAGGGTGGCCTCAAACTCACAGAGATTCTCCTACCTCTGCCTCCCTGAGTGGTGAGATTACAGGCGTGCGCCACTGTGCCTGGCTCTTTCTTTTATTAATATGGTTAGTTTAGAATTGGGCTTAAACTTAGTTTTTTTGTATATATTTGGAAAGAGTCATGGGAAATATTTTTCATTAATAAATATAATCTCTTACAAAGCATAGACTTTAAGAAGAATGAAACACTTGGGCAATCCTCAGTATTAAACTTATAACAGTAAACACTGTAAAACTTGTATTATTCAATGAATTTTGCTTGTAGAATAAGCATATTAGAGAAAACAGGCTTTTTTCCTGTTGTAACAGATACTGTATAAGCCTCTTTTGCAAGAGGCAGTTAAGAATACTAAAAGAGAAATATGGACATAAATAATATATCTGTTCGTTTTATATTTTCGTGTGTTAAATTTGGTACCCACAGCATACACCTTAGTTAAGAGTGCAGCAGGGAGCCGGCAGTGGTGGCGCACACCTTTACTCCCAGCACTAGGGAGGCAGAGGCAGGCGGATCTCTGTGAGTTCGAGGCCAGCCTGGCCCACAGAGCACTGGACAGCCAGGGCCACACAGAGAAACAAAACAAAGGAGTGCTGCAGGCACACAGCTCAGGATCACTTGTGCTGCTTCTTGGTCATCCAGGCACTTGGTCCTGGAATGGACATGCTGTACAGCAAACAGCAGGTCAGTGTGCCTGCGGGAGAGCTGCGCAGCATTATTGTCAGGATACAGCAACCTAGCGTCGCGGCAGGAAATCTCTGAAAATATTCAGTCATTACAGAAATGTACAGGTTTTATAGCTACATGTCTCTGTGCCTCTAATGTCATTTTCAAAGTCGATGTTTATCTGGTCTAGCCAGAGCCCCATTTTAGCTTAACTTAAGTTTTACGTCATAAACGAGCCTGAGGCTCATGTCTCGCTTACAGCTCTGACCCCTAGCACTAGGAATGTGCTCCTGGGGAAGTGAGCAAGGAGATAAACGTGGCCCTGTGTGGATTCCTTAGTCTGGGATGTGGTCCTCGTGCAGTTCTTCGTCACGCTGTCCCCCAGGGAATTACCCAAACATTTGCATTTCCACAGTATATTTTTTCAGAAAATACTTTCTTCCTGTGAATACAAACCTAGCTCACAGGCCTCTTCTGAGGCAAGCCATTCCTCCACTAGGGAATGTGACTTTACAGTTTCCAAAACACCACAGCTAACAACAATTTATTTACAGCACCTCGTTATGAGTGTTTTAGAATTTTCACTTGAGAATACTGCTTACATAAAGCGAACTTCCAAACACGGAAAAGACTTGTCAGGGTAGCCTGTCTGCCAGAACAGAGAACAAGAACAAACAAAACCCCCTGAAAACAAGAAAAAAGTGAAACAGTCCTGAGTGGCTCTCTAACTTGTGCCTCACAGTGGGCTTTATCTTGCTTGCTTTTTCCCTTTTTTCATTTTGCTTGGCTGCTGGCTCACCCACAGTGAGAAGCAGCAAGTAAAAAGGCACATGGCTCAAGAGAATGGACAGCCATGGTTTAGTGGGGTCAGCCAAGTTGTGTGGACAGAAGTGGTAAATGCACAGAGGAAACGGCATTAGCCGAGAAAATTGCATGAGTCCAGAAGATGTTTCTCCAAAATGTCCTCCCTTTTTCAGTGGTCAAGTTTGTCCCTCACGCCTTCCTTTAGCAGACCATAAATAATCAACCAAAACAAAATTTCTGTTCTTTAAGATATAGGAAAGTACCCATTACCTTATATTTTTATCATAAAACTTTTTTTTTTTTTTTTTTGAGACAAGGTCTCACTATGTAACTCTGGCTGTCCTGGAAATCACTATGTAGATAGACCAGGCTAGCCCTAGAGTTCTTCCTGCCTCTGTGGCTGGGATTAAAGGTCTGTCATGTCTGTCCAGCCATAAAAGTTTTCATTTATTGAAAAAAGAGACTTATTTATTTATTAATTTATTATGTATACAGTGTTCTGCCTGCACACCAGGAGAGGGCACCAGATCTCACTGTAGGATGGTTGTGAACCACCATGTGGTTGCTGGAAATTGAACTCAGGGCCTCTGGAAGAACAGCCCGTGCTCTTAACCACTGAGCCATCTCTCCAGCTCTCATAAAAGTTTTAAAAAGGTCAACAGGATGTGAAAAGGGAAGAAAATCTTCACAAGGACGCTCAAGTTTACTAGCTGCAAGCTTGTGACACATATACAGTCCCACCTACCGCAGACAGGGTTCTCTCTGTGGCCTAGGCTGTCCCGGAACTCAGTTTGTGGACCGGATTGGCCTTGAACTCACAGAGATCTGCCTGCCTCTGACTTCTGAGCCCTGGGATTAAAGGCGTGCACCATCATACCTGGCTCATATGTGAAATTAATACATGAGCTTTTGAGGTAATCTACAGATGGCAAAATAATATGTGCACTGCAGAGGTTTTGACCTAGACCAACGAATGTCTGCTAGTTGTATCATGCCTTTTCACGAAGACCGCATTAGACAGGGTGTTCTTCAGCCCCTGCTTCCCACTTCTGTGACGATCCCTTAGTCTTGGAGGGAGGTTGGTTATGATGTAGATACCTGCTTTAGAGCAAAGCTCCTGCAGTCTCTTGTCCTCTGTACCAGCAATGGGTGCCTGTGTTAACTGTCATGGACTGCAGACAGACACTTCTCTGAGGACAGAGAGATGCTCTGGCCTATGGGTGCAGTGATGAGCCTCTGGGAGTTGGTTTAACATTTTGTCCATTTAGCAGAATAATGGTATTAGGGTCACCTCCAAGGCCTGTGACCTTGCTAGGCAGGGGTTTGGCCCAGCTAACAGTATCAGGCAGGCAGTTGTGCCAATCCCAGCATGCATGGGGAAGGGCTCATGAAAATTCTGTCGGCTAGTCGGCTAGTCACAAGTCAGATAGGCGCTTTGCAAATATTTTCTATTACCCTGTAGGCTTTTACATCTTTCTTCGTTAACTGTTTTGTAGGATGTTTCTAATGTTAACTGAGTGCATTTTTTCTCATTTGTTAGGTTTGCTTTTGATTCCATACCTAAGGGATTTTGCCCAACATAAGATCACAAAGATTTAGTCATATTGTAGAATATACTACAAGTTTTAGTTCTATTTAGGCCACTGACCTATTTTTAGTCAAGTTTTGTGTACTATACAAAGGAAGGGTCTAGTCTTTCTTTTTTGGGGGTGAGGATGGTCCAAGAAAGGTTTTCTCTGGGTATCCCTGACTGTTCTGGAACCATTCTTGTAGATCAGAGATCTGCCTGCCTCTGCCTCCCGAGTGTTGGGGTTCAGGCAGATGCCGTCATGCCCTGCTATCACATTGTTTTGAAACACAGCTAGTCATATGTGCCAGCATCTTTGGATGAAAGGATAAACATTTCCTTACTGAGTACTCTTGAAATCTTTGACACTGTCAGTCGATTGTACACATAGGTCTGTTTAATGATTCTCAGTTCTCCATGAATCTATAAAGCTGCCAGAATGTATTGGTTACTGTAGCTTTGAGCTGGTTTCAGTTTTTGCATGTGGTTAGCTCACATTAAGTATACAAATGAGTGGAATTTTCTGTGTCATTTTAATATATACATATATATGTCAAAATTTATTCAAATCCACCCTCCTTAAAACTTTCTGTCCTTTCTTTGCTTTCCCCTTCCCTCTCCTTGTGTGTTAATCCTGCTTTCTGGTCACCCTTGTTGGGCTTAGTGCATGTAACAGGATGGTGCTCACTTGTATCCATTTTCTTGGAGCTGACTTGATTTCATTCTTTTTTGCAGATGAATAAAACTCTGTTATGTATATGTGGCATATTTTCTTTTTGTTTTGTTTTTTTTTTTTCTTTTTAAAAACTGGATGTGCCTTGGTGTTTTGCTTGCATGTGTGTCTGTGTCAGATCCCCTGGAACTGGAGTGACAGACAGACAGTTGTGAGCTGCCATGCAGTGCTGGGAATCGAACCCAGGCCCTCTAGAAGAGCAGCCAGTGCTCTTAACTGCTGAGCCATCCCTCCAGCCCGTGACATACTTTCTTTATCTACTCAGATGACAAAGGTACCCACATATCTCAGAAAGTGTGAATCTTCCAACCTTGCTCCTTCCTATGCTTGCTTTAGCTACGGTAAATAGCTAGAGTCTCCATGTGAATTTGAAGATTTCCTCGTCGATTTTTACAAAACAAAGTGTTGTCAGGGATTGAGGTTATGTGCGATATGTGGAGTACATTGTGGAGTATTGTCGTCTCAGGGTAAACTTTTGCTCTGGGGACAGATGAGTATGTTTTCAAGTGATTTAGGTCGTGGATTTGTATGTATTTTACCAGGTTAGCTGTACATCCCTGTATAGTAATATGTAATGACTGAGACACCTTCAGGTTCCCTTTTTGTTTACCCCTGCTGCCTGGTAAAGTGGACACAGATGGGAGGAAGTGGAGGAACATGAACCTGTGAAAAATGTCAATCCTCCCACATTTTCAGGTCCCCCATTTGTCAGTCAGGGAGGCTGGCTTTGTGTTGAGTTCTCTTATAACATTTCTGAAAGAAAGTTTCTTCAACGACACAGAACATTATAGAATGTATACATAATACATGTCATCCTATTTACATATACAGAAAGTTTTTTCAGTGAAACGTTTAAGATTTATACATGATACTGTCATTCCTACTTGCACATGCAAGTATGAGCGTGTGCAGGTATGTAGCAGCAGCACAAGTTCTAGAGGAGAACACAGAGCTTTGTTCCAGTGAGAAGTTATTTCTGGGGAGGAAGAGTCTGGGGATGAGGGAGGAAAAGGCTAGGGCTCTACCTGCATTTTTTTCTATAAAAGTGTTTTCATGTATTTCTATCATAATTTTAACTATGTATAATAATAAACATAGCTATAGCTTCACTGAGATATTTTGTTCACACCTGTCACAGTAAGACTAAATACCCACTGAAGGTGAGACCAAGAGTGATGCTGAGCCACTGGCTAAGGCTGAGGTCACAGTGCAGTACAGTAGTGGAATAGGCTCTATTTAATGTTCTTTTGGTTTCAAGACAAAGCAACAGCTGTGGTCACCGAGAGGGGTCGTGTCTTTAGGAGCTTGTAAAGATCTGTTTCCACGAGGCCCTGTGTTATAGCCATGGTTTTTATGTGTCTGATGGTTGACGTTCACTGTCATTGATTCCAGTAACAGTGTTACCATCAAAGCACAGGAAGTTCTTATCTCTGTGTCCTCTGGCCGTCAGTGCAGTCACAAAAATATTCATTTTGGTGGTAGATATTCCAACTGTTAACATTATATTTTTTGAGAGTCTAACAAGTTAGCGCTATTGTTTTGGGGAAAACAGCACATCATGGGTATTTAAGGGAGCAAACCATTCAGTTCACCTCAAGCAAGAAACCAAGGCCATGTTTGCAAACTTTGTATCTGACGGTGGGTCAAGGTACAAAATATATAAGGAACGCCTTCACCTTGATAGCACAAATCCAAAAATCCCAAGCTAAAAATTGGTCAAAATTAAAAGAAATACAGATGGCTGGGGCTGGAGATATGGCTCAGTCATTAAAAGCACTGGCTGTTCTTCCAGAGGTCCTGAGTTCAATTCCCAACAACCGCATGGTGGCTCACAACCATCTATAATGTGATCTGATGCCCTCTTCTGGCATGAAGGTGTCCACACAGATAGCACATTCATAAAATACATAAATGAATAAATCTTAAAAAGAAAAAGACTTAAAAGGAAAATACAGATGGTTAACACATATATATGCTAAAATGATAATTAAAACAATATGAGAAACCACCTCATATATGTTAGGGTGTCTGTAATTAAAAAAAGTTAACTGGTAATGTGTTGATGAAAAGAGAAAATAGGGAGGTTTTTCAAAAATGTAGAGTAAAATATTGTTTATGATCTAGTAATCCCAGTTCTAGGTATGTAAGAAAAGGTTGAAATCAAAATGTTGAAAATATGCGTTTCTATTTTAGTTGTAGCATGAGCCACATTAACCCAAATATGGAAATAATCCATCTACTATCAGATGAAAGGGTGAGGAAATGTGCTACAGACACTAAAACAGAGGACCCTGCAGACAACCGTGTAGGTTAAACCTTCAGACATTATTCTAAGAGAAACAAGTCAGTCCCTCCAGGATATACAGGTTTACTTACAGAGCATTTATCCGTACGCATAGCATAGTAGACATGCCTTCCTTCCTTCCTTCCTAACTTCCTTCTTTCCTTCTCTCTTTCTCTCTCTTTCTTTTTTCCTTCCTTCCTTCCTTCCTTCCTTCCTTCCTTCTTTCCTTCCTTCCTTCCTTCCTTCCTAACTTCCTTCTTTCCTTCTCTCTTTCTTCTTTCTTTCTTTCTTTCTTTCTTTCTTTCTTTCTTTCTTTCTTTCTTTCTTTCTTTCTTTCTTGTATTTGAGACAGGGTTTCTCTGTGTAGCCTTGGCTATCCTGGACTTACTTTGTAGACCAGGCTGGCCTTAAACTCACAGAGATCTGACTGCCTCTCCCTCTCAATTGCTGGTATTAAAAATGTGTGCCACCACTGCCCAGCTGAATATAAATTGCTTTAATCTGTCAGAAAGGGCCAAATATAGATGATTCCACACTGATACTGACAATAACTAGAGCCCCTTGTTATTTTTTAAATAGCAATCTCTAGTGAAAGAAATCATAGCTCCCTGGAAACATGGCTGATTTTTGTGACCGTGACATAGATGTACAATATAAGCCTGGAATATTTTGTAGCAACTGAAAGTATGGAGGCAATTAAAAAAAAAGATAAGTCATACTAATGAAGTGCTGAAGAAGTCCAGGAGCCAAGTCAATCCGGCATCATATTGGCCAAAAGGGAGACAATTTGAGCAACAGCATTCATAAAATAGTAATGGATTGTCATACAACATGAAATAAATATCCTCATCTTCACGATGATATTAATGAACCATTTAATAACTTGAAAGTGAGCAGAAGACGATGAAATACAGAATTCCAGTTTGTGTTGATATCCAGTGTTTAGATTATCCCTGTCTTAGGGCAACTATTGCTTTGATGAGACAACATTGGCCACAAGCATTTAGGGAGGAAAACGTTTATTTTGCTTCCACTTCATAGTGCATTACCGACAGAAACCATGGCAGGAGCTCAAGGCAGGAACCTAGGGGCAGGGACTGAAGGAGAAGGCATGGCACTTAGGATGCTACCTGCTAGGGCTTGGTCCCCATGGCTTTATCAGCTTTTTTAAGCATCCAGGTCCACCTGCCTGAGGGTAGCACCAGCCACGGTAAACAGAGACCGTTTACCTCAGTCCTCACGGAGAAACTATCCACAGGACCATCTGTTGGGAGAACCATCTGCTCTCACTTGGAATTTCCTCTTCTAAGAGGACTCTAGCTTGTGTCAAGTTGACCTAACATGCTGGTTAGCACAGCCCTCTGGAAGCCAGACATTGCTTCAGTTAACTTATTTGTGCAAGAGACAACAGAAGAAAACAGAACAAAAGAGACAACAGAACAAAAATCAGCCTAAGGTCAATGAGAAAGGTTGCTGAGATGCCTAGCATCCTGCACCTGAGGTCAGGAGCAGACTAGTACTGGCCCAGGGTTCAATGGCAGCGGGAGGTTGTGGAACAGTAGTCAGTGGTGAAAGGTAAGGGGCTGGGTGAGGGCCCACTGGAAACGGCTGAAGCTGATTTCCTAGCATTGTTAGCATGACTATGCTGTGTTGGAACTGAAATGCATAATCACTGATGACCTTAGGGTCAGAGTCATAAGTTGATAATAGCTGAAATTGATACTGCTTCAAAAACCCATTGAGACTGGGCATGGTGGTGCGTGCCTTTAATCCTAGCACTCATATAGCAGGAAGATCTTTGTGAGTTCCAGGCTATGCAGGGCTATGTAGTGAGACCCTGTTTCAAACCAGACATACACAAGAAAAATTTCACCCTCCCAACACCGAGTACAAGTATATAAGGTTCTGAAAATGCGCACAGAGATGATAGGTCGCCCAGTGTGACAGATAACCAGTTTTTTGCAGTTTTTTTCATTATTGTAGATTTTTAATTTTTTTTGAGATTATAATTACATAATTTCCCCTCCAAATCCTCCCATATAATGACACCTTCTTGACTCTTTCAAAATCATGGTCTCTTTTTTCCAGTGACTATTACATGCGTAAATGTGTGTGTACATGCATATGTGAACCTAGCTAAACCTCAGCCTGCAGAAGTCACTTGTACTGTGTTTCAGGATTGGCCATTTGGGATTGGAGAACTGATTGGTGTCTCTCCCTAGAGAAGCCTTTCTGTAGCTCTCGGCCTTCCCAGCCGCCTGTTGGTCTTTGCATAGCGTTGAGGCCTCCTGGGCTTTCCCCTCTGCCCACGTTGGCACGCCTGTTGTTACTGGCCTAACTCAGCTCACGTTTTGGCAGTCATAATGGGGAGACTTTCTGCGTGTAGCTTTTGACATTCCTGGGAGGCAGCAAAGTCCCTGATCTTCCGGCTCTTATGATCTTTCTGCCCTGTCTTCTACAATGATCCCCGTGCCTTGGGTTTAGGAGTTGTATTATAGATGTAACTTTTGGTGCCACAACTGCATTTTCATTGGTTGTAGTTTTCTGTAGTGGTCTCAGTCTCTTACAAAGAGATGCTTCCTTGATGAGCAGTGAGAACTAGCCCTACCTGTGGATATGAGAACAAATATTTATCACGTAAGTGAGATTCTGTGATTTAGTAAGCGGTGGCTACAGGTTCTCCTCCATGGTTCATGACCTCTCTTGCCCTGGGTAGTTGACTAGGTTTACTGTACGATCCATCATGTGCTTCTTGGTTATTGTGAGGGTGTGTGTGCTGCCGCCTCAGGATTCCTGTGCTGTGCTGGTTATCGTTGTGGTTCCTAGGCATCGTCACTGGGTTCGACTGTTGACTGCTTTACTCCGGTGGAAGCTTTTGTGATGCCTTCTGGGGCCATGAAAGCTAGTCTGCGGGGAGGAGGCTTTGGGTCAGTGCCAGCTCAGGGGTCTCTGGCCTTGCACCTGAAGTTGAAGTTGAAGTCCACACTGAAGCAATGCGGACCTAAAATCATTGCTTACTAGAAACCTGTTTAGAAAGAAACTATACAAACATCTGGTGTTTTCTTGCATCAAGTTTAGCACTCAACAGCCAGAACCTGTGCAACTGCTGTCCTTTTTGTTAAGACAATTTCTACTTTCCCCTAGTAAGTAAGTCCTATTTGGAGCTAGAGAAGAAGGAACCAGAATTCTTTTTAAAAAATAAAATGTATTTTCTTTGTATGTTTGAGTGTATGTTCTAAGCACCATGTGTGAGCCTGGTGCCTATAGATTTGAGAAGAGGCTGTCAGATCCCCTGGGGCTGGGGTTAACCATAGTTGTGAGCCACCATGTGGGTGCTGGAACTTGAACTTGGGTCCTTTGAGAGAGTAGTCAGCACTCTTACCTGCTGAGCCATCTCTCCAGACCCCAAGTGGCGAGGCCAAGTGTCCTGAAGGCCTGCTTGACAAAGTTCCTGGCCACCTTGGACTGACCCTTTACCGTTAAAGGCCTCTCTCCAGAGGCTAGAGTTAGAAGAATGTAACAAAAGCTGGTGTGAATAGAAAATAATAAAACTAACGGTGGCTCCTGGGGAAACGGGGGCTTTCTGGCTGTGCAGAAAACTGAGTCTTCCACAGAACCTATTTAGATTGACTGTTAGATTATTAATAAATGATATCAGTAAGCATGATGTAGAGGACTTGAGAAAAATTGTTAAAGAAGAAAAACAGGGAAATCTGGGGAGCTGACGAGCTGTAACTAAATCACTAGGCTTCAGAAACAGGGAACTAGTGTGGACAGGAGGAAATTTTGATCATGCTATTATTGACAGACCTTACTTAAAAATATCCCTGCATGTTATTGGAAGCTGAACTCATCAAAAATTATTTTTAATTTTCTATTTTAAAAGTATTTTAGGGCCGGGTGCAGTGGGGCACGCCTGTAACCTGAGCACTCTGGGAGGCAGAAGCAGGTGGATCTCTGTGAGTTCAAGGCCAGCCTGGTTTACAAGAGAGTTCAGGACAGTCAAGGCTACACAGAGAAACCCTGTCTTGAAAAAAAAAATGAGGTATGACTTATTGTAGTGTATAGTGTAAACCCTTTCTCCTGCTCTGGAGGAACAACCCCATCCTTCTAGGGGCTGTATTTTTTCTCTCCACCAACAAGCACATATTTTTATTTCAATCTTGACCAACAAACACATACTTCTACTTTAATCCTGACCACATTTGTTTGGGGCTGGAGAGATGGCTCAGCTGTTGGAGCCATTGATGCTCTTTCAGAGTTTGGGTCCCAGCTGCCATATCAGGCTGCTTACAACCACCTATAACTCTGGGAGAGCCAACAGCCTCTTCTGCCACTCTGCCCCGACCCTGCCACTCCAGACACAAATGCATACGCTCAGGTTGGAAAGACCAGACATGTCATTGTATATTGCCTTTGCCTTTTCCAGGTCCCTACAGCTTTAACATCATTTGGATCATGTCTGGGGTCCCTGAAATCCAGCCAGGTCCCCTGCACGCTCCACTTTAAAGCTCCTTCTCTGAAAGGTTCCTCGCTTTACAGATTGGAATTGCCAGGGTTGTTTACTAGCTGTTTGGACCTGGTGTATAGCGAAAGTAGCCAAACTATTTTGATGCCCCACAATCCAAAGGACCATATTCCATGCTGTGTGGAGGGGATAAGGGAGAAGCTCTCCAGAGACAGGATAACGCCATCAGAGACACCAAAGGCGCTCAGATCCTTGCTTCTGGTTGGTTCCGAGATTAACGGACATCAGCCCTTCCAGGCGTAGGTACTCCACAGTCTCTGGAATGTGGCTAATGACATTTTGACCCAATTCAGGTAAGCCAGCTTTGGCTGCTTGCAACAAAGCAGAGACTAAATGAGCTGCAGTTTTTAAATAAGATAGATTTAGCATCTGTGTTCTGAGCTTTCAGCAGGAGTCCTACCTAAGCCTGAGCCAGACAGACAAAAAACCTACTTCATGGTGAATTCAAAGTAGCTGCACTGGAGTTTTCATAGAATCAGTCTCTGAAAGGGTTTGAAGAGTAAATTAGAACCTAAACATTTAGTAGAAATACTCTTTGTAATCACACGTGTATCAGAATCTCGTAATGGCATGCGGTATGTTGTATGAGGTGGCATGTGGTATGTTGTATGAATCATACATATATGACGTTGCCGCTGGCTAAAATTCAGATATGTTCTAGCATGTTCAGTGTGCCACGAGAAATCTGATTATATAGTCTCTCAGTGATTTTAGTGATGCTGAATGTAAAATGGCACCACTGACTTTACTGTTAATCTATTCAAAGGCCGCCCATGTCTTTTTATCTGTTTTTTTCCTACTTGGCCTGATTTGGGGCATTCCAGACTCCAGAAGTATGACAGAAAACTTTACACCTTAAACATTATGCAGTCCTCGGCATTCTGTTACAGAAGTGAGAACCAACTAAGACAGTTATGCATACAGTATAAAGATAAAGTCTGCAGGCGCAGCTGTGCCTTGCACGTTTGCTCTCCACTCTGAAGCATCACTGTCCCACGGTCGCTGGATGTTTCTTTTCACCTTTGAGTGCAAAGGGGAAGTCAATTTTTGTTGTTTTAAAGCTACATGTTTTCCAACTTCTTTTCCTTTTTAGATTTAGATCTTTAAATAATCTTGAAACAGGAAATGTCTCACTTCCTGCTGGAATCCATATCTCTCAGTGTAAAGTGTTGGCTCATCACTTCTCTGCAGAACTCCTTTAAGAGGGTAAACTGGGGCAAGGTGGCCTGAGTTGCTTCAGGATGGGAGTGGCTGGGGTGGAGGCTTCTTCTATTGTCTGCCTGCTCATCGGGCAGAAAACCTGGGTGGGAAACGAATGGGTCAAGACACAAATATCAAAGAAACAAGGAGGGGATAGGTGAACATGCTTCCTTCCTGAGAGAGGGAGCAAAGCAAGGGGAAAGAGAATAAGAAACTGAAAGTTGCCTGAATAATGTCAACAACAAAAAAGCTGGAAAAATAAAATACAATTAGTTCTGACTGAAAAGAGAAGTAGCTGAGTGACATGGGAATGCAACCTGTTTAGACCAGAACCGGATTTTTTTTTTTTTTTCAAGACTGGGTTCTCTGTGAGGCCAGGCTGGCCTGGCCTCGAGCTCACAGAGATCCACTGGCCTCTGCCTCCCCGAGTGCTGAGATTACAGGTGTGGACTACCACACCTGGCTCCCGAACCAGCTTTTGTTAGTTTATTTTAGGTTGTGTTTACAACACCACACCGTGATTTTGCCCGTTACCGCACCGCCATCTAAATCTGGATTCCACATGCGACGTCGCAGCGATTTGTGTTAACCAGCTCTTGTAATCTCTCAGCATTGTCTTGTCTTGCCCTTTCAAGGCTAAAGGCGGCTTTGATTGACTGTTATTAAAGGACACTGTACGGATGTTTGTGACTTCAGATGCTTCTCTACATTGTTAAAGGTGAGCTTCAGAAGGTGTCGACAGCTGCGTGTGAGGACGTTTGCAAGAGTCCTCCAGCCCACAGACACAGCCACACTGACCACTCCTTAGCCGTGTTTGTGTCCTGTGTTTCAGAGATGACTCGTGTCATGAAGAAGGAACACGCCTTGTGGGCATCTGTGTGTCTGTTGCTTAGCCTTGTCCCCGAGCTTCCTAATGCTCTGACTGAAGAGGCTGATGGACATGCAGAAGCCACAGGTAAACACTGCAGAGACTGAGCTTTTCTTTTCCTGACCCAAGCTCTCAATTTAGGGTAACATTCACATTTCTTTCATTATGCTAGATTTTTAAAAGATTTTTAGATGTTTGCCTTATTATTTTATGTGTCTGTGTATTTTGTCTGCATGTGTGTCTGTGCACCACGTGTGCAGGGTCCTCAGAAGACAGAGGCCAGCACTGGATCTCTCGGAACTGAGTCATAGCTGGTTGGGAGCCACCATGCGGGTGCTGGGATCGACCCTGGACCCTCCGGATGAGCAGCTGGTGCTCTTAGCTGCTGAGCCATCACTCCAGCCCCTTAGAATTTTTTTAAATGAAGTGGTATTTTTCTTAAGACAATTCTTGTATTGAGTGTGTTAGTTTTTAGACTGTGCAAAATCAAGGCACTTCAGCGAGACATGCCTTTTGTGTGAACAGGAAAGTCAACTCTCTCTGAAATATTGGAAGATCTGAAGGAGATTCTTGCTAACATGACTTATCTTTGAGCTCCTTCTTATCAGTATTTTCAAAATGAGAACATCAGAGATGGAACTAATGTAGGAATCTAGTTGAGCAGGACATCAAAGGAATAGTGAGTTTCAACTCCCTAAACTGTCTAAAACAAAAATATTAATAATGAAAAAAATTAAAAACTGTGTACTCATCATTATGGATCTGTATATTTTCCCCGTCATAACACTGTGCAGAACTATTGCTAGAACTCAAGTGGTTAGTGATGATGTCTTAGTTCTGACGTGTGTTAGAGTCCCACACATGCATTCTCATGTCTAGTGAGTTTGTCCATGTACTCCCTCTGACAGAGGTTGGGGACGTACATGTTCTGAGCTGAAGTTGTAGTTGTTGGCTGAGAGGAGGGCCTTAAATCCTCAGAGCTCTGCAGAGGGTTTCCATTGTAGTCCAGGCTGGCCTTACATGAAGAGCTTTTCTTCTGTCTCAGGGCTGGGGGTGAAGGCGGGGTCCTGCCCCTAGCTCCAGCTCCATTTCACAGTGCAGATCTGAGGTTCTCTTGATCATTTACTTGAACAGTCTCGTCGAGATTTGTTTAATTTCTGTTTAATTAATTTTGCGATGCCCAGAGGTGCTCAGCATGTGGGCCCTTAGACCGTAAGTTACCTGGGATCCTAGATTCGAAACAGTCTCCAGGACAGTAGTATTGTAATGGTCAGGGCATCCTATGACCTTGAGCTTTTTATTTGACACAGGGAAGGAAACTAGATTGTTACTGTCAGGCACAAAATATATGCAATCAGTTATAAATATTTAAATAGCAGTTATAATTCTATTTCTTGTGTTACATTAGATCAGATTCTTGTTAGGTTATTCTGCCAATTCCCTAGTTTCGTGCTACAAGGGATATTCCTTATTTTTTTGGACATTATCCTCCACTCTCAACTTCAAGTGTGAGAAAAGTTAGCCTCATCCTTCCATGAGCTATTCTGCTGTCCACCCTTTAGTAAACTCCTCTCTAAGTCTCAGTGGTTGCAGGCTTCATGAAGGGGTCTGTACCTGCTCTGTTGCCGTATCTGCTACAACAGCCCAGTGCTTGATACCTAAGTATTCAGTAAGCAATCTTAACATGCAAAAAGGTTATCCCCCAAATGGAAACCAAGACAGGCACCCATCCCTCCGGTGGGTGGCTCTGCATGTCAGGGGACCACCCCAGCACCCCCGTGTCAGCGGTGTCCTGCTCAGATGTGAGTGCTAACAAGCTGAATGCACAGAATGTACTGATACAGAATTAGGGTAAGTTCATTAACACGGAAATCCTAAAAGAAGAATAGTCAGCTAATAACAAAATACAGGTAATACAAAATTGATAGTTTTGTTTATAAAGCAAATTCTTAGAATGCTGTTGAGTGTAAATTGTATTATTAAATTTCCTTATTTAATCCAGGTGCCGTCTTGGGCATCTCAGTCATAGGTTTGTGCCATTGAGGCTCTAGCTCTGTAAGACATCTGCTACAGCAGCAGAGGAGGCCCAGTTCCACCCTGTGCTGGTGGAAGTCTGAACGACGAGTTTCCGGAAGTCTTTGTCGTGAGATGAAGATAACACCGACACCACAAAGTTGTGATCAATAGATGACCCTCCTCGCCCCCACAGGGTCTCTTCGTGTAGACCAGGCTGTCCTGGAGCGCAGAGATGGGCCTGCCTCTGCCTCCTGAGTGCTGGGATTAAAGGCGTGTGCCACCGCCAGGTGATCGTCAGATGATTTTAGAATAACGTTTCTTGACCCGGTAATCACTCAGAAAAAATTGCCCGTGATTACTGTAACTATTGCTGCTGTGTAAATGCAGACAGAGTTGAAAAACAAAACAAAATGACTCTTCGGTGGTACAGCGCCACCCTCTGGTGGCGTGATTATTAACTAGCAGGCGGAACTTGGGTTTTCCTGAAAACACACACAAACACACAGTCAAGAGATTTCAGAAAGCAAAGATCTTACATAAGTCAGCCAGAGACTAGAAAGAACAGGAGGACAAGGTCTGTGCTCAGCTCGCCTTTCCCTCGCCCTGTCCAGTTCCCAGCCAGAGCGTGGGAGCCGGCTGCGGGGGACAGGGCTTCCCGTCAGTTAGCTGAGTCAGGGCTTCTCGTACCTCAGGCCAGATCAGAAGCCGCCTTCAGGTGATTTGATTCACACAAGTTGATGATTAACACCAGCCACTACCGCTAACTGCAATTTTATCAGTTCTGTAAATGATTGGAGCTGAGGAGATAGTAACGAGCTTCTCCTGCAAGACCAGGATCTTAGTTTTATTCCAGAACAGAAGCAAAAGAACAACAACAACAAAAACAACCGGGGATCTTGATGGTGCGTGTTTTTAAGCCGAGTGCTGGGAAAGGTAGGCTCCTGGTGCCCACTGTCCGGAGAGCAAGCCAGCCAGCCTCGCCCGCCTTCCGAGGGTCAGGCTAGTGAGAGACAGGAGTTGAAGAGAGACAGTCCCCTCCACGTCAGCATTTCTGCAGGCATGTACGCACACAAATACATAAGTAAACAAATGAGAACATTCCGATTTCTTTGCTAGAATCTTTATTGAAATATAGCTATAAAATATATTAGTTTAATATATATAACTATAATGATAAAATAAAAATGGAAGCAGATACTTGAAAGTAACCTAAATCAAAGTTATATGAATATTTTTCAAAAATTCACATTTTAAATTTGCAGGGAATTTAAAAAATGGATTTACAGCAAGATTATCATCCAACTACAAATTTGCTTTGTTTTAAAATAATTTTTATATGAAAACATTAAAATGATGCTCATTCATGTTTTGGTATTTGATTTTATAGGGAATGAAGCAACGTTTGGTAGTTGTGCTGACAGCCTTTGACTTAGCAGAGCACTGCTGCCCTTGAGGCAGAAGTTGGAGGGTCTCTGTGAGTTCGAGGCCAGCCTGGCCTACAAAGAGAGTCCAGGACAGCCAAGGCCACACAGAGAAACTGTCTTGAAAAACAACAACAACAACACCAAAAAAAAAAAAAAAAAAAAGTTGAGAGTGAAGATTTTGTATTTCACACAACAGCAGCAAGGACCTTATCATAGTGCTGGCAGAGAATAAACACGTGAGCTTTTTATTTTTACCTTGCAGATTCAGAGCTGCCGCCGGGGAAACCGCTGCAAACATTTTGTGCAATGAAGGTGGATGGAGGCCCGTGCAAAGCAATGATAAGGAGTTATTTTTTCAATCTTTCTAGCCAGCAGTGCGAACAGTTCATATATGGAGGGTGCCGAGGAAACCCCAATCGGTTTGATACCCTGGAAGAGTGTAAGACAACGTGCATAAAAGGTAGGTTTCCGGGAAGCCGTGGCCCAGGAGCTGGTCTGGTTACCAGGTCTAAATGCAGATTTAGTAATTTTTGAAAAGCAATGCTATTTCCTAAGAAATCCTACTGCTTACATTTCTGTGTTTCATAGTTAACTGTTGTTTTTTTGATTTCTTCATATCAGTTTAAAATTATGAAGCCTCATTTATTATCTTAGCATCTTAGAATAGCAAAAAGGGAGGGAACAGTAAAGTCTGCTGAAGGATTTCATAGGTACAACGAAATGAGTGCAGCTAACCTACCTGGGTGCTGGGTTGGCAGAGAAAAATCGTTTTTCAGATGGACTTGGCTGCAGCTTTATAAATAGAATCTTCTTCCAGCAACTTTCTCTGAAGATAATGAATCAGAGAACCGATAGGCTCCAAAGATAAACATGTTGACATATACAAATGTTTACTATTTGAGCCGGCTTTACTGCTTCTAAGTCAACAAGGACCTAGAAGTGAGTCATTCTTATTGGAATTTTGTAAGATTACAGAAAAAATAGTCAAAATTTCAACCCTTCCATGTGAATTTTGCCTAAGCTAGTGTTGGTGTTGACGTTACTGCTACACGACTTAAAGCATATGACAATTAAACTTGATTGGCATTTTTGCTTTTGGTCACAGCATAATTTTTATAGCATTTTAACAGTGTTCACAAGTGCCACCACTGGTAGTCTGACTGACTCATAGTAGGGGAGCTACAGGAAATGAGATGTTGTGCATTCCAAAAGCTGCAGGGAAGCTCACAGAAAGAGCTGATGCTCTTGAGGGGCAGCCATATCTAGCCTCCCTTAAACTTTACTCAGTGTCCACGTGTATTGAAATATGACCTGTACCCTATTACCATGTATCATTCTTCATTTCTGTGTATCAGTTAAGATAATTTTCAAAAAAGCAAATCGGAAGCGGGAAGTGGGAAGCTGAGTTCCGGAGCTGACTTTCTGCACGGCATTTATCAGGGCCTTCATTTGATATACACTAACAAACAACGCCTTTAATTCCAGCACTCAGGGAGGCAGAGGCAGGCATATCTCTGTGAGTTCGAAGCCAGCCTGGTCCACAAAGTAAGTCTGGGACAGCCAAGGCTACACAGAGAAACCCTGTCTGGAAAACAAAAACACCCAAACCAACCAAACAAACAAACAAAAAAAGGCCTGGCTTTAATAATCTATAAATAAAAACAAACTAACTTGATTCATTAAGGCATTCTGTATGAGGATAATATTAATGAGATTATGTAACTCTTCTAGTTTAAAGTCAAGCTCATAATATTACTTTATAAGTGATGGCCACTAAGTCACTCATTTTCTTTTGCAGGTTATAAAGAGAAGATGGTAAAGACAACATCCGGGGCAGGTGAACTTTCACTTATGTGTAACTTATTCTAAGGCAGCTGGCTGTTCAGTTCTTCTCTACCTCTGTAGATTGACTTTAAATCTACATGACATCAGAGATAATTCTTTCTATTTTTGTTTTTTTCAAGACAGGGTTTCTGTGTGTAGCCCTGGCTGTCCTGGAACTTGCTCTGTAGACCAGGCTGGCCTCGAATGTAGACGAGGCTGGCCTTGAACTCAGAGTTCTGCCTGCCTCTGCCCCCTGAGGGCTGTGTGTGTCCCACCACAGCTGAGATACTTTTCTGAATTAGAAACGGTAAAATCTTAGACACCACAGCCAGGGGGAAGCCTTGACAGGCCAGGAGTTTTGCAGCGTGCTCTCTGGAGCAGTGGTTTTCAACCTGTGGTCGCTACCCCTTGAGGGAGAGCTAACACCCCTTTCACAGGTGTTGCCGATCAGATATCATGCAGATCAGATATTTACATTACAATCCACAACTGCAGCAAAATTATAATTATGCAGTAGCAATGAAATAATTTTATGGTTGGGGGTCAGCAACAGGAGGAACTGTACTCAAGGGCCGCAGCATGGGAAAAGGTGAGAACCACTGCGCCAGAGCCACATGGGCTGTTTTAAAAATATGCGGGTGATAATGTAGCCCTGATGTCTTCTTCTCCACCCGCTAAGCCATAGTTAACCTCCGCTCTGGGTGATTTTAGTCAATCTCATTGAACGGATGAATTGACGCATGCTTGAACTGTTCACAGTTCTGAGTGTAAAGGTGAGTGTAGATAAGTTAACAGTAGCTGCCTTATTTAGTGTGCACGTATCATTATTTAGTGTGCACACGTATTTTTGAATAAAGAATTTTTTTTACTAGTTGTAACTTTTTAAGGACTTATTATAATAATAGTGTCGCTGTGTTGGGAAGCCAAGCTCCGCTTTTCCTGCCTCTATTTTGGTTTTGCAGCTGTTGTGCAGGTCGCCTGCTTTGGCTTCCAGCTTACTCTGCAGTCTAGCGACGTTCCAATCCCTGGTTCAAACTGCTGTCAACAGAGGCCTAGAAACTGGTTTAATCCAGTTGCCACTTATGATATTTGTACTGAATAGGAAAGCATATTAAAAATCAAGCTGTTTAACTCAAAATCCTGGAAATATTGCGTCATTTAAAAGTAAGTGAAGATGCAAAATTCAAGGTACACTTAAATTTTAACATCTTTTTAACCATCCTGTCTGGGAAACAGTTGAAAATATCTTTCACTAATTGGAAATCTTCAGAACTAACTTATCAGAATTTAATTTAAAAATGCATAAAATGGCCAGGCAGTGGCGACCCATTCCTTTAATCCCAGTGCTCTGGCAACAGAGCAGGTGGATCTCTAAGGAGGAGGCCAGCCTGGTCTACAGAGTGAGTTCTGGGACAGCCAGAGATACACAGAAAGATCAGGTTTCAGAAACAAACCAAATGAAACCGAACAAAACCAAACCAAGCCACCAAACCAAACCAAACCACCAAACCAAACCAAACAACCAAACCAAATCAAACCAAACCAAACGAAACCAAACCAAACCAAACCAGCAGGAATAAAATAAACTCAATCACAATGTGTATAACAAATAGAACTGATTATTTATAATTTTTAAAAACATATTCCTCTGGCATGAGGAGGGAGGGGGCACCCTTGGGATGTAAAGTAAATAAGCTGAAAAAAAAAAGATATTCCCACAAATAGTGAATTAATTTTAGTAACAATGTGCAGGACTTCAGTTAAGTAAATTCAGTTATTATTAGTACTGAAAAAACAGTGTATTTATAAAATCCGTTTTGTCTACCAAGTGAAGGAAGATATTTTTATGAAAGGAAATAGTGACATTGAAATATTAAGATTTCCCTGGGCATGGTAGTGCCTGTAATTCTAGCACTTGGGAGGCCGAGGCAGATGGATCTCTGTGAATTTGAGGCCAGCCTGATCTATAGAGCGAGTTCCACGACAGCCAAGGCCACACAGAGAAACCCTGTCCCATAAAAAAAAAAAAATAGAATGTAAAATTGTATTTTGGAATTCAAGAAACAGTCACAGTTTGCATGTAGACAGAGATTATAACGTAGGTCATAATATTACACGTTCTGTGACAGCTGTGTTTAGCCTGTTCTGGAACGTGATCAAAGAAAGGATATTAAACTTTGCAAAAGCTCTTCTAATCCCCGAACGTGTATTTCCTTTCTGCCTCTACATTGTTGCTTGGAAGAAGAGACGGGAGGGAGGGAGAGACGCAGAAGTGGAGGGTGCCATCCTGCGCCCAGTTATTAATTCCAGCACAAGAATTCAGGAACTTCCACGAATAGCCAGGCAGCTTCCTCTGAGAGCCTTTCCAGTGTTTAAAGCCGCCATGGCATTCTTCCGAAGCAGCTCAGTTCCTTCCCTGCTGACTCCCAACACCTCAGCGGACTGTTCCTTAGTAAACAACAGAAGCAATTAAAGCAAAACTTATCATAATATGTTGTACTTCTAAAGCAAGGTCAGCACATTATCAAACAACCCCAAATCCTATATTTTATTGTTTCATGAAAATGTTGATAGTATTTCCCTGTAATATAAGAAACCTAGATCTAAAATACCAGGTAAAAATATAGAAGATATAGTTTCATCTTCCTTATTCCAAATACCAAAATAGCCAGATAATGGTTCAGTTTTTTAAAAATTTTCTTTTTTTTTTTTAAGATAACTTGTTTATTTTCATTTTATGTATATTGGGTTTTGCCTGTATGTACGTCTATGTGAAGGTTTTGGATGTTGGAGTTACACACAGTTGTGAGCTGCCATGTGGTTGCTGGTATTTGAACCCAGGTCCTCTGGAAGAGCAGCCAGTGTTCTTTTTATTTTTATTTTTTAATTTATTTTTTATTTTTATTAATTACAGTTTATTCATTTTGTATCCCCCCTGTACCTCCCTCCTTCCTCCCCTCCCAAACCCACCCTCCCTCTTCCCCACCCGTGTCCCTCTCCCAGTCCACTGAAAAGGGAGGTCCTCCTCCCCTTCCCTCTGCTCCTAGTCCATCAGGTCTCATCAGGACTGGCTGCACTGTCTTCCTCTGTGGCCTGGTAAGGCTGCTCCACCGTTGTGTTCTTAACCACTGAGCCATCTCTCCAGTCCCAATGGTTCAGGTTTTAATAAAGCAATTTTATTTACCTTTAATGAGATAAGAAATATCTTCTGGTTTAGTGTTTAAACTTTCAAAACTGTTTTTTTCTAAATAAGTTGATTATGAATTTTGTTAAAATAACTAAATGATTTACAAAAGGAAAATAGTTCTTTTTGATGTGCTTTTCAATTTCCAGGAAAGCCAGATTTCTGCTTCCTGAAAGAGGATCCTGGAATCTGCCGAGGCTACTTTACCAAGTATTTTTATAACAACGAGTCAAAGCAGTGTGAAAAGTTCGGCTACGGCGGGTGCCTGGGCAACCGCAACCAGTTTGAAACCTTGGATGAGTGCAAGAAGACCTGTGGGGACGCATGTACGCACTGCCCGTCTCTTTTGGGTCCATGTACAGATAGCATTTAAAACGAGGGCACCGGATGCTACTTAAGCTGCACAAACAGCAATCAGGTTTGAAGGAGATTCACTACCGTGTTAAAACAAAACCAAAAACAGACACAGAGAATTAACACGACTGTGCAGGCACCCTAAATCTCGGCGTGTTTTCAGGTGTACCACTTAACCTTCTTTCCTCAGAGGGCTGCAGTACACGCTCAGCCAAGCCGCAGGAGTGCTGAAATCTCTTATTCTTACAAACTATGACGTTAATAATTACTCAAAATAAGAAAAAGGAAACCTTATACATTAACTGTTGCAGGATTTTGGTCACTAGCCGCAAAATTACTAATGGAAATCTTAGCTTGTGTATGTATAAAGTTCCTCGTTTGCTAGTTTAGATCAGGACGGGGACTAAATGCAGCAAGGATGCTGTTCTTAACACAGCAATTGCATTTGCTTGATGTAAAGGTATGAAATTCTGTTGTGTTTTCAGAGTGTAATTGCTTGTTTTTCTTTTTTTTTCTCAGTGAATGAGTTACAGCTAGGTGATATCACAGCTGATCCCAATGCTGTAAATATCACTTTGATTTCCCAATCTACCAAAGTGCTCAGCCGTTGGGGTAAGAATCTTTTTAAAAAGATTTATGAATATATTATAAGAACAGTAGATAGAAGCGGTGTGTGTTAGAATTATCTTTTAAAATTGTTTTATTAAAAAAATTGTTTTATTATTTGAGAGTATGTTAAATATAGACATCTGATGAATTTCAGGCACTTAATCTCATAAAAGTAATCAATTTTCTTCATCTCTTCTAGAATGTGCTTTGAAGTAGGCTTTGCTTGCGTGTACCGTGTGGGAAATGTGTACATGATGCACTTGGCCTGTTTTAATTTAGTGTCATTACTCAGTTGGAATTTGTCAACATTTCCTGTTAGCTTTTTACCTATCCCAGATTTTTTAAAACTAGCTTTTCAACATAAGACTTCCTGTCAAATGAACTTATTCTTAATCACGTCACCCACGGTCACCCACGGTCACCCACCGACTACTCTGTGTCCCCCGAGCTGGTATTCACCATCTCACCTGTGGGCTCCCTGCTGTACAGAAGCCCCCTTCCTCTGGCTAGCCAAGCAGTCATTTAATGTGGCTGTCGTCCGATGTCTCTGCCTTGCTCGAGTTACTATGCTACACGGTTCTGAGGATGATAATTTATAGCCTCCGTTCCAGCGTTCACCTCCATCTTAAGCATATGTAGGTGACTTACATTTTTTACTTATTAACTTGTGATTGCACGTACGAAAGAAGGAACAAATAGTGGTTGGAAGAATGCTGATTATACTTGCCAAGTCTTTCCAAATGCCTCTACAGTCACGTACTCAGGTTCTTTATTTTTAGGATTGGATAGCGTTCTGTGTATATCCTATTGTTTGTTGCCTTTGGGTTTATTTAATATTTAGATAGTGTACTTGATGCTTTTGCACTTATGATTAATAAAGTTTAATGTTAACATTTGTAGTTAACATAGTCTTTTACTATGTTTAACTGGTAAACTTACACTAGGAAAGACAGACCAATCAGATTTGTTTGGGGTCTTTGGGGTAGACCTGATCATCTTGGAGAAATTGAAATTATTTTCCAAATTCTCATAGCCCACTTTACTTCTACACGTCATCTCTTAACAGCTGCCTTGGGACTGTATCAGCTTTATGATATTTTGAAAAGACTCATCTTTGGTTAGACTTCAAAAGCCTACGGCTGACTCAGTCTCCAGCCCTTGGTCTCTGAGTGAGAAAGGAGCACCTGAGTACTGATCCAGGGCCATACTGCTTTATGCGGCCTCCAGGTCCAAGGAGAATGACTACATGTAACAAAGAAGACCCGTGGACACTTGAAACTCTTTCCTGACTCTATCCTGAATATGACCTAGGGCCAAACTCCACATACATAGAAAATGGTGGAAAGGAGCAAACACACATGTAATTATATATGTATGTGTGTGTGTGTGTGTAACACACACACACACACACATATGTCTCTTGGAAGAGGAATGATGTTGATGGAGAAACTATTCAATAATCAAACACTGATGTGTTCATGTTAGAGATCCACAATAGAATCCTTTCATCTAGGTATTCTCTTGGAAGACACTGATTGCATTCAGAGGAATATTGCAATCATGTAAATTTTCTGGGAAGAAAATACCCCCTCCAACTAAGGAATTACACATTTATATGCACAGCCCACGGAGTCATGAGTGGACGGTGCTGTAACCTCACTTCATCAGCAAACACTCACAATTTGAAGCAAGTATGGTGGCCTTCAAATGTATTCTCACAGAGAAGCACGGAGTAAATCTCACCACCGACGTGGTCCTGCATGGGAAATCTGGTGGCTGGTGCTGACACCCTGGCAAGCTGGCTTTCCATAAATAGAGCGTTAGCGGAGCTCGTCTCAGGCCTTCTACTTCCTGTCAGGAGTGCTGGCAAGAAACAACAATGTGGCACTTCCTCTGCCAAAATCGCAGGCACCACCCCACCTCACTGGTAAATCTCCCCGCAGACAGTCTTGTGTCTAGTCAAAGATGATGGTTTTCCCCGGGAGCAGAGCCCGGAGAACGTCACTGTGTCAGCCAGTTATTTCAAATGATGTCTATACTGAATAAAATAATAGAAATCCACATTTGTGCAACTGTAAAGCCACAAGAAAACTTAGTTGCATATTAATACAGACCAAACTACTAATTAATACTGTTAATTTCTTAAAATTTCCCTTTTCTTAAAACAGTAGGACATCCATATTGGAATATGAATTTTGTATTGATAGCAAAAAGATAGGCCAGGAATAAGAATTAGTTTAGAAAAACCTATGCTACTCCCAGTCATGCTTCTCTTTACGGATCGGATGGTCTCTGCAGAGATGAAGTGAGGAGCTCTCATCAGAGAGCCCCACCTGCCTTTCCCAGCCCCACAGGGCAGTTTCCTATTTCCCAGTTTCCTGAGTGTCAGGAGCATCCTCACCGGGAGCATCTGATCCCAGAAGCATAAAGGCCTGGACTGTGGCTTGTGATTTCTAGAGTGAGGCCAGGCTGAAGGTGCCGACTGAGCGATTCCTGCCCTCGGATGACAGAGTGCCATCTGGCTCAGCGCCGGTGCCCCCAAGGCGTTTCCAGCCTCCCTGTTAGGGTTACTCTTTCAGTTAGCTGTCTTGCTCTTGTTCAGACTTGATGAGCACCAATCTGTCATGAGGTGCAGGGGCAGGGTGCAAGGCACATTTCGAGTGTTTTGACTGGAGATTAAAGGGGAGGAGAATTGGAGATGAGAAATAATGAAGTCTTGCCAACCTCGTCTGATAAAGTCTTTTAAACACTTGCTCCGTCAGTCTAGAAGAACTTCCCACTGAGCTTTTGAGAGATGTCTGACAGTGGGCGAGAAGACTGGCTTTCTGAGTGGAATTTGGCTTTGAGTCCAGTTCTTTAGTTTCCTGACTTGTTTTGTACCTTGGAAAGAGGCATGTGTTTCTCTCAGCGTGCAGGTCTCTTTGCCGCCTGTGAAATGTCGTGTGTCATAAAGTATTTGACCCACTATGCCAGCACGGACCACTTCCTCCTGTGCTGCCATTAACAAGAACATTGATTTTAAGGCTTTCGGTGGCAATGATGGTGACCCCAATTCACCTAAGGTTTAAAAGAAAAAGGCGTAAAAGAAGTGGCTTCAAGGTACTGTCATGCATACGCTATTATAATCTTAATAAACTAACGTGGTAACCTTGGGTTGAGAAATCTTAAAGTCGATGTAGTTATCTGAATTAACACACAGTGATTGCAGAATTCAAGCCCAATTTACTAAATAAAATCCTATCTTTTGTGTCTTTGGATTTTATTTGTGATCGCTGGAGGCATAAAATACCCATCTATCCAATTTTATGACCTGAGGTGTAGCTTTCTGTGTTTTCTAACTTTAGTGAGATTTATCAAAAGTTGATGACCTTGCTGATGGGAAGAGTGACAGAATCTGGAAATGGATGAATGAAATAGGGTGGTTTTGCTCTTTGCAGACGTGATTCCCAGATACGAGAAGGATTCAGATAAATAAACGGCTCCAGTAGTGAGGCCTTATAGGTGATACGGCAGGACCAAGTCAAAGTGAGCTAAGGTGACATTCGGAATGTGGGTACCAGTGACCTAGGTCACAGAGCAAAGGTACTTGCTGCTCAGTCTTTCCTGGGGAAGGCCGCCTCCCCACGCCCAGCTTTCCTCGGCTGCCTGAACTCTTCCTAAATCTGTGCTTCCAGATTTACATCTAACATCCTGTCTGTTACGCTCCGCTCTTTAGCTGGTCTAGACTTTCTAACGCACCCCTTCAGATGAGCCAGAAATATTCTTGTTTCTGTGCTCTCCCACACACTGCTGTTTCTCTGACTGTTAAGACCATATTCTTCTGTTAAAGCTGACCGACATATTAAATAAATAGTTAATTTTCATCTGGCTTAGATATAATGTTTCTAATTGCACACATCATGGATTGCTTCAAAGGTATTCAAACTCAAAATGATCTTGAAAAAATCATACCGATGTTCTAGAAGATTTTACAGTTGGGCTTGATGGAGAGTGACCTGCTGCACAGATGACAGAGGCCCTGGATACACACGTTTGTGTCAGCAGTCACGGTCCGTATAGCCTTCCCTCTACACGGTTCTCAATGACATATTTTTAGACTTACCTTATTGTGTGTGTATGGGAGTGTGTTTGTCTGCACATCTCCTGTGTGCGTTGCCTGAGGCAGCTGGCAGCAGTTACTGGCCTGGGGGTGCAGAATGGCATGAGCGTTCCCTGCAGGAGCAGCAGGTGTTCTCAGGTGCTGAGCCTTCTCCCCTCTGCACGAGATTAAGATAAAAGTGCTCGTATGATGGTGCTGATTGTAAGTATTTTTTTCCTCAAACATATATTTTCTAACAAAATGCTTAATTTAAAAAGAAAAACATGTTCATGAGAGAATTTCATAGTTGCCACTGTCTACAGCCATTTGAATTTTGGACTGTTAAGACAAACCTTTGAGCTCAGCTCTCTTAGTGAACTCTGAGTATGGATTAGTCGGCATCTAGACAAAAGCAAACACATAACTCATCAGGTTCCCTCTTTCCTTTCTAATCTGTGTAGGCTTTCCTGTCCAGGAAAGATTTCTCACAGTCTCTTCCTCTGACCTTTCCATCTCGAATTCCCTGGCTGCTCATTTTAACCCCTGCTACGTGGTCCTGCACACCCAGGAGGGAAAATCATCCTCACAGTGACTGCTCAGCAGTCCTCGCTCTCTTCAGGGCTGAAAGGACTATGGGTTTCTGCTCGGTCAGTGGCTGCTCTTCCCTTGGGCGTCTCTGCACAGCAGAGGAGGTGGTGGTGCCTTACTGTCCATTACCAACCAGGCTGCAGTTGAGGGTGCTCTGGCTTTTTATTTATTTTTTATCACTTTAAGGAACTGGACTTAATTGTAATTAATAATCTAGTCACTAATTTTTTATTGTGTAACTTGAGCATTAGAATTTAGGAATACTAAACATATTGAAAAACAGAAAACAGCAGTAAAAATTGGCCATAATCACATCATACTAGTAAAATCATTGCTAGTAAATTTTATTTTATTAAAAAAATTTATCCTGGAACAAATGATTGGAAGGCTGTAAGTTCTGCTGGAGGGGCCCCAGCCCATAACATGCTCGCCACAAATGTCTACTCTATAGAACTCTAGTCTAGTGAACTCCTCAGTTTACAGCCTGAGAAAGCAACACTGAGAGACATCACTCGTTACATAGGCTCTCAGCATTTTCCCCAATGAATAACATATATAACTTTCATTTTTACATACGTGATTCTATATGTACTCGTGTATGATGTTGACATATAATTCAAAGTAGCATATTTTACTAATTTTAAGTCACACATTTTTCGACATCTTAGCACTGTAATCACGATGAAGCCTGTGAATGATAGGATGCAATAATGTAATCAGAGCTTCCTTATTAGTTGTACATGAAATAGTCCAACTCAAAATCAAACACATGTTAGATTCCATGTAAGTGATGTTTGGCAGAACAAATGAAATATTATGCCTATTTAAAATGATGTGTAATTGTAGAAAACATATTCACAGGTTATGAAGGCTAGAAATCATACATAGAGTAGTATATAAATATATCTCTGTGAATGCAAATGATTTTGAGAAAATATTTACCAAATCATTGATGGTAATTTAATTAGGGGGAGGGGAATTATGCAGGTGTTTTATTTCATTTTTTTTATCTTTTGATATTACTTAAATTTTTGTAAAAGTTATAATAAGAGTATATTTCTCTTTACTACAACTTATAGGGAAAAAAGGAAATAAAAACTCTCAGAAGAAAACGGTTGACAGGTGATGAGGCGGTTTATAAACACTAATGTTCTTGGTACAGGAAGAACCTATACGAGAAAGTGTTACGGGAATGGGACCTTTGGTAAAGTTTTAGTGCATTAAGTTCAGAGCTTACGCATGAACTCCAAAGTAAATTTACCTAGAACATTTTACTTGAAAAGTGGACCCTGGGCCACCACCATTTAGCGGTCACACTAGACAGTAGTGTTTTCTAAAGCAAATTGGAGAAAGGAGGTGCTATGCCCTGAAACCTAGCAAAAAGCTTCTAGACAGAATCCTCTCAGCTTGTTATTGATGCCGGGATCAAGATAAAGTGCCTTTGGCTGCCAAGGTCCCTTTGGAACATGAGCAGAAACCAGCCAGGTTAGTGTCTTTTTATTCTGTCTCAAATCTGTCACTAGTTATAATCTAGACCAAAGAAACCGCACCATGCATCTACTTCAAAACCTATTTTCTTTTATTGTAGATATCAATGTCTGGAATTTAAATAGGTGAGTGTCTACGTATGTCTAAAATAGATTTGTTAACCGAACATAGGCAAACTTATCTTTTCATTTTTAAAAAATATTTTATTTTCTCACCTCTGGAAATTTAATTAGATGCTAGTCAAGGACTCCAAACATCCTGCAGAAACTGTCTGCTTTATTTTACCTACAATTTATGATAAAGTAATGAAATGTTAGCCAGAGTTAAAATAAAAACAATGAATTAATTTCAATTTATTCTGTAATTTATGTTCTAGAAAAACAAATGTCTTATAAAAAGACTCCCAAATTGGAAATCATTTCGTATTTTTAATACTGGACTATGTATAACACAAAATATTTGGCGGTAAATTTGAAACTGTAGCCCGCGCTGAAAGCAGCATTCTTGCTAGCCCTGGCAGCATTGTTGACGCGGTCAAAGGTGTGTCGTACTGGATGAGTGTGGACAGGGAGGCAGCAGGCCTGACAGGGTGAGATAAACAGCTGCCACCGGGTCGCTTTGGGAAGATGCTTCCAGCTGGAGCAAGCGCGTATAGCGGGAGCGGGGCAGGCAGAGACGCTGACCTCAGCTCCCGGAGCTGCGCTCGGCCCTCGCGCAGAAGTCAGGCAGCAGAAATGTGATGTCTTGGATGGCTAAATCGGCGAGGAAGCTTTTCCTGATGCACCTGTGCTCCTAAGTGCCTGCTTTCACGTGACCCCTGCCTTCTGCTGGCCTGCGCTGCATTAAACCCATTTCCACTGGCTTCTGACGTCACTGCCGTCTGTAAATATTTCTGGATTATTAAGTGGTTAAAGACAGAGAAGCCCGTGTGCCCACGATGCCCCTGGCGCACCGTCCATGACTGGTGTCCCTCCAGAAATGCCTGTGGTTCTGGTTTTCACCTGGGATGGAGGCTTTTGGTCTCTGGTAACATTCTTTCTTCCCACCTCCAATCTAGGGGCAATAGTCAAATTAGCCTCTCTTCACTTGAAATATTCTCCATCTCCATTATGAAGCTCTACTTGCATCGGATCATGTGGAGAAGGGGTTGCTCTCAGAGCGAAGGCGCCTCTCTGTCCTGACATCAGAAGGGCGGGCATCGCTACTAAAACGCCACAGTTAACATTACAGTTACAGTAACACATTATTAACGTTACATTACAGTAACACATTATCTGCATCTTCCTAGGAGCGACACACCATTCCATATCATTCTCCATACTTTGTTTTCAAATATATGTGGTACTTGCTGGGAAAAAACATAAAGCAAGGAACAAATTCCTCTGATTCTCAATTTTATTCAATTGCTTCTTGTCTGTCCCTTTTGTTTCTGAACCTGAGTGGTGGCTTTGGAAGTTCAGGAGACAAAGGTGGGGCAGTCGCTCACAGGATGCCTCTTGGGTTACTCGGACAATAGGACGACCCAGCCAGGACGTGGCTCTCCTTTAAAATCCCTTCCTTGGAGATGTTATTATCACTGTTACTGAAATTATTAACCTTGCTGCACATTCTTGGGTTTTGAATGTTTTTGGTCTCATTAATACGCCAACCTATCTATGCTAAACCAGTGTCTTACTTTACTATGTAAATATAAAAATTTGTTTCATAGAAAGTGATTTATGCGTATTTATGAATGGTAGTTGAAGTTTCAGAAGATAGATTGTTCAATAGGACTCGTTTGGATTATGTATAACCACTTTGTTCAGGTAAACGCTAACTGCAAGCTCTCCTTTTGTGATGTGTTTTGTTCACTGGAGAAAGGTCATGGTCTTATGAGCATTCCAATTTGTTTAAGCACATTCTGGCAATGGAAACCCTTGGGTTTCTCGTAGATTAAGCTTTGTAGGATTCTGCTTTATTCAGAAGGCATACCAAAAGCTAATCTGCAAGGAGTACACAATAGGGAGTCTCAGATTCATCATGCAGAGAGCTTACCATGTTTTCTTGATCTTTAAAAATTCCATTTATTTATCTGTTTGTTTGTTTGTGTATTAGAATATCATGGCCCTTCATGGTGTCTTGCTCCGGCAGACAGTGGATTGTGTCGAGCCAGTGAGAAAAGATTCTACTACAATTCAGCCACTGGGAAATGTCACCAATTTAAGTACACTGGATGTGGGGGAAATAATAATAATTTTGCTACCAGAAGAGACTGTGTTAGAGCATGTAAAAGAGGTATGAAAGAGGCTTCCTATTAAATCACTAATATTTGAAATGATAATTATGTTTAAATTATGAAACAACAGAAATTTCCTTACTTATGAGAAGAAATATAACAACTTAATGTCTCTTCTCCCACTAACTAAACTTGGGTAATACTGATAGTTATGCCAGCCATATTGTTCTGCGTGTGTATCACAGAGGAGTCATCCATTTCAAACAAAATTTTAATTCTTTCCTTTTAAAAAGATTTTATTTTTTTATTTATGTTACGTGTGTGCCCCTGCACATGGGTTTGCTGTGAGCGTGCAGGCATTTTCAGAGTCTAAGGAGGGTGTCAGATCCTCTGAACTGGACTTACAGGTGCCTATGAGCTTCCTGAAGTGAGTGCTGGGAACTGAGGTTGGTCCACTCTTAGTGACGAGCCACCACTCAGTCCCACTATTTCTTTCTTTCTTTTTTGTTTTATTTTTCGAGACATGGTTTCTCTGGGTAGCCTTGTCTGTCCTGGACTTGCTTTGTAGGCCAGGCTGGCCTTGAACTCACAGAGACCCTCCTGTCTTTGACTCCCAGAGTGCTGGGATTATATGGGCGCACCACTGCACTCAGCAATATTTTTTCCTAAATGTTTAAGAGCTAAGAATTTATTTTTAAGAAATATAGCAAGTCTTGCAAGTTCTCTCTCTTCTCCCTCTTTCTCTCTCTAGGTTTTTTGTGACAGGGTTTCTCTGTGTAGCTCTGGCTACTGTGGAACTCATTCTGTAGATGAGGCTGGCCTTGAACTCAGAGATCTTCCTGCCTCTGCCCCCTGAGTGCTGGGATTAAAGGCTTGCACCACCATGCCCAGCTAGCTGCAAGTTCTCTTTTAATGCACAAACTGTAACATTTCGATGACTTTTTTTCTGACAATAATAATGATATGATAGAATACAAATAACAGAAATTAAATAAAAGCTGGGAGTGGTGGTATATGCCTTTAGGGGAGGCAGAGGCAAGTGGATCTGTAAGTTGGAGGCCAGCCTGGTCTACAAAGGAAGGCAGCCAAGACTACACAGAGAAACCCTGTCTCAAAAAACAAAAACCAACCAACCAAACAAAAATTAAATAAAACAATGCTATTCCAATAACCACGTATCTATCTTTTTTATGAAGATGAATGTGTATTTTTTTAATTTTAATTTTAATTTATTCATTTTGCATCCTGGCCATAGGCCCCTTTCTCCTTTCCTCCTGGTCTCACCCTCCCTCCTTGTTTCCCCGATCCGCCCCCCCTACTCCTCAGAAAAGGAGACCCCTCCCTAAAGCCTCTCCCAAACATGTCTAGTTGCATCAGGACTGAGTGTATGCTTTTCCCCTGTGGCCTGGTGAGGGAGCCCCACCAGGGAAAGTGATGGAGAAGCAGACATCAGAGTCCTTGTCATTGTCAGCCCCCATTCCCCTTACTAGGGAACCTATATGAGGACGGAGCTGCCCATCAGCTACATCTGTGTACGGGCCTAGGTCCAGTCCACACATAGTTCTTAGTTGGTGATTCAGTTCCCACAGGTCCCCTTGGCCTGGTTAGTTGGCTCTGCTGGTCTTCTTGTGGAGCTCCTGTCCTCTGAGTTCTTCTATCCTTCCTCTGACTCCTCCACAAGGCTCCCTGTCCTCCATACAATGATTGGTTGTGGTTTTCTGCATCTGTTTCCATCAGCCTTTCAGAGGACAGCTATGCTAGGCTCCGGTGTGTAAGCATACCAGGGTATTGTGTCAGGGGCTGGCTTTTTCTTGTGAGATGAATCTCAGGTGCGTCCAGTCATTGGTTGGACGTTTCTTCAATCTCTGCTGTATTTTTGTCCCTGCACATCTTGTAGACAGGGTAAATTTTGGTTTGAAATTTTGTGTGTGGGTTGGTGTTCCCCTCCCTCCACCAGGAGTCCTGTCTAGTTAGAGGGTGTCCTCTTCAGTCTCCGTGACTCCTGTTACCAGAGTCTCAGCTAGAGTCATCCTTGTATCCTCTCAGGAACCTACCTTGTCGTAGGTCTCCAGCATGTAACAGAGAAGTCCGTGCCTAAGGCTTCTCTTCTGCCTGCAAGCCTTCTGTCTTCTAGACCCAGCTCTCCTCAGGTCTGATATGGACCCTAATTTTTCTCTGTAATTCCTTTCTTACCCTGTTTCCTCTCTTCAGCCACTTCCGCTGTCTCTTCTATTTCTACCTCTGAGTGGGAGTAAAGCATCCTCCTTTGGGTCCTCCTTGTTACTTATCTTCTCTGGATCTGTGAGTTGTAGTATGATTGTCCTGTACCATATGGCTTAAATCCACTTATAAGTGAGTATATACCATGTGTGTCTTTCTGCTTCTGGGATACCTCACTCAGGATGATCTTTTCTAGTTCCCACCATTTGCCTGCAAATTTTATGATGTCCTTGTTTTTAATTGCTGAGTAGTATTCCATTGTGTAAATGTACCACAATTTCTTTATCCATTCTTTGGTTGAGGGACATCTATGTTTTTCCCAGATTCTAACAATTATGAATAAAGCTGCTAAGAACATAGTTGAGCAAGTGTTCTCGTATGGTGGAGTGTCTTTTGGATATATTCTCAGGAGAAGTATAGCAGGGTCTTGAGGTAGCACTATTCCCAGTTGTCTGAGAAAGTGCCAGATTGATTTCCAAAGTAGTTGTACAAGTTTATATTCCCACCAGCAATGGAGGAGGGTTCCCCTTTCTCCACAATCTCTCCAGCATGTGTTGTCACTTGAATTTTTGATCTTAGGCTGTGGGGTGTAAGATAGAATCTCAGAGTCATTTTGATTTACATTTCCCTGATGACTAAAGATGCTGAACATTCTTTAAGTGTTTCTCTGCTATTTGATATTCCTCTATTAAGAATTCTCTGTTTAGGTCTGTACCCCATTTTTTAATTGGATTGCTTGATTTGTTGCTTTTTGACTTCCTTAGTTCTTTATAAATTCTGTATATTAACCCTCTGCCAGATATAGGGTTGGTGAAGACCCCTTCCCAGTCTGTAGGCTGCTGTTTTGTTCTATTGACAGTGTCCTTTGCCTTACAGAAGCTTTTCAGTTTCAAAAGGTCTCATTTATTATTTGTTGGTATTCTGTTCAGGAAGTTATACACTGTACCAATGAGTTCAAGGCTCTTCTCCATCTGGTCTAACTGGATGTCTGCATGTAGAAAAATGCAAATAGATCCACAGCAATCACTCTGCACAAACTCAAATCCAAGTTGATCAAAAACCTCAACATAAGATCAGAAGCACAAATCTACTAGAAGAACATGTTTTTTTTTTTTTACTGAATTATAGTATACTTACCCAGTTTTGGTGACCCTCACACTTGCAAAATGACTTTCTTTTTTCTTTTTTTTGAGACAGGGATTTTCTGTGTAGCCTCAGCTGTCCTAGAACTTGCTCCATAGACCAGGCTAGCCTCAAACTCATAGAGATATGGCTGCCTCTGCCTCCTGAGTGCTGGGATTAAAGGCGTGCCCCACTACTGCCGGGTGCAAAATGACTTTTTAAAAAATATATTATTTTACGAAAAATAATTAAAGGCTTTGAGAAAAATTTTTGATAAATTCTTATTGTTCTCACCATTATCTTATCATTTATTGTTCTTATTGTAGGTTTCATCAAAAGAAAATCAAAAGGAGAAATTAAAATTCAAAGAAGAAAGAAGCCTTCAGTGAAAGTAGTATATGAAAGCATTAGTTAGGATTAAGATATAAACACGTTATATTTTTACATTAATTTCACTAAATATTTCCATAAGGTAGTTTCACTATAATTTCTGTTCTTCTACTACAATAATTTTAATGGATATATTAATAGCCAATTTTCCAGGCCATTGTGTCTGCTATGGATGAGTTTTCATTTCATTTCTTTTCTAACCTAGTCACTGTACTTTTTTTTTAAGGTGTAGTTTTAACTGGCCACTGTGAATTTCATCTTGATCCCTTTCTAAGTATTTCCACTTAATTAAAAGTTCTTTTGCTGACCCATGAACCAGTTTTCTTGTTTCCTTTGGGGACCATCTATTGAAGATATATTTTCACTTGATTTGATCATGAACATTAGGTACCCTTGATAATCTAAACCTTGTCAAGTGGTTTTATTTTTTAACAATGTAAGAAATAAAATATTTTATCCCAAGCAATAAACTGGACTGTTACACTGGTATTTATTAAAGAATTTCTTGTTACTTATCACAAAGATACAGAGTTATGAAACCAAATAAAAATGACTGTCCCTGCTTCACTCTGTTTGCTTCCTTATTTAGAATGTCTTGGCAATCTCCTTCAGTTACAGACGTGCAGGCACACATGATTTCTTGTTTGTCACAGACGCTAGATTACAATGCCTTAAGAACCATGGAAATGCAAAAGGGATGAGTGAGGAGATCAGAGTGTGTGCTTTTCCTCACAGGACGTGGACACGTTTTCCAGCACTTGTGCTGGGCAGCTAACAGCCATCTGTAATTCCAGCTCCAGGGCTCTGATGTCCTCTTCTGGACTCCACAGGCACACAAGCCCATGTGTTACACACACACACACACACACACGTATACACAAATTTAAAAATACTTAAGCTTTCTGTATTTGTATTTCCATCAATGATTGAATCGAATATTGTATAAAACCAAACATGTTATTAAATAAAAATTGAATACATTATGTAAATGCTTTCAGCTCAAACTATTTTAGTACTCTGGGTCCATCTCCATATCAGAAGAAAATGCTGCACAATCAGCCAGTTATTCGAAGGGTGTTGACTTTTCCACCAGCAGATCTTATTCTACCTTATTTTTATGAAATTGGCATGTTTTCGCTCCCTTTGGGGGTCCCATTCTTTCTTAGGCCCTTTGACTTGAACACAGAGACATAATTGCAGTTCCTGCATTCTCTACGAGGCGTAAAACCTCTCCGCTCTGTCTGTCACGTTCGGCCCTTGGCTGAGTCCAGCAGTCGGTTTCTTTAGCTAGCATTGCACAGAGCCCTGAAGAAGGAAGGCTGGGGTAGAGCCGTTCATATAGTTCATTTTATAAACGGGTGCCAGGGCAGAGAGGGGGAGATGGATAACAAGGGATGTGAGGTGGTGATTTCCACCAAACAATAGCTCACATCTGATCATTATTTAATACAGAGAAAAAATATAAGAAAGGAAGTTTAAGCATCAGTTTCAATAAATGAATCAATTTTTGATGAAATTCAACATTTTTTTCCCATAAATAATTTTGCAGCAAAATATAGATCAGCTAATCTTGTGGTATATGTACCTAAATCATAAGTAACATGAAGTTTAGTGATGAAAATTTAAAGTCATTCAGCTGAAGTGAAGAATCCGGGCTAAATGCTCCTCCCTGCTTTGTCTCAACGCACATGGCCAGCCTTAGTTTTACAGTGAACATAAAAAGACAAGATACAGGAATTAGTTGTGATTAGTTGACTGTCAATATCTCCTCAGACTTTGGCACACACTATCAGCAACAGCACCCTCACCCATTCCTGGGAGCCTGACCTGGGAAAGGCTTTGCCCTTCTTGTGGGGTCGTTAACCTGGTCGTGTCCACGTTAACCAGATGGAACTCATCCTCTCTGCACATACACCGAACCTCCTCACTGCCGGCCACAGCTCAGGGAACATCACGGCAGAGGAGCGGAAAGGTAGTAAGTTAGAGGGCTGGGGAAACGCCACGCACCGCCATTCTCTGGACACGATGCGGCTGTCCCTCATTGAACCCAGCAGCTGTGGTTTCCTGCACAAGATCAGGCACAAGCTCAGGCCGGGAGGAGGAAAAAGACCAGTCCCCACTAGAGCTGAGGCATTATTGACCGCCGATGGTCGCTGGGAGAGAGAGTCACTCTTCTCTGGGAGTGAGGACACTGGCAGGTCCCATACCCTGAGGATATCCCTTCTACACATTAGCAGCACTAGTCAGACCCAGCGAGTTACTACAAGAGAAGGGAAGGGATGAGGCAGGAGGTCATGAGCACGTGTTGGGGGCCTCCCGGGAGGTCGGAGGGTTGGAGTGGGTAGATATGATCAATTTATATTGTATATATGTATAAAAATTTTGAAGGTTTCTAAGAATAAAGAAGTTTTAAGCAAAAACCTCAAGAGCAGAAAACGTCCCTTCTGGCAAATTTTGTATTCTAGCTGCTATCTGAATGTTTCACATGGTAGACGATCAATTGATTTGTGCTCTGTGGATGACCATTGAGAAACGTCTTTCTGGTGATTAAAAGTTTGAAGAGCTGGGTCTTGGAGACAATGAATATGTACAAAATATGGTCTTTGTGAAAGGTCTGCTAAATTAAAAAAAATAATTTATTTTATGTGCATCAGTGTGAAGCTATCCTGGGAAGTGAAGTTACAGACAGTTGTAAGCTGCCTGTGGGTGCTGGAAATTGAACCTCAGTCCTTTGAAGGAGCAGACAGTGCTCTTAACCACTGAGCCATCTCTCCAGCCCCCCCCTTTTGGTCTGCTAAATTTTAAGTTGGAGCAATATTACAGCCAAATAATGATTAAAATTTGGACAGCTTGTTTTGAATGAATACTTTTAATATTTACAAAAAGCTTGCTAGTCAGAATGTGAGAGACATTTCCCATTGTGATAGGAATTGTTGAAAATCTGATTCAGGTTCCTGATCAGATGTTTACAAGTGCTGTACTGAAGAAGCCACAGGTTTCACTGCATTGGTGTGTGTGTGTGAAAGAGAGAGACAGAAAGAGAGACAGAGAGAGAGAGAGAGAGCGAGAGAGAGATGTGTGTGTGTCTCCCTCTCTCTCTCTCACACACGGAACATCTATTTTTCCTAGTTGTTAAGGTTTGTTTCATTAACAAAAAGGGAACAGAATTACTTTGAGCCCTGCCAACAAGCACGGACTAAAACCGGAGAACTGTTGACACTAGGTGGCAGGATAGGCCTGCAGATAGGTAATTCCTCAGGTGCGGCCTGAAAAGGCTACACCTCTCCACAGATCTCCAGAGTTCAAATGGGCAGCGTGTTAGGCTTTGACTTATGCATTATTTGGATCACAAATCCCTTTAGAGATACTTATATTCTAGAGAACAGGGTTGTGGTAAACAGAATGAATGAAAAATTGAAGAAAATAGAATAAATTAAAAATTGCTAAAAACCTTTCCCAAATATTAGTGTTGGTAGGTGGATAATATTGTCTGCTAGTATTGGACAACATTAAAGCTGTCATTTTTGAATTTAGCGATTCATTTTTTGCAAACATAACATTGGTCATGTAAAAGATGACCAGTGGGTTAAGATGTCAAATGCAAATTTAAATACAACTTTCATTTTCACACTCAAGATTAGTATTCAAAAATACGAAGCATTTCAGAACACATCGACATGAATAGATATGAAATGAGATAGTATCATTTTCAATGTGATCTAACTCTGCTCCAGAAATAGATTCAAACCTTCCTGGGAAGGGAGATTTCTGTGTCCCAACTGAACCTCTCACACATTAATTCTTGGTCTTTATTCGCTGCTTGTCCACATATAACTTTTCACCCAAACAGAAACCCTCTTGAGCACGGAAGGGACACTGCCCTCAGGACTGAGAAATAAAACCTCCAACCCGTGTGCTTGCCAGAGAGCCCACGTCACCCTACTAAACCAGGGATTTCTAAGCTGTTACATCTAGACCTTACTTTCCCTGTTCTATCTCACGCCTCATTTCCCAGGACTTACTTACCCTTTCTTCTTTCAGTGGCCTCTCTTCAGATTCTCATGGGCAGCACCAGTTAGACAAGTTCCCACAGGAGTTGAAATACACCAAGACATAGCAAGAGTTAGGCTTTTTTAGCTGATAAGTATTCGGCTGATCCTGACATAATTTGACTCTCCTGAGGAAGAACATCACGAGATACTATAACAAATACTACAGGCTCGTGAAATCGCTTTATTGTTGTGTGGATAACAGGCACCAATTGCTCAGTTCAATTCACACTTGCACTTGAACAATCTTATGCACAGTAAAGCTTATTAAAACATTATTTACCTTTAATAAATAATTACAGTGAAAACTGGTCCTTTAGTTTTAGTAATAGCGTATTCACACTCAGTAGACACGGTATTGGGTAGAAATTATTTTAGCAAATGCAATTAATTACCCTTTGCTTTAGAATAAAACCCTAACAGCAGTTGCTAGGTAAAATAGTGCAATATGAAGTCAACTTAGTTCCTCAGTAATTTTCTTTTTGATGTAACTGTATAAGAATTACACGTTTCTCAGATAGCAAATTCCTATAAAGGATGGCATACAATGGCTTTTTAATCACATCAATTAATTAAAGATGAATAGTGAATTTTGCTTAATCAAAAACATAAAAGAATTTCTAGTTCAGAATATGGTAGCTGGAAGGTTTCACAACATAATTTTTAAATGTTTTCTTTGACCGGCCTGGCACTTTCACTGGGAATGCTCTATCTATCACACGTCCTGTGTAAAAGGATTTTGTTTTGGTTGTTTTTAAAGACCCATGTTCAAGGCAGTGGCTACAGAAACCCAAGCGGTCAGCTGAGACAGCAGAAGCCTAAGATTGTCACAGAGGCTTTTGGTCTAATTTGTCTAACTTGTGCACATCAGACTGATTTAGCATCCCCTGATGAATTGCCTTGTGAGGCAAGGTCCATCTCTCAGGGGCTCCCACAGCCCATGTAGAGGACCTGGCACTGCTGAGCCCGACTGAGGAACACGATGGAGGACGTAAACCCTGCAGTAAAAGCTGAAGTGGACAGATGTGGCTGTTCCTCAGGATGCCTTCCATCTGTGCGTCATTCCTCGCTCTGCAGACGTGTGGACGGGGTGGGGAGGGACTCTGCATGGTGTGTGCTCTGTGTGGTTATGCAGCAGCATCTTCGCACGCCTGTCAACTGTCCTTAAACGGTCAAAATAGAAGACGCTTCTTTTTTGGTCCTAATTGCCTGAAAAAGAACTATTTTGAGCGTTTACCTGAACATACAAGTTTGATCACCACTTACCACATAATTCTAAGTAGCTTCAGTGTGTTCTGGGGAAAAATGACAATATGAACTACATGTAGAATATAGAAGACTGAATGAATGTACTAACAGTACCTCGTCGGCTCAGATCACCTAATCGGTCTCTGGGAATCGTTTCATTTAGTTTTGCCACAGCTATCCAAGCATTTGTTGTCATTCTAAAGCATGCACTTGAGAATTTTCACTCAGGCTTTTCACTTGTTCCTACATATCTTATCATAATCTAGATTACCCCAGGTCCTTATAACGTGCATTAATATAGCACGTATGCACATTTTCCATGTTCATTAAATGGTAATTTATGATGATCTTATTATTGAGAAGTAGTTTTACTTTTCTAAGAAAGACACACAAATGAATTATCCAGAACCTCTCTGGACCACAGCCAGAAGCCTATCTGCCCAAGCAATAATTTATCCTAAACACTACAAGTTGCATTAAATTCTCTATTTTCAATAGCACCTTGTATATCTATGGTACAGGAAAACATTCATTGGGTCCTGATACTTCAGGCATCATGTCAAAGAAAGAATTCCTTTACTTACTAAGACAGCTGTGTTTGAACAAATCCAATGAGTGAATCACAAAATGTTAATGCTTTAACACTTACTGGAAACGTGCAGCTTTCCACAGTCAGTCTCCATCTGAGGGGTCAGGTATTCTTAGAGTGGGACGTACAGGTATGGACTGTGAGCCTTTGGAAGTTAAAAGCTAGTCTTTATTTTGCCCTGAACTTTAAGCTGTAAGCATCACGCTTAAAGGTTCCATCAAGGTCACCCCGGCAAGATTGAGCCCCCACGCTGGGAAGCGATTGTTCTCCACTCCTTTCCTCCCGGTTCCCTGTGCAGGGCGGGACTCCAATCAGAACGCTGCAGTTTTCACCGGGGACTGTCTTCTCCGTCCTTCTGATTAATGAGTTATTATTTTAGGAGGCAGTAGTGATTTACAATGTTGACTTTTCATCTTATGAGCTGAAGGAAACAGCACAACAAAAATATAACCCAACAGTTCCTTCAAGAAAGCAAAACTAAAGTCTGTGCAAAGTCACTTACCTCTGTCTCCTAAAGCTACGTTGTGTCCATTCAGTTTCTTACATAGCTTTGGCTTTATCAGTGATTGAGACTGCCAATCACGTCTCTTATTTTTATATGGATATATCTTATTCTATATACATGTGTAGAATTAAAGATTCTGCAATACATTTCTTCCACAGCCCTTGAGATAGTGAAAGTTTAGGAAGGAGCACGGTCTTTCAGAAACATGATGATCTTCGACTGCATCCTGTCTTTACTGCCATGGCTAATCTGCCTGGACTCTGGGCTCCGAAGTTTGCTCCTTAGCTGTAGCGGCTTACCTGTTAGTCTGCGCCACTGAGTCAGCGCTAATCAGAGCAGCTAATCAGAGGAGCTTTCCATTTTGTAAATGTTTTAAAAGTTTAAATGATTCAAAGTTTAAATGATGTGGAGAATCCAGGTATTATTTTATCCAACTTTCCCTGTCTGTACATGAGAAATTTGATGCAAAGGTCACGTGACTTTTAATGCTGTGGTTTCAGGAGTTATGATTATCACCAAATGTCATAGTTATATAAAACTAACAAGTATATTTCAGGTTTACAGTTTTTTTTTCCTGCTCATACTCAATGATTTCTTAAAAATACCTATGATATAATTATGTTTAGAGATAAAACATTTAAAAAAAGTAAAGTTCATTTACTATATATATTATTTCATAGTATCATGTCAAACTACAGCCACATTTTCTTTAAAGTTATTTTGAGATACAAATAACATAATGTTTAGCTTACATACAGGGATATAACTACATCAAACATTTGAAAGTCTGAGAGGTCAGGTATCCTTAGAATCGGATATATGGGTCTGTACTGTGATCATTTAGAAGTTAAAGTCTAGTCTTTGTTTTATTTATTTCACACTCAGGACACAAGCTGGCTTTACAGTGCACACACATGTACTACGTCATGACCGACTAAGGGACTTTCAGGAAGGAAGCACAAAGCTTCTTCATCTCCTTACGAAAAATTGATTGTGAATTGGATCACACATCAGTGCTTCCAAGTAATCCTGATGCTCAGAATTCCATGCACATTTAAGAAAGATGTGACAGATAAAATTCTTGCTGGTTGTTCTGTGAACGCTAACTCGACACACACCCACAGGCACACTCCTTTGATTCTCTGGCACTCACATTGCCTTCAAATCACAGGCAGCAAGTCCTGACAGAACTCAGTCTGGGTGAAAGCCAGCCAGCTTTGCTGGTAACAGTGTGCTCACACAGCAGAGGATCTCTGTCTGTTCAGGCTGCTTCTTGCTCTTGTCGGAGCGGGAAGGGAGCTGCTGCTCCTTTCCTGGGATGAGCTATTTGAGAAAGAAAGTAACCTAACACTAAGTGCAGGCGGGGCGGGGTGATGTAACAGGAAGCCGTGATGCTTCCCCTCTGCCGCTGATCACTTACAATCTGACAACACTCTGCATGGACTCAGAGCAAGCCCTCCCTCCCAGCGGCGCACTCCTGCCCCGGACCTCGCGCTGCTGCCTGCAGCTCACCCTGCCTGCAGGACCACACTGCAGGGCTCCACTCGTCCACGCCTTGGGAAGCTCCTCTGCGGCACCTCACAACTCCATCCTGAGACTGCCTCACACAGAAGTTCCCTAGTCGCTGTGCTGGGTAAGTGGATCCTCAGGAGAAATCTACGTCTCCTCCGCACTGTTCTCAGGTAGTTTGACAACGTTTCTGACAAGAATTTACTAAATGGCACTGAGTTAATGTCGAAGCCGCCTCAAGTATTCTACATAGGGAAACTAGAGTCTTACTCCAGAGTTCATACAGCATCTATTACTAGTGCCTAAGAGTATTTACAGTGATCTTTTAGAACTTAAGTTTAGCAACTAATAACAATGGGAATGGACCAAAAAGCAACTTTCTGAACAAATACCTTAATCAGGAAACAATGCTGGTTCAAGTTAGTTCTACTAGCTCAAGTCTTGACAGCTGGAAAACATTTGCAGCCCAGGAAAGGTCTTTAAAGTTTCCACATAATCAGTATTCTAAGGAAGGGGTGGCAGAGGCTTCATGGGGTCCCAGAATCTTCCTGTGTGGCGGACACAAAGCAGAATTAGAAAGAAAAGCCACAGCCTGGGCTTTTGTTTGCCTTCTGTGTCTATTGACACATCTCTACCTAACCAGCGGAATCTTCATTGTTCTTTGATGCCAGATATGTGTAAATACCCTTTTTTGTTTTGCTTTGTTCTTTTTTTGTCTTGTTTTCTGTTTGTTTGTTTTGGGTCTTTTTGGAGAAAGTGTCCCTGTATTGAGATCATGGTGTCTTACTAATAAGGGGAAAAAACCCAAAAATACAACAACCAAAAATACCCTTTGAAACGCCTACAACTGCCCAAGGTTAAGAAAATGCAGTGACTTCTGCATTACTTCATGGTTTTTAAGCTCTCCAGCTGAGAGTTGTGTTATTTCAACCGTCCTGCAAACTTGTGGGGAAGAGGCTGTTAGGGGAACGCTGCGAACACACACTCACAGACACGATAAGCAAGCGCATTAGCTCACTAAGCAGAGGAGTGCAGTTAGGTATTGAAGGAAGCACTTCCAGGATGATGCTGAGAAGAAACATCTGTACCGCTCTCTGCCACGGCACAGACTGTCCTGAGAGTTTAGGAACCGAGGGCCTCGTCAGCCAGGCCGGTGAAGGCGGCGTCAGCCAGGGCGGTGAAGGCGGCACACAAAGTGCTGGGAAGGGGTGGAAGGCAGCAGTCTCGACTCAAATTGTGTTTGTCGGCGTAATTGTTCAATTCTATGTTTTCTTATTTAAATGAAATCATCAACTGCAAGCTGCCTTCCAAGGCTAGCGTGCTGAGCATAGAGTCCGGGAGTCCGGCAGATAAGCATCCTGAGAACCTCCTCAGTGATGTTTGGCTCAGTTTGCACATACGTTTCTCAGCATAATAAAAAATTAATTCATACACTTGTAATTTTTAAAAGCATTGTAGTTAATTTATGTTTTCAGTCATTTTTAAAATTATATCACTGAGTTCTCTAATGGACAGAAATGGACAAGGTTCCTAAGATACGGCTTGTTACAAATAGTCATTAGGTAACTGGAGAAGGAAGTACAATCAGCATATTAAATAACCGCATGTCATAGATAGTAACAGAAATTGAAAAGCATTATTCTAAGCCAGATACATTCTTAAATTAACTGCTATATTAGTAAAATATTGTAAATTAGTAACTCCACAAACTCTTTTGATTTTTCTTGAATTAATGTTCCAAAGCACATAATTTCTTTTAATACCTTCATCTGTATTAATAGCATCATTTAAAACAATCTTTATTACCAAAAATTATAGCAGAAAATGCCAGGCAATGAAGATTGATGGTCACTAGGCAAATGAATTATCTGAGTTAATAATGAGGAAATTAAAATAAGAATTTATATCATTCTAGAATAAATGTAGCTTTTAAAATGAGTAAGCAAATGTCTGAGAACCAAACCTGGTTATTATCCACAATGGTAGCTTAACAATATTTCCTTGTAACATCAAAAAATCAATCCATATGCTCTTAGACAAGTTTTAGATATGTCACATAAAAACAAAGAATTCATAATTGTCATGTCACACATAATCTGAAATGCATTTACCTAAAATTTCCTGTTTGTAACTCGATGCATTTAGATGGCACAATAATAGCATACAATCAGCCTTATCTCGCTCAACTTTTGATGGTAACTGTTTATTCAGAATTGTTTTTCAATTTTGTAGACAAATTAATACAATTACCTTTAAAGCATCAAAATAGGTATTCACTAAACAAAACGCATTTCACACTTTATACATGACTTTGATTGACTCTAGTAAAACTATTCTGCTCTTAGAGGTCGATGATGTCACCTTTTCAGAATACAAACATAGTCCAAGGGCCTAATTCCTCGTCTTTGTTTGGGATTTAGAAAAACTTCTAAGGCATTAGCATAATCGGTGTCTTACAGTGCTGTTAATGGAGGCCGAGGCGGCGTCTGTAGTGCGACGTAATCCTGACTTGTTCTGAATTTTAGGGTTCGCGCTGAGCATGAGTAACTTGTGCACAGCTGATCAGGGAAGAACTGCGGTTTCGAGGTCCGGTCTGGGCATGAACTCCACACATGTACTTTTACGTGTACTTTTTCTTGAGTGTAATCTTCTTTAAAAAGAGCCATACTACAATAGTAAATTATTTAAAGACATCCTTTACTATGTAAGAGCATTCTGATGCAATTGTGTAAGGACAAAACTTTGCAAAATTGCAAATAAGATCTGCATCCCACAAGGCGTTTTCCCCATTCATTATCGTGGAAATTCTTTTCCTGCCCAAAATCTTTCATTAAAGGCGGTTGTACAAACTCCAGGTGTCTGTAGTTTGCCATTTTAATTTTTCGGTAACCGGAGAAAGAAGTGGAAACAACGCAGTAAATCATTCAATGCTTTTTTAAACTTTTAAATTTGTGTGTAATTTTGAATATATATGATCATAGTTGAATAGTTAAATGGAATAATAGGTAGAATACAATTTATTGTAAATTTGAAAAAATATAGTGTTACCATGCTTAAGGAAAAAATGAAAAAAATCTGTGAAATATGTTATAATCATATCATAATATTCATTTTGACAAAATGGACTATATTTTTATATTCCATTGTAATCCTCAGGAAAGCAGAAACTTCTCAATAAATCCAGGTGATTATTTTTCCTGTGTAATTAGTATTATACTATTTGTCAGTAAATTAGTTTAAGTCAAATAATCTCAATACTTCTTAAATTAACTCAGTTTTTAAATTAGTAAGTTATTTTAGGGAAAAGATCTTTAATTTTAATGCCATGTTAAACATGAATTGAGTTAGGGTTTCCTAGGTTGCCAGAATTACTATCATGTGATAAACTATTTGTATACACCGCTCAAGAGAAGAACTGCATGCTTAGAGCTCACCCGCAGACTGGACTTCATCTGCACCCGGAGAAATGCCGGTTCTTCCATCAGCTGTTTACCAGTGACTCTCCCTCAGTGTGAGTTCTACAGTTCAAAATAAGTCAGGAGTTACACTTGGGTTTTCAAGACAGGGTTTCTCTGTGTAACCCTGGCTGTCCTGGAACTCACCGTGTAGACCAGGCGGGCCTCGAACTCAGAGAGATCCTCTTAACTCTGCCTTCTGAGTACTAGGATTAAAGGCATGAGCCACCCCCACAAAGGAATAAAGTCTACTTGCCCAGAACACATTTCTTTCACTTTTTTCTTCAGCTAGCTTCTTTATGTAACATGAACACATTAACATACTATTTGAAAATATGGTCAAAATAGTGTATTCAGGTTTCTAAAAGTAAAAGAATTTAATCCATGCATGGTTTTAATAAAATATGTGACTTTTTCAGCCTTTTAGGCAATTAAAAGGACAAAACATTAAACTGACTCAAAGCGACGTAAGAGAACAATAAATTAATCAATTACTTAATAATCCTGTGATACTGAAGTTTCAACTCTTTTATTACAAACCTCTTTTTCATAGAACTCTTGCTCCCCTCAGCACTATTCCATTTTTTGTCAGACTAAAACAAGTTGCCTTTTTAGAGCACACACTGTGTAAAAAAACGGTGTGTGCCTAGTGTAACCTCCATCCAATTGTCTTTTTCATAAAAACTTCAGTAAATCTTCAAAGCGTCATTTGACTTATTAAATGAGCAACAGGTTGGTTTGCAAGCGTGCTCTCACGGCATCTCAGTTCCCTGGGAGGTCCTTCGTGCGCCCCTGACGATAAGGGAGACTTTAACAATGAGAATTAGTATAAATTTATCTTGTATCCAAGCATTAGCGGAGACCAGGAGTCGTGCAGTTATCTTGTGTATCTATGACTCAGTTTAGTCTGCTTTCTAAGGAGACTCTGAAGGGAAAATTGAGACTTTGGTCAAAGTGTCAGGGAGGAATACAGTACATTTTAATAGGAAATGGTAAAGTCATGAAGAAATAATTTTATCAATGTAAAACTGTTATTAATAGCTCTGCAGCTATTTTTATTACAGAGGCAGAGGATAGATTTACTTAGCTTAATAAATGGAAACCTAGTATTAGAATAGTAGGTTTAGTGTTCTATGAAACAGGCTGCCTATGTATGCTCCTTCAAGAGCTTAATTTCAATAAAGTTTGTATTTTAAAACCTTTGTAAAAACATTCCAATAGACTTTATTGGATAAGGGAAAACAACCCGATACAACTGCTTTACAAACTCAGATGTGTTACACACGCAGCCTGGTGGGCTTTAGCCCCACACCATCCACAGGTGGGTCTCAAGCCTACCCCTTGCTAGTTCTCCATCATCTACAAATGGTATGCTAGAACCACACTGCTCTACAATGTGGTGTGAAGTCTGGGAGAAAATACGAGGAGCATGTTCAGCGGAATGCTTAGGTCTATGGAGAAATCGTCAGGTGTTTTTGAAATACAAATGGAGCCACTGTGTATCTGTACAAAGGTCTATTCTTAGAACCAACATTCAGTGAGAATACAGCCTACACATGAGGGGGTCTGGACAGCTGTAGTTTACAGTCAAAGGGATTATTCCTCTGCCTTTGTATCCCACACAGCTGAGCAAAGTCTTAGTTATTATGTCTACATTATCTTAGACTATAGCGGGACTCGATGGCTTGTATGTGTAATTCCAGCACTTACGAAGCTGGGGCAGGAGGATTACTCCAGGCTAGTGGCCCTCTTGGGAGGATTACCCCAGGCTAGAGGGCCTCTTGGGAGGATTACCCCAGGCTAGAGGGCCTCTTGGGAGGATTACCCCAGGCTAGTGGCCCTCTTGGGAGGATTACCCCAGGCTAGTGGCCTCTTGGGAGGATTACCCCAGGCTAGTGGCCTCTTGGGAGGATTACCCCAGGCTAGTGGCCTCTTGGGAGGATTACCCCAGGCTAGAGGGCAGCTTGTGCTAACTAATAAGCTTGAGGACAGCAAGGGCTGAGGGTGAGATGCTGACTAAAGTAAGTAACTAAATAACTGTCAAGAATGTCAAGAAAAATTTAGTGGTGAATACAATAACATCCACAGAAGCCTAAGATTAAAAAGGGCATTGGGAGTGACTCAGTAAACTCAATTAATGTAATTAAAGTCTTTTTTGTTGTCTGGGGTTTTAGGCTGTCTGCTAGTAGATTCTTCTAGTTACTTTGTAATTGACGTCTTTCAAGACTACCTGTGCAACAGATGGAAAAAACACACTTAGGTTTTGAAAGATTTGAAGATAGTTTATTGTAAGAGTTTGCTTTGAGTATTTGTGAATTATGACCCTCCTGAAAAGGCAATGGAAACTTAAAACACTTTCTGAAGCGACAATAAACTTGCAAACTTCATTCACAGAGATATTTTAAAAAATGTAACTATATGGAGTTCACTGGACCTCCTGTTTGATGGAGTATGAGTCCCGAATCTTACCCATGGAGCGGCTTTCAGACTTGCTTTTCTATCCAGATTACAACCTTCTGTCGTGGTGGCACACTTTGAGGTGGGAATAATTGTTTTTGTTTTTCACTTCGTGGTTTAATCCCACAGGGAACAGCTCTGTTATAACGCATTTGATTATATAGTTACTTCTTTTAAGAAATACTAGGATTAAGCTGCATGGCATTGACAGTGGAACTGAGTAGCAGGAGTCTTCACTGCTAAAGCATGGGAAGTTCGAGCTGCTTTAGAACACTGTAGCGCAGCCATGTGTGATGTGAACGGGATAGAATTCATTTTTTAAAACACCGTAGCACAGGTGTGCATGATGTGAGTGGTGCAGAGGTCACGAGGCTACTCTTTACTTCAGAGTGGTTACCTTCTCGTGTTTCCTCTGTCCAGAGATGCCCAGATGAATCTGCAGACACAGCACATATCTGACACGTGAAGCTCTGAAACTTTAGACACCACCCCCTTCAACAACTGACCCCTGGTCTCACGCTAAGGGGAAGAAAGGAGAACACTGACAGCACCACAGATTGAGCTCATACCTCTGTCTCAGTTGGCTGTTGCCCAGAGCAGAGGCCCTGAGCCACGTGTCTTTAGAACCAGCATGGACCTTTCCACACGAGAAGGCCTTGTTGAAGGGTAGACGTTTATGACATGCTCAGTGAGGGAGATTTACTGAGTGAAGTGGGAAAGAAAGCGTCGTTCTCCGTCAGTCACATCTGCACGTGTGCAGCTCTGGCTCTGCACACGGAGCTGCTCCTCAGCGTTCACGGCCACAGGGTTCTCGGCACACACACCTCAGAGTTCCTCTTCCCTTGTGGTGCATCTCAGCCCTAGACAGTGGGCGCCAGGCTAGAACCTAATACAAATCAACACAAGTCCAGCGAGAGAAGTATGCTCTCCAACTTTCTGTGTGTTTCTTATAATGAGCGTAAATGTCTTCTTCAAACACCAACATGCCACGGTCCCTCACCTTCCTCTAGTGCGATTCATTACGGCCATTTTGTGTGTGCTCTTCTCAAGCCACTACTTAACCAAGCACATTCTTACTCCACCGCTGCTCTGTCATGCTCTTCCTCTGCGTGGGGTGGCCCGGGATTCTTCTGTAATACTAAGCACCTTGCAACGAACAACCTATTGTAATTTACATGATTGCTATGTGTTTTTTGAATTTTGTTTATTCCTCTAACATGTTACTTCCATACATACAAAGGCATTCTCTAAGGTTCTGAAAACTCTTCTATAAATGCCTAGATGTAATGGGTGCTGAAAGTTGCTCAATAAATAGTTAAATGAATGGATTTTATATATGGGTCTGTACATCACAGAACACTGTACATTGACTTCTGAATGTGTTAGAATCACTGCATCCTTCCAAAGAGAAAATGTCCAGAAACTAATGACTTTTTAATTATTTGTAGGTTAATCTAATATCGATCCCCACATTGTTTGTGAGGAGAAATAAGTTGTAAAGGTACTTTCTGCAATGGGCTTAGTGTTCAGTTTTCACTGAGCTCCAAGGAGTGACACACTCAGGCTAGCGTAAATGAGAATGGAGCCCAGTATTTTGACATAAAGTGTTGAAGCCTTTCCACAGGAGGCCAAACAATCGCTGAAACTGGCAAAATTATTGTTGAAACTGGCAAACTTGCCAACTGTTGACTCCTGGCAAAACCTTCCTCCATTAGTTACTGCCTTTCTGGACAAAGGAGCTAGGTCACTTACAAAAGCAAAAAGCTTAGCAGTGGAGACGAAAGAAAGTGAATCAAGCATTAAAAAATCACATGTGGGAGAATGCGAATTTAGTTCAACAGCAAAAAAACAAACAAAAAAACATGCTTAATAGGCATTGAGTCACATGCCTCTTATCTGCAAGTTGTTAAGCTTTTAAACACCAGTCAACAAGTATTTAGTAAAAACTAAACAGAATGCTAACTCTCAATGTCCTTCATATATGTACAATTTTTGTAGGGTTTTAAACTTAAAGCCAAAGCATTATTTTGTGAGCTCAGAATATGTATTTATACACAGAAACAGACTCTGATACACACACACACACACACACACACACACACTCTCTCTCTCTCACACACACACACACACACACACACACACACACTCTCTCTCTCTCTCTCACACACACACACACACACACACAGTTATGACTAAACAAAATCTCTATTTGTCACATGCTCCATGTTTGACTCTCACCAAGTATATCTTTCGAGTTGATATAATTCCCAAATTATAAAAAATATAATAAAGCAGAGACTCCTAGTAGCAGAGGCCATAGAGACTGAAGAGGACACCCTCTAACTAGACTAGTCTCCTAGTAGAGGGAGGGGAACACCAACCCACCCACAAAACTTCTACCCAATTTACCCTGCCTATGAGATGTACAGATATAAAGACAGAACAGATAGAGCAGAGATTGAGAGAATGCCTGGTCCAAACAAAGACCCACCCTGTTGGAAAGTGCCAGCCCCTGACACTATGAATGCTGCTCGCTAAACTTGCAGACAGGAGCCTGTCGGAATTGTTCTCTGAGAGACTCTACCCAGCAGCGACCCAAAACCGATCACAGCCAAACACTGGTCGAGGCCGAGACCGTAGGGAGTCTTGTGGAAAAGTGGGAGGAAAGAGAAAAGGACATGGAGGTGACAGGAGCTCCACAAGAAGACCAACAGGGACAACTAACCAGGGCCCAGAGGGGTTTCCTGAGACTGAAGCATCAACCAAGGACCATGCAGGAACTGGACCTAGGCCCCCTACAAAGATGTATCAGATGGGCAGCTTAGGCCTCGTGTGGGTCCTCTGGTAAGGGAAGTGGGGACTGTATGGGACATGGGCTCATTTGCCAGCTTTTAGATCACTTTCCCTTGGCAGGACTGCCTTGCCAGGCCACAGGGGAAGAGGACATGCTCAGTCCTGATGCAACTTTTGTAAGTGACCTAGCTCCTTTGTCCAGAAAGGCAGTAACTAATGGAGTAAGGTTTTGCCAGGAGTCAACAGTTGAGCTAGGGTTGATGGGAAAGGGAGCTTCCCTTGGGAGAGAGGGTGGGGCTGGGAGGGAAGGGGCTACAAGGATGTAAAGTGAATGAAATAACAAATGAGAAGAAATACAATCAAATTTTGTAATTTCGATCCCCCATTTGCTTGAGAGATTTACAGCTAACCATTCCTCCATGAAGAAATATCACAGTGGCATTCACTCTGAGCCCAGATATTTATGCAAGCAGAAATTGTTGCATTCTAGAAACACATTAATAAAGATTAAATTTCAAAAGAGCATACTTTTCTCTATACTTTATGATAATAATTTAGTCATAAATACAGTGCTTGATAATGACCACTTTAAATAAAGTGGAAAATTTTAAGAACTAAATGACAAAAAACAATGACAACAAGAAGTTGTTAATATAATTAGTTAGTATATAATTATATACTAATTATAATTACTTAGTATAATTCAGAAATGCAATAATTTTGGGGAGGATAAAGTGTGACGTTCATTATATTTTAATATAGATATAATGTACATTCAGAGTATAATGAGTGAAGTATGCACCATAGTTCATATTTTATCCTTATTCTCTAATAGTGACAATATTTATAAGCCAGAAGCAATGAGCTGCATTGGACTCATTATGCTCTGTACTGCTAAAGTATTGCTGAAAAATCAAAATTAAAATGACTTCTTGCTGTCATTGTTTTTTTGTCATTTAATTCTTAAAATTTCCCACTTTATTTGAAGTGGTCATTATCAAGCACTGTATTTATGACTAAATTATTATCATAAAGTGTAGAGAAAATCATGCTGCTTTGAAATTTAATCTTCATTAATGTGTTTCTAGAATGCAAAGATTTCGGCTTGCTTTTCTTTTGCAGTTTTTATAAATAACATATTCTAAGAGCGTAAGTTCTGGCGCATATGATGAACAAGGCAATGCAATACCGTTGCAGCAAGTCTTCATTCCAGGAGGCACATGCCAGGAAATAATAAAGTAAGCTGGCACCAATAGTACTTTAAATGACAAAACGTCAATATTTTCCAATGAGTGGATTTGATTAAACGGCAACCTGCACTTAGAAATGAACTACCATAGAAAAGTCACGTAATGAAATTTCAAGTCAAGTACTTTCGAGTGCAAAGATGATTAACTCCTCAATTTTCAGAGCCACTTAACTCTCTCAGCTAGCACCGCACTCTTCAGCGACAAACAAACTTCCCATGTATTCTTGTTCAGAAAAACCCTGTGCTGAGCAGTTCTTCCCTTTCGTCTTGATTCAGCGGAGGCAGCAAATACGAGAGCCTCCAACAGAACGCTGCTCACAGGCTGACGGCTGAAGTACTGAACACCAAATTACGCTTCGGAGGTCTGCTGTGCATTTCGAATAGGCCAGCAGGTGCTGCAGCTTGCAGCTCGCTGAGAACTTCTGGTGTAGCTAGGGTGGATGGTAAATCAGGGCGCAGCAGGCTTTGGCTCTGTCCGTCATCTTTGCTGCAAGAGGCTGGTCGTAGCGCCGGTGACTAACTGCCTACGTCTGAGCCGGTTTTGTGATTCATGAGGTTACCTACAAGCAAAGGCTTTTTGTAATTTCTGCTAAGAGTCCTGTTGGGACCTAGTCACTTCAGGTAGTTCTAGAAAAGCTTTTCTGTGTAATATTTTAAGATGCGTAAACAATTAACAGCCTAAAGTACTTCACTTTAGGCTTTAGTCGAAGTGAAAAGTCTGCTATGAAATCGAGTTAAGGCCAGGTGGCGGTGGCCCACGCCTTTAATCCCGGCGGGGGCGGGGGCAGGAGGATCTCTGTGAGTTCAAGGCCAGCCTGGTCTCCACAGAGAGTTTCAGGACTGCCAGCTCAACACAGAGAAACATTGTCTTGAAAAACAAACAAACAAACAAACAAACAAACAAACAAACAAACCACCACCAACAACCATAAAATCAAGCCAAGAGTAAAATTTGAAAGTAAAAGGAACTATGAAAGGCAGGAAAAAAACATTAAGAGAACTCAGCTGGTTGAATTTACACATTTAAATGTTTGTGGATAGTGTGTGTGTGTAACATACCAATCAAAGAATAAGGCTGTGAATTTGAGAATGAGTGGGAGGAAATGTGAAAGGAGATGGAGGGAGAAAAGTGAGGGGCAATGAGGTAAATACAGAACTCATACATGAAAATTTCAAAAACTAAATGAATTGATTAAAAAAAAAGAAAGGGTATATTTTTAAAATTAATTAATTTTTTATTAATTACAATTTATTTATTTTTTATCCCAGCTGTAGCCCCCTCCCTCATTCCCTCTCTATTCTACCCTTTATCCCTCTTTTCCCTTGGCCATCCCCCAGTTTACTGTTAGGGGAAGACCTCCTCTCCTTCTATTTGACCCTAGCCTATCAGGTCTCATCAGGAGTGGCTGCGTTGTCTTCCTCTGTGGCCTGGTAAGGCTGCTTCCCCCTCAGGGGGAGATGATCAAAGTACAGGCCAGCCAGTTCATGTCAGAGACAGTCCCTGTTCCCATTACTGTGGAACCCACTTGGACACTGAACTGCCATGGGCTCCATCTGTGCAGGGGTTCTAGGTTATCTCCATGAATGTCCTTGGTTAGAGTATCAGTCTCAGAAAAGACCCCTGTGCTCAGATTTTTTTGGTTCAGTTGGTCTCCTTGTGGAGCTTCTGTCCCCTCCAGGTCTTACTATCTCCCCCTTCTTTCATAAGATTCCCTGCACTTTGCCCAAAGTTTAGCTATGAGTCTCAGCCTCTGCTTTGATACCCTGCTGGGTAAAGTCTTTCAAAAGCCCTCTGTGGTAGGCTCCTGTCCTGTTCCCTGTTTTCTCCCTCTTCTGATGTTCATACTCTTTTCCTTTCTGAGTGAGGATTGATCATCTTACCCAGGGTCCTTCTGGATAAGATGCTGGGATACAAAGTGAATAAATTGTAATTATAAAAAATACATTAACAAATGGAGTATTGGATCAAATGAGCTAAATAATGGGATAAAATAAAAGGCTAGACCAGAAGATAAGCGGGTTTAATCAGACATCTTTTACAAAGCGCATCGTTTCAGACAGGGAGCTGTGAGATACTTGGCCATGGATGGCAGACGAAGAGCACTCTTTTTAGTCAATAAGCAAAAGTCTTTCAGACACTTGGTCTAAAACTGTGTTGGGAAAAGACCCTTTGTCTTATGTTTTTGTGTACTTGGGGCTAAGCCTCAGGCTTACTATCCTAGGTAAGCTCTGAGAAGTGTGTATTAGCTTGTGAAAAGCAAACAGGCTTACTGCCTCATTCAAGGGGCTGAATTCAAGGGAATGGCTGCACTCCTAAGTGGTGGTGTCACAGAGTCTAAACTGCTGGCCTGTTCCAGTCCCTCAGAATAGTTCCTAACTAGACATCTGTCTCGGCCATCACACTCGAAGGAGGGCGTTTAAATTAGGGCTTGTCTTTTTCAAAAAACAACTAAACTCTAAGCATTCGCACTGAAACGTCAAAACATTTCCAAAGATGTATGCAGGACATTTTTTTAAAAGCCTTGGCTTAGAATTGTTATTCAGAGCGCAGCTCTCTTTTACAAAGCACTACATCTTAGAAGTATTATTAGAAACTTGCTATTAGTTCAAATTACAACTTTTCTTCTTTCACTGGGCTCAGAGGTAAAAAACTCATAATACTTACACAGGTGCACACAGACAGACACACATACACTAGGACACACATGCATGCACTCACACACACACAGAAGCATACATTGACTCAACGCTTTTTTTTGTCATTTTTAAACAAAATAAAATACAATAAGATAAAAGAGAAAATGATCACATCAAAGTTGGATAAGGCAAACTAACAAAAGGAAAAGAACCCCAAGAGAAGGCACAAGAGTTATAGACCCACTTGCTCACACACTCAGGAACTGAAAGGTAAAATATCTTCACAGAGGACCTAGTGAGCTCGTCTGAGCTTTGCTCAGTTGATTTAGTTGGCCTTGTTCTGCTGTCCTCAACCCCTCTGTCTCTTACACAGTTTCTGCCTTCTCTTCTGCAGGGTTCCCTAAGCTCTGAGGGGAGGGATTTGATGGAGATCCCACTTAGAGCTGTGTGTTCTAAGGACTCTCTCTCTCTCTGCATTGGCTGTGGGTCTCTGAATTCGTTCCCATCTGCTGCAGGAGGAAGCCTCTCTGATGCTGCTTGATAAGGCACTGATCTGAGTATAGCAGAATATCATTAGACATCATCTTATTGTTACTTTTTAAGAAAACCAGTAGCATTTGGCTTTCCCCTAGGTCTCTGGGATATCTAGTCTCTGGTTCTTAGTCACCCAAGCATTGTTGGGTCTGGGTTCCTCTCATGGAGTGTGTCTTGAGTCAGACAGGGATAATCAGACATTGGTTGCTTAGTCTCAAGGGTTTTTCATCATTGGTAGCCTAAAGTTCCATTGGTAGCCACTAGTTCCCTAGAAGACTCAGAAAAAAAAGTATGATGTAGATTTTTAAAACAAAATTAGATGGCTAGAATTCAGACAAGTAAATGATTCTCATTAAATTACAAGCATACAATTTGTTCATATAACAACACTCGTGAACTTCCATGAATATTGCAATATTTTGGCAGGAAGAAGAAAACTCAAATTGATTTGGTGGTATGAGAGTCAAAGCCATTATTCTCGCCCCTCCCATATTCTTGCCATACGTTGTATTTCCATGTTTTGATTCAAAGATTTAAAACACGAAATTCTAGACAGTCATACTATGCCAATGTTCTGTAAAGTTTATTCTCTGAACTTTGTATCTCATCTTCAGATTGTATCTATCATAAATATCCTATATATATGTGTATATATGTATTTGAGACAGGGTTTCTCTGTGTAGCCTTGGCGGTCCTGGAACTCTCTCTCTAGATCAGTCTGGCTTCAAAATCAGAGATCCACCTGCCTTTGCCTCTGGAGTGCTGGGATTAAAGGTATGCACTTTACCACTGCCCAGCTAATAAACATCCTATTTAAGTAAATCTCCCTTTCCTAGAGCCTGGTTTGTTTGGGCATCGAGTTCTTGCCTCACTGATGCACTTGTAAACTGTGTCCCTAAAATAGGTTCTAAAGATCTGGAGATTGTTTCCCCCTGGCATGACTTTCTAAGTACTATATTACTTAGCTTTGCTGTTGGGGTTTTTACTTTATGAAAGTGCTGTCATATCTCCTGTGATGAGTGCCTCTTTCACACATTGTAGAAGGAACTCTTGTGTGTTGTATGGATGTAACACCTGTCAATTAAAAGAACCTACGGCCTGTGGGGCAGGAGGAACAGCACTGCAAGCTACCTCGACACCGTAGCATTGTGGTTTTGAGATACATCACTGTTGGTGTGTTGTGGGGTGTGTTATTTAGCACGGTTGCAGGGTTCATTGCATGGGTATATCAGAATGCACTCACCCTTTCTCTTTCTAAGGCATGTTAGAATTGCTTCCAACATTTGGCTTTTATAAGGCAGGAAGTCATAAACAGTTCCCTTACATATCTCTCCATACACCTGCATGAATTCTTTTTAAGAGAAAAGATTTATAAGACACAGTTCCAAGCAATCATAGTACTGACCCAAGTGAAATTCTCACCAACAAACAGTAAATGAGATATTTATTGCACCACAGTCTTTCCAAAACTGGGTATTGTTGTCAGGCTGTCTAATTTTTGCCAGTTTGGAGCATGTGATACAATATCTCATTGTGGTTTTGATTTACATCTGCCTGGTCATAAATCATGGTGATTTTGCTTATAAAATAATAAAAATTTTCCTTTAAAACATTTGTTTCAAATTAGGTAATAATTAGTTGATTTGGAGGAGCTGTGATTAATCCACTTTTTGCAGATAGTCTATCTATCTATCTATCTATCTATCTATCTATCTATCTATCTATCTACTCTATCATGTATCCATCATGTATCTATCAATCATATAACTTTTATCTATCTATGTATCATCTATCAATCATTGGTTTGATTGTTATCAATCATAGATAGCCATCATCTATCCTCTCTATACTTAAATTCTATTAAATATTGAGAGTAAGTCATGGGACTTACAAATCATCTGACTCTGTATCTCTTTCCCCACTGTTGTAATATTAACTTCTTATTCATTAAAGCATTATACAGGCACTGGAGTTTGCATCTTTCACATAAGTCATAATTTGGCAACTACATAATTGCCTTTATAACCACTGGCTGAATTTATCTCATTTATTTTTTCAAGACCTGGGTTCCTCTTAATATAATTAGGTGCAGATTTATTTCTCTTTGGCTTAGTTATAGACTTAATATTAGTATTAAAAATTGGCTTAAATAATGGCAACATTTCATGAAGAAAGTTTATTTGCCATGTGGCTATGGTGGGATTTTTTTCTATTTTCTCAAGATTCAGTTCATTTTGTTTAATCCCATTGTCCAGTCAATTTTCTTCATTTTTATCTAGGTATCTCATGTTCCCTTGAGGTTTGTGTAATAATACATTTCATGCTTCACACTGAATACTAACCTTTATTATTTGACACCATATGTATTAATAGCTATCCTATAGAATGAAAGCACATGGTAACTCATGCACTGTAATTTTATTAATATGTGTAAGATAGTTTTCAACCAAAATACCTCTATATTTGATTTTATGATAACCAGGGCTATTGGTTTCATGACCTGATTACCTAAGGGTTTAAAATATTCTTCCATGGTCACTTTGATTGGGATAAAAAAATGAAAATTTTATAATTATACTGAGAAAAATGCCTAAGGTTCCTCAGCTGTTTCTATTTCTAGTGGCATTTTCTAGCAAGTTGGGAAAATATTCAAAATAAACTTGAACTTTGAACCTGCTGAATTCCCTATGGGTGCAGTAAAGCCTGAGGCTGAGTAGTTTTTCATTTTTTTCAGAAGCACTTTTAGAAAATCCCTGATTCTAGATTTAGAAAGCTTTGGTTCACATCTAAATAAATCTCTTTACTATAACTAGATCCTGATCCTATTTGATTATAATAATTATAAATAGAAATTATGGAAACATGATAAATTTTTCTTAATTATAGAGTGATATTACAAGGTGCTTTAAATAGGGTTTGGGTCACAGAATACTTTATCACTTTTAGAAATAATCTGTTTAATATGTTTGAATGTTCACATAAGCTTTTGCCTTGACTTTGTATTAATCCTTGACAATGACTTAGTGATCAGGAAAGCATAACAGTAGATTAACAGATCATGAGAGCAAGATGAACAAAAGTTTCTGAGCTCACATGAGAGTTTGAGACACCACAAAACACAAACTTGACATTTTTGAAGTTCAGTAAATCTTAATGCAATGTGAATGTAAAGCAGTGGGAACTATGCTATGATCTCACCTTGCTGTCAACATTCACCCCACCTGGAAAGATAGAGACATGCCACACACTCTCAGTTTGCTTAGCAGTGCATGCATGTGTTACTAGCCCTCTGTGTGGCACGAGTTTTTTCTGGGTCCCTCCTTGACCAGCTCTGATCTCTCCTCTCTGACGATGCTACCCTCCGTCTGCTCACACCTTGAACCAGCCAAGTCATTCTTGTCTCAGAACCATTGATCAAGCCATCAATCTAGGACCATCCTGTTTCTAGGGGCAGTCACAGTACCCCCCTCCCTCACCACAGTCCCTGCTTCAATGCCACCTCCTCGGAGACTTTCATGACTGCCACAGTCTTCTCCTTAAGCTTCCTTTAGCTGCTTGGTTTTCCTTTCTTCCACTTCTTACCTCTGGACCTTTACATATCTAATTGTTGATAAATTTCTCCTTAGTAGCTGCAGCGGGCCAGGAACTCTGGTATCCTCCATTTAGTGCTCCCACCTCAGGCAATAGGAAACACCTGCCTCCATGTTTTGTCCCTCAGTGACCCCATTAGGGATATGTTGCCGTGCTGCAAACACAAAGCTTTTTTTTTTTTTTTTTTTAGACTTCTGGGCTAGCTTAATGGTTACTAAATGTGACAGATGTATCTCCTCTGTGAACTTCCCTTTTGCACGCTAATAAACATTTAAAATTAGGATCGTATCAGAAAAACACACCAGTATATGCGTTTAGGTTAAATTCTGTAAAATTCCACTTCACACGTATAAGTTTACGAAATTCCCAGGAATGTTCTTTTGTCATCCAGGGCCCACGATGAAACACCAACATGTTGAACTACCAACTGTCAAAACTTTGGCTGGGCTAACACTCAGGTATTGCACCTATTCCAACAAGAAGTAAGATCTTGGATTGCCAATAAAATCAAGGATGTTAAGAACACACTCATTATAGAGACGAAAATTTCACAGGAAAGTGCATAGCTTACTTCTAAACGGAAAGAAACCTGAAGTGGCAACCCAATAGGTTACTGATAGAGGTGGAATTACGAACACCTATCAACTCAGAGCTATTTTCTCAGGACATTGAGGGGCAGATTTAACCTATAATTTTTTTTTTTTTTTGGCCAGATGGCTAGAAATATTAAGTTAATTTCAAATGTGTCATATTTTTTTATTCTAGTGATTTAATGATGCAAGCCATGTGTATATATGAATATTGCACTGATCTAGAGATGACTTCTTAGAGGTGATTTTAAACGTTATAATATGGCTATACACTTGAACTAAATGTCTTCTTTGTATAGGACTTTTTATTTTCTTAACCACATAATCTTGGTTACATTGTATGTCTATAAATGGGGTGAGATAAAAGTTTCTTATTAGAAAGTAGATGATACCTTATATATAAATAAAAGAACAAAAATATAGGAATATGAACTGTTTCAATATTATGCAGTATTCCAGACATCATTTTTAGGAATCCTTAGAAGAGTGTGGATTTTATTCTGTCAAAGAACAGCAAACTTCCATGGGTGCTCCCAAAAAGACACATGTGTTCAGGCATTATAGTGCTATGGAAAGTAAAATTATTATGAATCTATTTGCTAAACCCCTTAGTCCCCACAATATTTAATTAGATTTCCTTACCTTAACTTATTTTTAAGCTGAAAGTTTTTTTAACAATTCAATGAAGATTTTCCTATTAAGGTACAACACTACAGTTGAAAATAAAATTGCATTATCTGAAATTCAAAGTTTTGTGAGATGGTTCCTTTATTTTTCTTTCTGTTTTTAAGCTGTGGATTTTTAAAAGAATTCCCAAGTTACATTGCTCGACCTCGAAATAGACTTCTGTAATTGTTCTTTGCTGCCGTCTTTGGGAACTCATCATTGTTCATGTGTCAGCTTCCTCTAACATTACGTTTCAGATGACTCACTGTTCCTCGCAGCAAGGTCTCAGTGCTCCAAATGCCTACATGTATGTGACAGCTGCCTTTCTCTTCCTGATATTTTCTATGTGATGTGGTGCCAAATCATTTCTTAAAAGATCCCCATTTTGCTTCATGATATGTACGAAAGAATCCATAACAAAAGATTTTAACAGAAAAAAAACTGCCTCTGGCTTTCCAACGCGTGTCCCCACCAGACTCTGAGGCTGAGGAGGACTGTGTAATGTTTTACCATGTCATTCCAATGTGCAAACTGTAGGGTGTGTTTAGTATTTTGGAAGACAGCACACACGCCAGGAGCAGGCTGTAGAGAGCTACACGTTTGCCTATCTTCAATTCACGGGTCTCGAGCAGAGCGTCACATCTATCAACGATTCTTTCCTCTCAGCCAGCTCTCTCTGCTGTGCCATTGTAACATCCTCCAAAGATTTTCCAATTTTTGTCTATGTTATCTCCTCAGTGGTAGGTGCCTTTACCAAATGGGTGGAGTCCTCTTAATATGTTTAAAATATTGTTTATATTTCTACTGATCAGTAAAGACACATGCAACACATGTGTTTCTGTTCAAATGAGCAAGTTTCTGCTTTAAACATTTGAGAAAGTTCTAGAACCTTCGAAGAAACAAAGGGCATGTTTATAAAGGGGGCAGAGTTCACCGCGTTTTTACAGGAAGTCCCTGCTGTGGCTAAATGCTCTTTACTTTCTCAGACTGTTACAGATATCTCACAAAGGAAAACCAAACACAAATATTTGCAGCTTTTTATGTGCTGGATCTAAAACTTCCCTCCAATGAAAAACAGACCCTGGATGTAAAGGAGAGTTATGACTCAATTAGCCTGCAGATAGGACTGCCAAGCCCAGCTCCTGGCTCACGTTCACCGCGGTTGTTTGGAAAGGTCCATCTCTTTGCAATCAGAACCTTTTGATATTTTATTCTATTATGATCACCTAGTATTCTACCCCCTTTTCAGACTGTTAAAGTGTGCATGCGTGTTTTACCTTACATGTATGTCCAACACGAGCCTGCCTGGTGCCCAGCAAGCTCAGAAGGCATGTTGGATAAACTGGAACTTGAATGACTGACAGTTCCGACCATCGCGTGGGTTCTGAGACTTGAGTGCAGGTCTTCCGCAGAAGCAACAGGTGCTCTTACCGGTAAGCTGCCTGTTTCCTCTCTAGTTTTCTGCCCTTGACACGGTCAGACTCATCTATATACAGGTATTTGAACTTAGGCTTAATAGTGAAGTAAGTGGCATCAATTCACTCGAAAATAGGCATACATTCAATGAAACTTTTCCAGGCTTGTGTAAATTTGGGTTTATATTCAACAAAACACGAAAGTTACCCAGGCCTGAGTTCACATTTCATTTATTGTGGGAGGGTTCCAAAAAGAGAGCACTTACACATTTTGGTGTTTTTTTTTTTTTTTGTTATTGTTTTATTCTTTATTTCTGCCATGCTGCTTTGAGTAGGTCACTGAACCTGACTGTTTTTCTTTATGCACCTATTTCCTTGGCATAGTTTTTAAATCCATGAGATTCTATAAAATAAATGCACTTCATTTCAGATATAAAAAATTTATCCTCAGGTCAAAAGATTTTTTTTTTTCAATACTTGTCAAGAATCATGTATGACAGGGACTGGAGAGATGGCTCCGAGGCTAAGAGCACTGGCTGCTCTTCCAGAGGACCCAGGTTCTATTCCCAGAACTCACATGGCAGCTCACAACTCTCTGTAATGCAAGTTCCAGGGGATCCGACACCCTTATACAGACATACATTCAAGCAAAACACCAATGCACCTAAAATAAAATTAAATAATTAAGAAAAGAACCATGCATGACAAACATATTGACTTAAAATCTGTCTTAAAGCTAGGCATGGGAGCATATAAATACTGGGTGGCAGAATCTAAATTCACAGACATCCTGGGCTACACAATGAGACCTTGTTACAGGAAGACAACACACACGTTTCCCACTCTCATCTGTGCCTGTGTGTGTCTGTGCTTGCATATGTTGGTATGTAGGACAGAGGACAAAGTACACATATGTTTCCACTCATGTGTGTGCCTGTGTGTATCTGTGCTTGCATGTGTTGGTATGTGGGACAGAGGACAAAGCACACATATGTTTCCACTCACATGTGTGTGCCTGTTTTTATGCTTGCATATGTTGGTATGTAGGACAGAGGACAACATTGAGTGTTGTTCCTTGAGAGGCCTCTCTCTTGTTTTATGAGACAGGATTGCTCGTTAGCTGGGACCTTCCCTCACAAGGATGCTGATTAGCTGGATAGTAATATGCCACCATGCCTGTCTTTTTCGTGTGGGTCCTGGAAATCAAATTCAGGTTATCATGCTTTTGAGACATGCACTTTATGTGTATACCTGAGCAATCTCCGGATCCCCAAACAGATCTCTTTTAAGAGAATAGATAGTCATCATCACCCAAAATGTATTTAGATAGATCAAAATCTGTTCCCAGATAAAGTCAAGCTAGCAGGTTGAAGGACACATCACAATCACTCTGCATGGAGATTTTGGCGAGGAGCAGCTCCAAATCAAGGGGCTTTAATTTAACATTGTTACCGAATGTTCTGCTAGGAGACTCCATGGAGAGCAAAGCACAGCACCCCAGCAGCTGATTAGTTACCATGGATGATACTCTGGGGGAACTCAATATGCTAAAAAAAGAAGAATCAAAGTGTTAGACCAGCCATAAAGAGTGATGGCTTTCATTTATGACACACCTGGCCTTTCAGCCTCATAGTTCCATGTCACTATAAGTGTGTTAACTACGCTTAATCAGGAAAGAACTAGGCTCATGTATTTGACTTTAGTATTAAGATAATATGCAGATGAAAACAGTCAGGCTTGGTGGCCCAGGCCTATAATCTGAGATTTTCTGCTTGGGATGGCGAGGCAGGAGACTCGCAAGCTTAAGGCCTGTGTAATTTATCATGACTCTAAGAATAAAAGACAGAAAGGAAAAACTGGAGAGAGTTCAGTGGTTGGACTCTTGCTTGGTATGCATAAAGCCTTAGTTTTAACCCTAGTAAACCTCCCCCCAAATTAGAAAACAGGAGACATTCTCTCCCTTTTTACACGACACAGCAAGCAGCCCTGGGTCATTCAAAATTTGTAGATATTTATAATCAGAAATAATTAGGATGGAATGTTTCCCATAGCCATTGTTTATAAGCTATCTTTAAATTTTACATTATTGCTGCTTTATAAATGACAGATATAGTTGTATGAATTTGGCGTGTACAATGTGATATCTTGAGGCACATATGCATGGCACAGCATTGTTAAATCCAGCCCTTTAGCAGATGAATCTTTTCGTGTGTGTGATGGAACACTGCTGGCATTTCTCAAGGATTCCTTCTATTGCCGGTAACTGTGATCATCACACTGTACAATTAATGCATCTTTTGAACTTATTCTTTTCTGTAACTAATTTTGTTCCCTTTGACCAACTTCTCTACAATCACCAACTATCAACTCCGTAAAGTCTTTGGGGACCACACTGTACTGTCCAGGTGTGCAAGATCAACTATTTTCAATTCCATGTGACAGAGGCCATGAAGTATTTCTCATCCATGCCTGGCTTATTTCTCTCAGGATACCATCCTTTAGGTTCATCAGTGTTTTTCAAATAAAATGACTTCCTTCTTTTTCGGCTGAATGATGCACCATGTGTGTAGAACACTTCTTTAGCCATTCAGCAATTAAAGGATGCTGAATTTGGATCCATGTCTTGGCTGTAGATACCCTGCAGACTCATGTCCATAGGACACACCTACCAGGGTTTTCATGGAACACAGAAGAGTTCTGTTCTTGTTTTAAGGAAATCCTGCTTTCCATGGTGCCCACATTTTCTGTACTTCTGCCCACAATGGGTAAGGGTTCTTTTTCGCCATGTTAGACACATCACTCCTCCTCTTTCATGGATTTCATCATGACTGTTCTGACAAGTGGGAGGTGATACCATGGGGCCATGATTACAGTGACACTGGTTAAAGGATCTGCTTCTCTTTCGTTTCTCAACATTTTCACAGCATTCTGCCTTGTTTGGTTCTCTGCCTGCTGCCACCTCCTCCTGCCCAGGAACAGGCACATGCTTGGGAACTGACCTGAGGCATGCTCACTGTCCTCGGGTGCTACTGAAACCCCTTTTAGTTGACAAGTTCAGTGACATACACGTCAGCTTTAGCCCCTATCAGTGTCGTGACGTTTGCAAGATGTTCAGGTATGTTTGTGCCGAGTGGACTTCTCGTCTGTCCTGTGTCCAGCAGCCCATCAGTCAGCGAGCTCACACTCTGAGGAATGCCACACATCCAAGCTGCTTCTCGACAGGCTGCACTGGGGCTTTTGCAGCTTCATGCTTTGGCCGCAGCCTATCATTTGTGACGTCAACCAAAGAGTGTTTCCAAAGCACCACTTTCTATTCTAACTAACCAATCAGTTAATCAATGCAAACAACAACACTTAATATTCCATGTTTTCTAGGGGGGTCAATTTCTGGATGGATGGGGATAAAAGTGTGAAAGGAATGGGTTGTCTTGTTAGCTGCAAGCAAATAGCATTTTTTTTTACTTTATTTAAATTTTTAAAAAAATTTATTACAGTTTATTTACTTTGTATCCCAGTTGTGGCCCCTGTTTCCACAACCGTTGATGTTGATAGATAATAGTGACCAATGAATGTTAGTTCCTTTTATTGTGGAGTTGGTGGTGTTACCGTGTTTCAATGCTTGTTTTCTTTTAATTTTTTTGTTGCGAAGTTATCTATATCCTGTGTTTTCTTGGGTTTATTGGTTTCATTGGATTGGAGTTTTTCTGCTTGTATTTTCTGTAGAGTGGGTTGCTGTGTAGATATTGTTTAAGTTTAGTTTTGTCATGGAATACTTTGTTTTCTCCATCTATGTTGATTCAAAGCTTTGCAGGGTATAGTAGTCTGGGTTGGCATCTGTGGTCTCTTAGAGTCTCTGTGACATTTGCTAAGGCCCTTCTGGCTTTCATACTTTCTGTTGAGAAGTCCGGTGTGATTCTGATAGGTCTACCTTTATATGTTACTTGGTGTTTTTCCCTTGCTGCTTTTAATATTTTTCTTTGTTCTGTAGATTTAGTGTTTTGACTATGATGTGACATGATGTGTTTCTTTTCTGGTCTAGTCTATTTGGTGTTCTGTAGGCCTTTTTTATGTTTATGGGCATCTCTTTAAGTTGGGAAAATTTTCTTCTATGATTTTCGTGAAAATATTTTCTGAACCTTGGAGCCTGGAATCTTCTTTTTCGTCTATTCCTACTATTCTTCGATTTCGTCTTTTCATGGTGTCCTTGATTTCGTGGAGGTTTTGTGTTTGGAACTTTTCTGATTTTATTTTTCTTTGAGAGATGTGTCCATTTCTGCAAGTGTATCTTCACCACCCGGGATTCCCTCTTCCATCTCTTGTATTCTGTTGGTGATGCTTACCTTTGTGGTTCCTGATCTTTTCTCTAAGTTCTCCAGCTCCAGGATTTTCTCTGTTTGTGTTTTCTTTATTGATTCTAATTCTGTTTTCACGTCTTGCACCATTTCTTTCATATGTTTGAATGTGGATTCCCGTCTTTCCGTGATGGCCTCTATTTTTTTTCTACGTGTGCCTCTATTTGTTTGGCTGCATTTGCATGTATTGCTTTGTTTGTTTCCTCTTTATGTGCCTCTAATAACTGCATAAGCATAGCTTTAAAATAATTTTTCCTGTGTTTTCAATGAATTAGCATATTTATTGATTTTGTGGGTTGCTGGTGAAGCCATGATGTCCTGATTTTTGTTGGATGTGTTCTGCTGACCTCTAGCCATCTGCTTATCCGTAACCTTTCACTGTTTGTTCCTGGAGTCTACATTCAGACTAGGCCGGTCTTTCTCTGGAGTCTGGAGCATTCTTCGGGAAGATGAGAGCGTCCCCTGGTGTGAGAGTGGGTGTTGATGTTTCAGCTGTAGCTAAGGGAGGAAGGCTGCAGGCGCATGTGTGCAAGCAGGGATGTGTGCGTGGAAGTATGCCGTGAAGGACTTGGTGCTAGAGCATGTAGATGCCTGGAAGGGTGGAGCTTAAGTGCAGGAGAGGGTGTGGGTGCTGGTGCTGTTCATGCGCACAATGCACATGCACAGGTGCCCTGAATACCTCAGTGGCCTGCAGGCCTGTTGTACTGTCCTCCTGGCATTCAGATCTGTCTGGGCTCCAGGAGCTGTTTGCCTGGACTCCACTGGGAGACCCACAGAACAGGGGCTTCAGTGTTGAGAACGCTGTCCCAAGAATCCCTATGTTGCCCACAGTGGGGTGGGTGGAAGGGATTTGATGTTGGGCTGCTAGTGTAGAGGGACCCTGGATCTGGGGTTCTGCATGCACTCACTTGAGGGTGCACTTACTTGCTAGGCCTAATCAGAAAGCGCAGGGTTCTCCCTGTTCTCTAGTCTCAGATTTGGGCCTGCAGGGGCAAATGAGAGTGTATGAGATCAGTCAGCTCAGTGGTGTCCGCTGTTTGGCTGCCGGGCAGGGAGTCCTGTACTTGGAGTAGCCGCTCTGCTGTCTCAGTCACAGAGCATGGAGGCTTGTGCTTGGGGCAGCCACTGCCACCTCCACCGAGCAGGGAGGCGGGTGGGTGCTCGGGGCATCAGCCTGCCTGCTGTCTCTGCTGAGCAGGGAGGCCAGTGCTTGGGGCAAGGGGAAGTGCAGGGGGTTGAACATTTGCCACTCTCAGTCCTGGAGACTCCCGAGAGTGACCTGGATCCAGACTGATCCAGCTCACAGGTTGTCTCTCTTGCCCAGGAAGCCTCAGTGTCAATGTTCTGGCTTCAGCTCACCACCAATTTCAGAGTTTCAGATCCTATGCCCCTCAGATATGGTGTGTGCTGGTCGCTGCCATCTTGCAGCAGATAGCATCTTTAGCCATTCACATTTGTAGTTTGACCTAGGATTGGTTGGTTGGTTGATTATTTATTTATTTGTTTGTTTATTTATATTTATTTGGTTTTTTTTCAATGTAGGGTTTCTCCTTGTAGCCCTGGCTGTCCTGGAACTTTCTCTATAGACCAGGCTGTCCTTGAACTCAAAGATATCTACCTGCCTCTGCCTACCAAGTGCTGGGATTAAAGGCGTGGATTACCACCACTCCGTGGTATTATTTATTTTATTTATAATGAATTTATTTATTTATTTATTTGGTCCTTGTGGAGCTCCTATCCTTTCCGTATCATACTAACTCCCCTTCTTTCTTATGATTCCCTGTACTCTGCCAAAGGTTTGGTCATGAGTCTTTGCTTTGAAAACACTGCTAGTTAGAGTCTTTCAGATGCGCTCAGTAGACTCCTGTCATACGTTCAATGCACATCCCATCTAAACGAGGACAAGGACCAAATATATCTGGGCACAGGGTCTTTTCTGAGACTGACATTCAACCAAGGACCATGTATGGATGTAACCTAGAACCTCCGCTCAGATGTAGCCTGTGGTAGCTCAGTAACCAATTGGTTTCCCAAAGTGAGGGGAACAAGGACTATTTCTAACAGGAACTCAATGACTGGTTCTTTGGCCTCCCACCCCCCAAGGGAGGAGCAGTCCTGTTAGGCCACAGAGGAGGACTTTGCAGCCAGTCCTGAAGATACCTGATAAAACAGGATCAGATGAATGGGGAGGAGGTCCCCCCCATCAGTGGACTTGGAAAGGGGCACGGTGGAGATGAGGGAGGAAGGGAGGGACTGGGAGGGATTGGGACACGGCTGGGATACAGAGTTAATAAAATGTAACTGATAAGAAAAAAATAAAATTAAAAAAATAAATTTATTTATAATACATTTATTTTATTTATCTTATAGGTAGGTTTGTGATAATTACAGACCTTTTCAATACAGAATAGTTTTCAAATGATCCCATTTTTATTTGGGTGTGATCTACTTAAAGATATTAGCAATAGGTTTAAAATGTGCCAGTGTTTATATTCTCGTTTTTTAGAGTTATTATTATGTAAATCAGTTGAATAATATTGAGAAATCCAGAATTAAATATCTTTCCCAAGTTACAAAGATAGGTACATAAGGTTATATGATCAATCTGCACAAGACGTTTGAGCCTGAACAGGAGCATTTAAAGATCAAACCGTTAACAATCAAGAAGTGCTGAATGGTGAAATAATTTATATTATTATCTGGAGCGTTTCAAACCCACTCTCGTTTTTTTACTATGTTAATAAGAATGATTTAAATATTGTTAGAGTCTAATGACATTCTCTTGCTTTCCTCCTGTGTGAAGTGCAATTAAACTAGCTGTAAAAAGGATACCGACTACAGGGAGAGCTGCAGTCAGACAAGTCCAGCACCTCACTTGCAGGCTGAAAACAGCACAATAATCACAGGATTTAAAAAAAATATATATTCGTTTATTTTCTTTACATCTTGAGGGTGCCCCTCCTTCACTTCCTCCCAGTCCCCCCCACTTCTCCTCCTTTCTCCTTTCCTTTTCCCCTGAGAAAAGGGGAGCACTCCTCCACCTGGTATCAACCTCCCCCAGCACATCAAGTCACATCAGGACTGAGCATATCTTCATCCCCTGAGGCCAGGCAAGGCAGACCTGCCAGGGGGAAGTGATCAAAGGCAGGCAGCAGAGTCCGTGTTAGAAACAGCACCTCCTCACCACACACACACACACACACACACACACACACACAGACACACACACCAGGCAACCCATATGAAGACCAGGCTGCCCTTAGGCCACATGTGTGCAGGGGGCCAGGTCCAAACTGTGCATGCTCCTTAGCTGATGACTCAGTCTCGCAAGCCCCATGTGATTGTCTGTTAGCTGTCTCTGTTAGTCTTCTTGTGAGGTTCCTGTCTTCTTCAGGTCCTTCCGTATTTTCTCTGACACTTCCACAGGACTCCCAGAGTACCGCCCCATACTTGGCTGCAAATCTCAGCATCTGTCTGGATCTGCTTTTGGTTGGAGCCTTCCAGACAACAGCCAAGTTGGGCTCCTGTCTGAAAGCATAGCAGAGAATCATTAATAGTGTCATGTGCTGGCTCTTACTGTGGGGTGGGCCTCAGGTTGGGCCAGTTATTGGTTGGATTTTCCCTCTATCTTTGCTCCCTCGTTATCCCTCCACTTCTTGCAGGCAGGGTAAGTTTTGGTTCACAGGTTTTGTGGGTGGGTTGTTGGTCCCCTCCTTCTACCAGTCTTGCCTGGCTAGGAAGTGGTCACTTCAGTCTTCATGTCCTCCCCTGTTAGGAGTCTCAGCTAGAGTCACGCTCGTGGACTCCCAGGAGCCTGCCCTCTACCAGGACTCCAGCCTGACCAAGAGATGTCCCTCCCTAGGTTCTATTATTGTTCCCAGCCTAATAGTCACAGTATTAGAGCAACCTGCCTTGCTCTTGTCTTTTGCCTTTGCTCATTTTACTTCTCCTATTTGGCATCTATTCTCTTTTGTAATTTTTCATAATTGTTCATGGCCAAGTCATCTTACAGACTTCCAAACCTGAAACCTTACAATGATCTTTTTTTTTTTTTTTTTTTTTTAAATCACAGATTAAGAAACAGTAGTCTCTTCTTGCCATTGTTTTCAGTTTCCATGGTTTTAGCTGTCCACAGCCAAGGCAAATGAAGCATTGCAAAGAAAAATTATTAATGTTTCTAACTTGTGCTGCTGTCCTGAGTAGCAGGATGGAATCTTGCATGGCCCTGTCCACCCAACTCAGGATGTTAATCACTCCTTTGTCCAGCATATCATGCTACGTATGTGTGGTCCACTGGGGCTCATTAATCTGGTAGGAGCTGCCTTGCTTATCGTGACAGAGGTCTCACCATTTGCTGCTTGTATTCGAGTTCGCCTTATTTTACATGATAAAATATTTATTTTACATGATAACATGCTGTCAATCAATTTTATTGCAGTGTTTTGTTCCATGTTGTGCGTTATTACGTTATTTTATTGTACATTAACCATAAATTAAACTTTATCAACACTGTGTATATATATGAGAAAAATCTACTGGCAGCGTTGGAATGAACTCCAGGCAGATACGAGAACCATTGCAATTAAATATTTACTCTGCTTATTTTGCCTTCTGTACTAGATTACATATTTTCGAGAACAAAGTGCACTTACCACACATACTAGTCACAGAAACATAACTATTGATAGAGAATAACCAACAAAAGTAGTTATATGTAGAATTACTTACTGAAACTCACCAAGCAACAAATACTTTGAGGTGTCACAGAGTTTGAAACCCAAAAGCTACTCACAGTATTTAATCACAGTATTTAATCTACCCCCCTTATCTTACTTTACTCCAGGGTATTGAGGCTTGCGTCAAACAAATCCTCTTCTTTGGATGTCCCAAAGTAGAAGAGAAAGCATACTTAAGAAATAAATAGAAAGAAGAAGAGAAGTTGCTGTCTCTGAAGAGTTTAGAAACGTGGGCCAACAAAGAAGCTCTGCGGCTTCAGCCTGATAATCTGCCAGTGGGGTGGGGGCTCAGTAAGAAAGCACAGTTTCTCGTTAAAGGAAAACCACCCTCCTATCTCTTCAGCATGACTCAGGGAATCCACCTCCTTAGGGTGGGTGGCCCCTTGGCCAGGCTACTGACCCTCCCCAAGTAAGATGTTAGCTTTCACCAAGACCAGAGATAGTTTTACCAAGACTAGAGGAGTTGTTTTTGTTTTTTTCTTCATAGGCCTTTATTACTACTCTAAGATATATAAGTCATTTTAATAGTAATTATGCTCCCCATCTAGCCCTGGGACTAGCTCCCTCCCTCCTTCCCTCTGTCCTCCTCCCTCCCCCCTTTCTCTTTTCCCTTTTCCTTTGCTTCTTTCTTAGTGTGTACCCGTGCACACATACATGCAACAGTATCAGGACTGAAGTCCCATTTACATGCTGAGCCCGTGTTCCACCAATTTATCCACATCCCTGTATAAACATGCCTTATTAGGTTCTGTGTAGATATTACATAATACCAAACTACTCTAACTGAGGTTGTCTCAATTGTATTAAAACCACCTATGAAGTCTGGGGCAGTAGCTCTCACTGGGAAGGAGCAGTTGGTGTTTAAGAGAAAGACCTGGGTTCTAATCTCCGGCATCCATATAAAAAGCCAGGTATGGCTGCTCAGCAAGGTGTGGTGCGGACTGGAGGATCATTGGGGCTTGCTGGTTCCAGGTTAGCAAAAGATCTGTTGCCGAAGGAATAAGGCAAAAATGTTAGAGCACAAACAGGCCCGTACATCACACACACACACACACACACACACGCAAAACCATTGCCTTGAAAATGATTTCCTTAATGTACTTTTAGTGTGCTTCCCTCAGTGCCCCTCAGCTGCCTGATCCAGGAAATAAAGACCACGTGAGTTTTGAAAGGAGAACAAAACAGACAAGCTTGAACTCTAGGGAGCTTCTGCTCACTGAATTTAATCAGTAATTAAAGCTGATTATTACTTCAAACATCCTTTCTTTTATCAAATCCCAGAAGAAAAAAATCAATATATTATTCATTTAGCTTTTTCCCTAAACATCTCTAGGACGCGACATCAGGAAAACAGAAAATACTGTTTAACCTATCACACAAAAGTCATCCCAGCACTAAGTTTGAAATCCAGTATCTCCAGTGCTGTTCTCCCCAAAGTGAAAATACTTAGACCCCCATGCCCACAGGGCTCCTTTTCCTGTCGGCCTGCAGGGCCGGGCTCCACCTTCTACTCTGCCGTGAAACCCTTTTCCTATGAGCTGTGGCAGTGATGCTCTTCCTGCAACCAGCAAACTTAATCTTAGTCAGACCCGGTACTTGTCTCTTCCGCGGCACTAGCTGGCTTGGCCCGTCCTCTCCCCCATGTCTTCCAACACCTCTATGCTTTTCACGGATCCCGTCGGCTCCTTTGGCTCTTTTTCAACAACTAGTTTTACAAAAGGGAATAGACAGAACGTGGCTCCCTTCTTCCCAGCCTCCAGACCTGCTCTCCTGCTCTCCTGCTCTCCTGCTCTCCTGCTCTCCTGCTCTCCTGCTCTCCTGCTCTCCTGCTCTCCTGCTCTCCTGCTCTCCTGCTCTCCTGCTCTCCTGCTCTCCCGCTCTCCTCTAGCCCAGTTTTAAAAGCTGGCCGGGCAGTCCTTCCTATTCCCCCAGTCTCTGGAGAAATCTAAACGTCTTTTGTATAGTCAAACTCTGTCATCCACATACATCCCACTATTATTGTAAAATGTTGATGTCAGTCTTATCTAAAAATAGAAGTCCACTCCACAGGTCCTCCCACTCCACCACCAAACCTCCTTCTTCTCCTTTTAAAAGCCAGACTCCTCAGCAAGGTTCTTTATTCTTACTGTTTGCTTCCCTCACACCCACCCAGCTGCATCTGAGTTTTAATGGGCACATAAACCACATCATTTCTTCCTGCTGGATGCAGATGTTTGCAGGTGTTACAGGACCCAGATTGGAGTCTTCGGCCGGTCACCCAGGTCAGTGTGTTCCCCAGGTCCACCTTCCTTCACAGCCCCATCTCAGCGCCCTCTCTGTCGCCCTCTGCCCCTTCCCCGCTTCTGATAGAGGCCCTTTGCTCTCCTGTTTCTCCACAACTATCCTCCGAATGCAGATGTCTAGTGAAATGCCACTTCCTCTGGGAAATCATCCCCTGAGCCACAATATGAGCTCATCTTTTTTCTTTCAGAGGACTTATCTTCATTTGTAACTTTAAATTTGTGCATTCAATTCCTGTCTCTGCAGTATAATGTGTAAGAAATTTTCATTTCTCATTACATTCGTCGTATACAGTCCTCTCTCAGGTGCCTCCTGGTGTTTCAGTAAATATGTTTGAATGTTTGAACACACCAAACTCCAGCAGAGTACAGAGCATCTTGCAGTTATGTGTGGATTCTGCTTTGGAACACTGTTGTGTCGCTGTCCTCAAAGTCACTTGAACTGCTTGACTTTGAAGTCAGACGTTTGCTGCCAACTCTCTTTGGCTTAAAGCTATTTAAGCTTCCTAGTTCTTGTTAAAGAAACTGTCAGAGATATGTATTTCCTTACAGATGCTAGATGCCAGCATCTCCTTTATTGGTCCAGAGAGACAACCTTACTCTCCCTCCTCTAACGTTGTTCCCTGAGTCACAGCAAACAAGCTCTAGAAGCTGACTCAAGGAGGGAGGAAAGAGCACTTTCCCAGGGAGATCAAGGCAATTATCCATCATTATTGGGCAAACAGGGTCAATTAAAGGCATTCACATGTAAAACATCCCTTCAGAAAGCCACTCAGCCACGTGACAGCCTTGGGAGAGAGACAGTGATGCCAGGAAAAGAAAGAACTTTAGACCTTTGGGCAGGAACACTTGCTGGCATTTTCTGTGTTCTGAAATCATCTACTTATAAATCCTATAAACATGATTGCTACTTCTTTATAACAAATAAATTTAACACTTTCACAAAATTGCTTTAATTACTATCTAGAACTGTGAAGAAGAGAAAATGGGATTAAAAAATGATAAGAGAAAAAAAACTCATATTTTTTCTTGGTCTTGGAGTCTTCAGTTATCACAGTACAATTACCTCTTTCAAAAATATGGTGATTAAATTAATTCATTTCTTTTATAAAAGGTTACTGGTTGCTTTCTAAACTGTGGAAATTTATATATGCATACCAATAAAATGATAAAACAAGCTGGATTATTTATCCCAAGTTATTAGTTACAGAAGGCAGTTTGTTTGTTTTCCCTCTGTACAGAACAGGGCTGGAGGTCAAGGCATATTTATCCACTTTTCACATTTGTCACTGCAGCGTAAGAATTGTGCTCAGTGGGGACTTTTGGAAAGCAAGGGTGGTGTTCTCTCTCTTCTTTCTCTCTCTGTTGTTTTTGATCCGTGGCCTTTCACTGCAAGCCAATCTGGCATAGATCTCACTGTGTTGCCCAAGCTCACCTCAAACCGGAGGCAGGTCTCCTGCAGGCCTTTGAAGTGCTGGGAGAACAAGCAGGGGTCGCTATGATCATCTTTATTTCTATCTGTCTGTCTGTCTATCTATCTTCATCATCATCATCTATCATCTATCTATCTTTCTACTTATCTACTTTTTTTTTTTTTTGAGACAGGGTTTCTTCCTGTCCTGGAATTCTCTCTATAGACCAGGATGGCCTTGAACTCACAGAGATTCAGCAGCTGGGATTAAGGGCATGTGCCACCACCTCATGGCTATCTTTAGTTTTTAAAAGGGAAAAAATATGCATACGCAGTAGAAAATATAATTTGGGTCTGAGGCTTAGTTTAGTGGCAAAGTACTCACCCAGCACACACAAAGCCCTGAAGTTAATCTCAAGCACCCAAAAGTAATAATAATAAAACTGTCATGAGTTTTGTATTAAACATATTTGGGTCTTATTGCTGGTTTCTATTTTTCATACTCAGAATAATCTTTAAAGTATGATAGCAATCTTCTTTTTTTTTCCCAAAACATTCTATAAGGCATAGATTTTTATTTATTATATTAATTTTATACACCTTATTTTTCTTTTTAAATAATAATAATAATAAGTATTATTTATTACAGTTTATTCACTTTGTATCTTGGCTGTAGCACCCTCCCTCATCTCCTCCCAGTCCCCCTTCTCTTCATTCCCCCCTCCCACACCTATGTCCCTCCTCTAGTCCACTGATAGGGGAGGTCCTCCTCCCCTACTATCTGACCCTAGCCTATCAGATCTCATCAGGACTGTCTGGATCCTCTTTCTCTGTGGCCTACTAAGGCCACCTCAGCAGAGGGAGGTGATCAAGGAGCAGGCAACTGAGTTCATGCCAGAGACTGCTCCTGCTCCCCTCACTAAGGTATCCACATGGAGACTGAGCAGCCATGAGCTACATCTGAGCAGGGAGTATAGGTGCTCTCCATGCATGGTCCTTGGTTGATTCATCAGTCTCTGCAGGACTCCCTGGGCCCAGATTTTTTGGCTCTGTTGGTCTCCTTGTGGAGTTCCTGTCCCCTCCAGGTCTTTCTATCTTCCCCTTCTTCCATAAAATTCCCTGCACTCTGCCCAAAGTTTGGCTGAGTCTCAGCATCTGTTTCAGTAGAGTCTTTCAGAGGCCCCCTGTGGAAGGCTCCTGTTCTGTTCCCTGTCTTTTCCTACTTCCAATGCCTATCCTGTTTGCCCTTCTGAATGAGGATTAAGCATATTCCCTAGAGACATCCTTGTTGTTTAGCTTCTTTAAGACTATAGATTTTATTATGTTTATCCTATATTATATGGCTAATATACACTTATAAGTGAGTGTATACCATGTGTGTCTTTCTGCTTCTGGGATACCTCACTCAGGATGATCTTTTCTAGCTCCCACCATTTGACTGCAAATTTCATGATTTCCTTGTTTTTAATTGTTGAGTAGTATTCCATTGTGAAAATGTACCACAATTTCTGTATCCATTCCTCATTTGATGGACATCTAGGTTGTTTCCAGATTCTGGCTGTTACAAATAAAGATGCTATGACAAATGTTTTTGTTGAATGGTGGAGCATCTTTAGAATATATGCCCAGGAGTGGTACAGCTGGATTTTGAGGTAGCACTCATCCTAATTTTCTGAGAAAGCAGATGGAAACCTTCAGAGAATTTATTAGGGCATTGGAAAGCCAAAAAATCAGTTTTCTAGATCTATCAAGAAGAAGATTGTGTTATGTAGTAAATTGTAACTTTTGTCTCCTGTAAGCTCAAATTAATGGTTAAAAATGATCTTTGTTTTTAGTTTGGACTTTTATACTTAGTGTGTTTGCATATATATATATATATATATATTCACGTATATACATATGTACACACACACACATACACAAACAGTTTGTTTTTTTAACAATGCATTAGCAAGAAAAAAGTTAATGTGATGAACAAAACGGTTCAGTTTAAATAAAGAATATATTTCTAAAATATGCAAAAATGCATTCTTAATTTTGTAAAGTCATTATCAACTCTCCAAATGTAGAACATAAATTTTGAGCATATCAACTGATACTTAATATCATGAACAAATTCAAAAAGGACAGAAGTCCTCATTCTTCTGATGTTTTGACTTGCAATAACAATGCACTCTCCCTGTCGTTTTGTTCTCCTCTGCTGTCTGCTGTGTGATGGTTTGCTGCTTAGATCCTACCCTGAATGCCTTTCAAGTTCTTTTCATCATTGGTTATAACTGAGAAATGCAGATAATGCAGCACGGAATATATACTTGGTCTCCACAAGGAGAGCAACAGAACAAGAAAATTTGAACACAGGGAACTTCCCAGAGACTCATACTCCAACCAAGGACTATTCATGGAGATAACCTAGAACCCCTACACAGATGTAGCCCATGGCAGTTCAGTGTCCAAGTGGGTTACATAGTAATGGGAAGAGGGACTGCCTCTGACATAATCTGATTGGCCTGCTCTTTGATCACCTCCCCATGAGGGGGGAGCAGCCTTACCAGGCCATAGAAGAGGACAAAGCAGCCACTTTTGATGAGAACCGATAGACTAAGATCAGAAAGGAGAGGAGAACCTCCCCTATCAGTGGACTTGGGGAGGGGCATGCATGCAGAAAGGGGAGGGAGGGTGGGATTGGCAGGGGAGGAGGGAGGGGCTTATGGGGGGATACAAAATGAATAAAGTGTAATTAATTAAAAAAAGAATTAAAAAAAAACAATGCATTAGCAGATTTTTACTTGGAACAATAGAATTGAAAAAGAGTCAATGAACATTAAGAATCGGGCACCATATCCTAATCTGAATTAAAGAGGAATACCAACGGAGCCCACCAAACGAGAGGCAGTGCAGCACACAGATTAAACATATAATTGTCCAGTAACAGAAACTAGGACGTGCCATGAAGGTAGGATCACTAAGAAGTCGTTTGTACCATGCTCGAAAGCCTTAGGACCAGATACGTTTTAGACGCCATTCTGTCTCCACTGCAATCCCTGGGTTTGGTTAGAATTAGAGCCTGTGTTTCTTCATACTCAAGTTGATGGTTTTTGATTTTTTTACACTCAACATGATACTTAGAAGCGTGTCTGTGATAAAGACAGTTGTGTCGTCAAAGCTCCACATATTTATACTAAACTCTACCTCAGTCCTTACTTTATGCAAATGATTAATTTTTCCCACTTTTTAACTTTAAGATTGGGCCTTTTCTGCTATGATAGGCTGGCTTTGGACTCACGGAGATCCTCCTGCCTGTCTCCCGAGTGTGCCACCACACCTGGCTAAAAATAAGTTTTGGTTCTGTTGCTCTCCTTGTGGAGCTCCTGTCCTCTCCAGGTCTTTCTGTCTCCCCCTTCTTTCATAAGATCTGGGCCCAGGGGTCTTTTCTGAGACTGATACTCCAACCAAGGACCATTCATGGAGATAACCTAGAACCTTTGCACAGATGTAGCCCATGAAAGCTCAGGGTCCAAGAGGGTTTCCTAGTAAGGGGAACAGGGACTGTCTCTGACATGAACTCAGTGGCTGGGTCTTTGATCACCTCCCCCTGAGGGAGGGGCGCCTTACCAGGCCACAGTGGAAGACAGAGCAGCCAGTCCTGATGAGACCTGATAGGCTAGGGTCAGAGGGAAGGGGAGGAGAACCTCCTCTATCGGTGGACTTGGAAAGGGGTATGGGAGGAGATGAGGGAGGAAGGGTGTGATTGGGAGGGAATGAGGGAGGAGGCTAAAGCTGGGATACAAAGTGAATAAACTGTAATTAATGTAAAAAATTAAATTAAAAAATATCAAAAAATAAAATGAAAAAAAGTTTTGACAAAATATTCCACAAATAAGGTGATAAGTTTTATCTGCTTCCCAGCCACTGATTTCACTATTTTATAGGAACACATAAAGTGTTAGAATGTCTAAAATGATGAAAGCACACACACACACACACACACACACAGACACACGTCACATATACACTCACACAAACCTATGTACAGTACAAGTAAGAACATAAAAACAAAATATCTAAGTTATTCTCCAGTTCTCAATCTCAAAGGAACTCAATAGACACTCTTTGAAGTATAAGCGCTACAGGTTTTTCTTTCCCTTTGAGCCATTTGCCTTGCATCTCTTTACACCGGTTTCTCTGGAACTAATAACCGCCCAGACCACATTATTTACAGAGTACGCTGTCTAACACCGCCATTTCACCAGCTTTCCTCTTTATCTAGGAATGAATGAAGCTGGCCAAAACAAGAGCTGGCAGCTCAGACTCAGAATTCCTCTTTCAGTCTGATAGGACCAAGAGCGAAAGACTTCTTAATAATACTATCTTCAGGTAGGGAGAGAGACAGAGAGAGAGAGAGGACAGAGACAGAGAGACAGGCCCGTTGGTGTTGCTGCTCTTAGAGCACAGAGCTCGTCTGCGTTTTTAAGGCAGCGGCAGACAAAGCCAAGAGCAGCTGCGCCGTGCGCACACAGCCAAGTCATTTGGCTAGAAACAAGTGACTCACACACAGTTGTCCTCTCCGTTCGTTCCTGACTGTCTTAGGCCCCACTGTCTTCAGTGGCCCGCGGGGTCTGCTTCACAAAAAGGAGAGAAGTTGTCTGATACTCATGTGTTACCTGACCGAACATCACAGCCTTGCGGCGTGAGCAGCTGGAGTGACCCAGGACGTCCCGCAGCTGCTCTGGGCAGGGACCGCCACCCCTGTGGCTCCGCTCGGTACCGCTGCGCTGTTCCCATCTCACCACCGCCCAAGCCTGGCTTCGGCCCCCGCCGGGCAGCCTGCAGGTGTCCCGAACTCGTGGCCCTGCTGCTCGCCTGCCACCTGCCTGGCGACTGCAAGGCGATCTCTTATCGTTTCTTAACCACAGACTGCCGCACCTGCAGACACTCTGACCCCTGACCCGAACCGCCTCAGTTTTCCAGCTGCAGCCACCACCAAGAACCCGGTCCGCTTAGCGCTCTAGCTTTGGCTTATTTTCGCCTGCTTCCCGCTGAGGCTGCCGCGGTGTGTAGTTCAGAAAGACCTCGGGGAAGCCGTGTGCGAGGAAGACAGACGCGTGGCCGGTGGCGCCAGCGACGTTGCCGTGAGAACGACTCAGCTCGAAACAGCTGAGAAGGCGCAGCGTGCGTGTGGTGGTTTATTTGCTGTCCCAGAAAGAACAAAAGACACCGAAAAGAGAGAAGGTGGTGTTGACCCTTCCTCGGTGCCTCCAGAAGCGCCGAGCACGTGCCGCCCAGCCTGGAGCTTGTCCACCCGCTCCAGGTGGCCTTCCGCTCCCAGCCCGCGCCCTCTGCCCAAGGCGCCGCGCCCACCAATAGGACACCGGCTTCTTTTTCCTTTTAGGACATCAAATGTTTACAAACAAGCTCTATTTTCTGTTCTGATTATTTTTTCCACTTGAGAAGAGCCTCCTCGGTTGGGAGTGCAGGCTTTCCCCTGGGTGCCTGGGGTGAAGGCGGGACTCGTGGGAAGGTGCTGTCTGTTCGGGACAGTCTGGGTAGAGCGCAGGGAGGGAGGATTCCCAGAGCGGGCGGAGGCTTCGTTAGCCAGCATCTCAGCGTTGTTAAGGCCTATTAAACCCTGTCAAGCGTGACGGGGCATTTTTTTTTTTTCCTTTCACACATCCTGGTGCACTTAGGACTGAGAGTCAGAAAAAGTGCTTGGCACAACGATTTAGCAGGAAAGAAAGCTATTTTAGAAGTCTTTTGGGAACATGTTTGTGCAACAGGAAAAAACATACAATTGGGTTGATAATAGCAGCTTGTAAAGGTTAGAGCCGCCGAAATGGGTTCTCTCCCAGGGAACGAGCCGTCCCGCGGTGGGGTTCTCGCCTAAGCGCGGCTTAATTCAGCGAGGAGCCTCTTCCTGCCGCCTTCTCTTGCACGGGAAAGTCTATTTTTAACCCAGACACAGTCCCAGGAGCTGATTAGTAAATGAAGCAGTGTTTGGGATGTGCAGAGTTACCGCCGCTCAGCTGTGAGAACCTGTCCCGCTGCCGCCTGAAGCCCCACGCCTGGTGTCCACCGCTGACCTCCTCACACCTCAGGTCCTCCCCGGCCCTGTGTCTCCTGTCGCGCCTCATTCCCGCATCCTTCCTTTGTGTTTGCAGCTCTTCATCCCTACCTGCTGCTCACGCGTAGCGTTGCTGACTTGGAACTCACCACCAGTGGCTCTCAACCTTCCTAATGCTGCGAACCGTTAATGGTACTTCATGGTGTGGTGACCCCTAACCATGAAATCATGTTCGTTGCTACTTCATAGCTGCAAATTTGGTTATGAACTGTAATGTGAATGCTTTTGGAGGCAGAGGCTTGCCAAAGGGTTGCTATCTGGAGCTTGAGAACGGCTGCCTGAGACACTAACATTTGGGAAAATTATCTGTATTTGCACACACATTTATTACACTATATATTCGAACTACAGACAGCTCTTTCCAGAGCAAATGTCTAGTGGTGATGGGTGAGAGCGTCCATTTCAAGAGCAAATGTCTAGTGGTGATGGGTGAGAGCGTCCGTTTCAAGGCTCTCGTTTGTTGATCTCTACAACGACAAGAAGGCAACACTCCTGGAATCATTCTCCCATAAACTGTCTTAGCGGCCTCTGGAACTTCCCGCCATCACTTTTCTCAGCTGTAGTCTTTGAGTCGGCCATTGATTCTTATTCTGACACCCAATATCCAATTCTGGGAATGACCTGTACTTTTAAGTCACTAAGTTCTCCGCTCACTATAAATGAAAGTTTTCTAACACCATGGGCATTTGAGTGTGTTTTTGTCTTAGCCACTGTGAGTGGTTTTTAACAAGTCAATGAGGGCTGAGTCCAGAGGCCACAGAGCTGAAACCTGGCTCCCTGGCTGGGTTATTAATGAAGACCCCCCTCACTGGTTATATCTATGATCTATGATGTCCATGATTGTACACTCACATCCAAACATCATGTGTACACACACACACACTCACACATGCACCTACCTATCAGAGTGCTCAATCTCAGAGAAAGCTGGTTCATTCTCTCTCTCTTTCTGTCACCATTGATGCCTGTGGCTCTTCACCTAGGGCTGGGCCTTATGAAATTTCTCAGTGGCTACCTCTACAGTGCAAGGCTCAGGAAAAATTGTAGAAATAGGAGCAAAAAATAGCAGGAACTCTGTCATATTACTCTAGTGTTTAATATTCCTAGGGTTGTTACTACTTTCTAGAAAAGTTGGGAAATACATGAAAAGCACTAGTTTTCTCAGGAAGGCACATATCCGGGCATCACTGCTTGTGGGGTTTGCTGTAGCCACTTCACACTGCTCAGGACAGGCTGGCTGCCTCCATCAGCAAAGCAGAGAGGATGTTCCCATGAAAGTCTCTGCTAAAGGAAAAACGCAGTTGTGAAATTTGCTTGAAAATCTATGGACTTGAAATGTATAAAAGTAAATGAGGTCACATAATCTCAGAATGAAAAAAAACCCTACATATTCTCTCTCATATGCAGTTTGTAGCCAATAATATATGTGTATATGCTTACAAATGTACGTGTGGGTACGATACTGCATGAAAGGAGAGCAGGAAGGGTTAAGTACAAGAGGTTGGAGAGGACAGATGCTGAATGGACGGCAGTTACGAAAGGGTAGAAAATGAATCGTTTTCCTAGTTCTAATTATGCTATAGATGCCTTAGTGTTAGTATTGGTTAAGTACATGAAACATTTGGACATTGAGCTGCCACAGGCTACATCTGAGCAGGGGTTCTAGGTCCTCTCCATGCATGGTCCTTGGTTGGAGCATCAGTCTCTGCAGGCCTCCCTGGGCCCAGATTTGTTTTGGCTCTGTTGGTCTTCTTGTGGAGCTCCTGTTCGCTTCAGATCTTTCTTCCCCTTCTTCCGTGAGATTCCCTGCACTCTGCCCAAAGTTTAGCTATCTGCTTCAATACCCTGATCAGTAGGGTTTTCTCTGACATGAGCTCTGTGGCTTGCTCTCTGATCACCTTCCCCTGGAGGGTGTAGCCTTCCTCCTCCCCTGTTCCGCAGAGAAGGGGAGACTCCTCCACTAACCCACCCCAGATCATCAAGTCCCATCAGACTGAGCACATCCTCTTCCCCTGTGGCCTGGAGAGGCAGTCCCGCCAGGGGAAGTGATCAGAAGGCAGGCAACAAAGTACATGTCATAGATAATCTGTGCTCCCCTTACCAGGGGACCCACATGAAGCCTGGGCTGCTATCAGGTACATTTGTATAGAGTGCCTAGGTCCAGTCCATTCACGGTCCTTGGTTGGTGCTTCAGTCTCTGCAAGCCATTCTGTGCCCTGGGTAGTTGGCTCTGTTGGTCTTCTTGTGGAGCTCCTGTCCCCTCAAGGTCCTTCTAGCCTTCCTCCAACATTTTCACAAGGCTTCCTGCGTTTGCCCAATGTTTGGCTGTGAGTCTCAGCATCTGTTCGGTCCATTATTGGGTGGAGTCTCTTAGAGGTCAGCTGTCTGTGAGCATAGCAGAATATTAATAGGGTTATTTTTTCAGTAACATTTACTTGTGAAATAAAACAGAATGTTTTGCCTGTAAGTTGAAATGCAAGCTTTGAAACCAAAATTTGAGGATGATGTATTTTTCTTTACAAAATAGCTCAATCAATGTAAAATACTGGATTTTTTTTTCTGAACATGAAATAATATACCAAATTGAAGGAAAAATTCCAGGTTTCCATGCAGCAATCTGGGAAATGATGTATGTAAGTGAGACAAGATTTTTTTGTGTGTGTTTTCTTTTACAACATTTCTATTAATTTTCTAATAAAAGACAAGAAAGATAGAGACAGGAAGATGAAGAAGGGGGAAGGAGTTAGAGCAATTATGAAAAGTGGTTTTTGTAAGCAACTTCTCCACTCAAATACATCTGTCTTCGGACATTAACTTTTAAAAATGCTTAATATATAAATCATCTAACACATAGCTTATACATTTATAGTGCACAGTTTAATGGTTTTGATGCTTGTAAGATTGTAAGATTGTGTAAGGGTCACATAATCAGATTTGAGAAAGTTTTATCACCCAAAGGATGCCTGTATCTATCATCAATCACCTCCATGGCTGCTCTCTCCCTACCCTAGGCAAACAATAATGGAATTTCCCATTTCTTAGATTAGCCTATTCTAGATGTTTCACACAAATATTGTCATAAATTGTGCATCCTTCGACTGGCTTTCAGTGAGCACAATATTTGCTTGTAACCAGCCTTGGTATGCTTGCACATGAGTGCTCCTAGAATTGTTCTTGACAGTTGGAAGGTGAAGACTTCTCAGATGCCTGTCAGCGGACTAATGCAGAAACGCAGAACATGACTAATGCAGAAACGCAGAACATGACTAATGCAGAAACGCAGAACATGACTAATGCAGAAACGTCCATGAGCTACATGTCCTCATTCCCTTTGACTATGTACCTAGACAGACAGTTGTGGCCAGATGGTAACTTCAGCTTTAACCTGTAGTATCACTTCTGAAGTATTTCCCTAAAGTGACTACACCATTTTACATTCCCACCAGCAACGTACACATTTTCCACACCTCTTCATATGCCTCTTTTTGCTTGGCTTTCTTTTTATCGTAAGTGTGACAACCTAGCGTAACTTCCCTAACTGGGAAGCAGTATCAGATTGTGGTTTTGAATTGCACTTCATGATAACTAACAATACAGAGTCTTTATTTCCAAGTGCTCAATGTATGTGTCAGATCCTTTGGCCATTTTTTTTTAATTGAGGTGTTCTTTATTGGGTAGTAAAATTTCTTTCTGTATCAATGATAAACACGTCTTATCAAATGTGATTTTCAAATTTGTCCCTCTGTTTCTTTTTCTTTCTTTTTTTCTTGTGTGTGTGTGTGTGTACATTGAATCTAGGACCTTGATCATTCTCGGTCCATCTTCTGCTGCTGAGGTACCTCTGTCCTCATTTCCACAATGGCACTATTGGTACACAAGCATATATAACTTTAATGTAGTCAATCTATTTTTGCTATTGTGACTTGTACTTTTGATGTCATGTCTATTAAAAGTATTTCCTAAATCATGGTGACAAAATGGTCTTGAATACTTTCTTCTGAGAGTTAGCTTTACTTTTTTGAGCTGGATATAAGTATATGCCATGGGCATACTTTAAGTCTTGAGCACCTGAGAAGGGTAGTATAGTATATGCTACCCCTTAACAGTCGCTTTATAGATCCATAGGATTTAAAAGCATCCACTATGAGTTATTACCAGGGCATAGAATATACTAAGAAATAATAATCTCTTACTTTAAATGAAAAAATCCCTTGGAAAAAAACCGTAACTATCTAGATTATATGATGGAGTGAAACTCAGCCATCTTGTTTTGTAGGAATTTCGTGCTAGCCAGCTGTAGAGTGAATAGGGAAGCTTCCTTATTCTAGAATTAGCCAGCTTGCTCCTACAGCAACACTTCTCAAGCGCTTTAGAATACAAAACAAACCTTAAAATTCGACTTTGTATTCTGAGGAATTTCAGAATTGTAACCGATTTTAAGAACGCCAGAACCAAGGGCTCTGAAAGTGTCACAGGCGTCTCTGCCGTGTGCGATGCTTAGGTGTCTGCCTGCACTGGGCTCCGTATTTTACCTGAGCTAACAGGACGCACATGAACATCCTGATACCATGTCCTGCCTGCCGGGCAGCTCTGGCTGAATGCTGTGCTTTGCCATGACCCTGCTACAAGGGAGGGTTCTGACTGCATCACTCTCGACCATAACCATGGCTCGCCCGGCCTAAGCAGAGGTTGTGCTAGCCTGACCAGAGCTTAGCCACATCTTACTCCAATTAATTCTTTCCACATTAGCTATGGAGAGTGTTCAAGCACAGAGCTGCATTTTTAAAAAAAGACTCCCTCCCATCTTTTACTAATTGGGCTGACACTGGCCACTTGCCTTTTCAAATAAAAAGAGTGTAGCTAAAATTACCGGAAAATGGCTAATTATGCCCACAATGAGAAAATTATTCCCATGAGTAAATACTCCAGAGTGTAAAATGAAATCCCAAACCCAATCACAAAAGAATCTCTATAATAGCTGCTCAGCTGTTCAGCCTGGAATGCTCATTAGATAAGCAAGTTGGCCAATTAGGGTCTCTGGCATGCGTTCAGCACAGTTTTAGAAGAGGCTATTTCAACCCACCTTGAACTCAAATTAGGAGGCTTCATATTTGTCTCCTTTAAAAACTTAAAATGATATATTTTTCATGATGCCACTATTTGAATATACTATACAAAAAATTGCTAGAACTTCAGTTTATACATGTCATTGTCAGATTCAAACTTGGAATGTTTGAATCTTGGACTGTTAGCAACTGTAGACTCCAGGAGAATATTTCTAAGACGTTAAAAATGACAAAAACAGTGTCAGGAGATTCAGCTGTCTTCTTTAGTCTCCTTTCAAATCCATGCCTTTCTCTTAGCCCATCTGTTTTCTCTCTTTTTCTCCCATGGTCTCCCTGACCCCTTCCCCCCTCCCTTTCACTCTCCCTCTCTCCCTATTGAGTCCAATTGGTGTTCCTCAAATGCTCTTAGATATGGAGCCAAACCTTGGCGTGAGGTCAGCCTAACAGGATCACACCTTTAAAGAGATTCTTCTCCCGGAAGCTGTCTGTTGCCAGAGCTCCTGAGAGAGAGACTTCTTGCCCAACTTCCTCAGTCCATTCTGGGGTTTTGTTGGCTTGTGTGCGTAGGTCTTGTCTATGCTGTTGTAATCGCTGTGAGTTCATAGGGCTAACTGTCCTATTTCCTGGTAGTCATTTACCCCTTCTCGCTCTTACACTCTTTCTGTTTGAAATTTCTTGACAACCCCTGAGGCTTAACAGTAGGGGTAAGATACAAATATTCCTTTTAGGGCTGAGTATTTCAGTCTCTCATTCTCTGCTTGCTGACTAACTGTGGGTATGTATGTTGACATTCATTGCAAAAAGAGTTCCCCTGATGAGGACTAGGAGATGCACTAATATATGGTTATAAATATAAGAACTTTGGGTGTGTGTGTGTGCGTGCAGTTTATGACTGTATCCATCTTACTTCCTAGGGTTTATGACAGCTAGTCATGAAATTTTGGTTCAGTTTCATAACAGGCAGGAGTTCCATCTTATGGAGAGGTCTTTAGACCCAATCAGCAAATGGTTGGTTACTCCATGATTTTCGTGTCACTGTTGTAGCAGCGGTCATGTCTTGCCAGGACAGTCATTACCGTAGCTCACAGGGTTGACAGCTCGTAAGACTGATGACTGCTTTTCTCGTGTGCTGCTGTGCTTCCCAAACTAAGATAGCTGGAGCGAAGCTTTCACATTAGTGCCAGATTGATTTCTCTACGTTCTGTCACTCCAGCATGTGTCTTCATCAACAGAGTTTTACTAACATGTCTGGAGAGTAACCAAAAGCCAGGACAATAGGCCGTTATGTTTTTTGGAAAGATCCTTTGTGATCTCACTAAATGTTTATATTTGATTTATCATAATACTATATAGGCCTCTTTGGGCCAGGTTTGGCTGTAACATTAAAATCTATCATATCTCCATCAATGACTACACTGTATGTGAATCAGATTGGTAAGTGGTAGTAATAGTTTTTTGTTTTAAGATTTAAGTTTTCTCAAAAAATAAGCAATGATGATAAAAGAAAAAATAATCAAGTTTTGAGACTTTTATATTAAAATTTTCCCTCTCTAATAGATTTGCTTCTTAGACTGTAAGAAGGATAAACTTTCTTCTTCATCCTCTTTGCCACAAGGAGGGCAAGCGTGTGCTGGCCAGAACATCACTGACCTTTGCTAAAGCCTAGGTTTAGGGTATTAGAGCATCTAGTCATGTGTGGGAAATGAAGCTTCTGTTGGCCAGCTCTGTTGTGGCTGGGTAAATAAACAAAGAAAAAGAATATGGCTTTGAGCCTAAAATAACTCAGGGTACTTAAGAGGCAGAGGAAGAGAAGATGGAAACTATTTTTTTCTTAGCGTGAACATACTCTTTTAATATTAGGATTAGGCAACTCAACTAGAAATTAACTTAATATAACATAACAAATGTAAAGTATATATACATGTATGTGAATAATAATAAAATGGAAAATAGAATGAGCAGGCTTTCAGGTAGCATGCAAACATTTGCATCTTTGTGTCCTGACAAATTAGCACCGATTAGCTATATTTATTAATATTTTTTTTGTAAAACAAAACATATTTATCCTACAATAATCCAAGAGTAGGGTCCTTTTCAAAATTCACGAACTTTATAGAGCAGCAAAGGTTATTTTGTAAGTGAACCCAGGCAGCTTTGAAAATTAAAATCAGAAGGGTAAATTATATAATGTTGTGACTGACTCATAAGTTGTGCTTCAAGTAACTTTTGTTTCTCCACATTCTTTCTGTGATGATAAATCACTTGAAAATTTAAAGTTTTGATGGTTGGGGAGAATCCGGGAGCTAGGATATGTACTTGTCTGTTTGCACGGAAGGAAAACCGCTTCCATAGAGAACCAGTTTTTCCAGTCTTTCTAATTTTGAGAAGGGAAAATAAATCATTCATAAACAATCCTTGAGACTAGAAACTAGAGTGGGAAAATGTTAGGCAATAGTACCAGTGCCATTGTGGCTACAGACTCAGTTGAGAGCAAACTGCAGCTTCCTCGACTCTGACAAGTGTCTTCAAACAAACCACAGGGTGCTGGGGATCCTACCAGCAGACTTGGCTGCTTACTTTGAACTCCTCATTGACTTCCTCTCTCCCCAAGTTTGAAAGAAAATACTTAGTATATTCTACAGCGTCACATTCAGTTGTCAGTAAATAATTCAAGATCTGAAAGATCATTTGCTTAAGAGTGTTAATTGATTAATGTGGAATGCATTTTCATAAAAGTGCATTCATAATGAACTTATTGTAGATGAAACACAGAATGAGACAGAGGAAGTGTGCAAAGAAAATGTTCAAAAAGACAGACACAAGTAAATGTACTTCCCCCAAGAGCCGTGCAAAAGCTGCATCTACCAATCTGAGACACAACCTAAGCTGATTTTCGGTTACATCTGCTATCCACGTACCCACCCAGGGTCTGTTTGTGACTAACCGCAGACCTCATGGTGAAAGGAGTGATACCTCCATTTCCCCACTCGCTGCTTGTGACGATTATCAGGGAAACTTGGATAAGAGCTCGTACGAGCAGGTGACAGCTGTGAACTGAGTCACCCCACAGCCTGGACATTGGTGTGTCTTGTGGAGAGTACAAGTGTCCACAATGTGATTGATGATTATCACACAAACTTGTTGCTGTAATCTTTTTTTGCATTTTATTTTTTACAGTCTACTACACACACGCACACACATACACACACGCACACACCCTCCTGTAGCGTGCTGGTGTCAAATGTCTATGAGGCTGCTTTCCTAAATAAATGGAATGAGGTGAATCAGGTGGAGACAGTGTCAAACTGGAGAAGATACATTCTATCTGGAGGGTAGATAGGGCCCTTGTTCTCCAGGGTTGCCAACAGAAGCCGGCCATGATTGTTTGCTGCTGTGAGTGACAGGGCTACACCTGCCCCACTGATCGGGAATAAGGCACTCCTGTGTAAAGCACACCCTTGCTCCTCCTGGGAGTGTGTTTTTCAGATCACCGAGGGATGGAGGGACGAGGAAAGCTAAAAACATGGAACTCTTTGCATTGAGAATATTTCTTCAGTTACTGTAGCCAAGATGACTTGGCAACTACTAAGGTGCATTTTTTAGAACTCTGATTTTGAAATGTAGTAGATAGCAACAAAAATAAGAGCGAAGTCAGGTGAAATGTTTCTTACTATGTTATGCTTGGGAAATCTCAAACATGATTTTGAAGCGCTTTGCCTTGAAGGGTTTAGCCCTGTACGCAGTGAAGGAAATTTGATCTTGACTCGTGTGTAAAGCATCAGAGCACTGTGTTGCTAAACCTATCTGTCTCCCAAGCAGAACGTTTATTTCTACTCCGATTTGCATGTGTTTTTACATACATACAGATGACCGTGAACTGGTCATCTTTTAAACATACCTCCCAATGGTTTAAATTTGTGTAATCTTGATGCCTTCCCAACTTAGTAGACCATTGCTTACTTGACACCCTGGCACCTGGCGTTCTGAGACTGAATTAGCAGCTTTCACGATCTGATTTTGTCAGGCAATAGTGATGCTCATGTAAGTATTTCAACATCAGAATCTGGTGGTCAGCGTAGATCTGTGGCTCTCAAGCTCCCTAACGCTGCGACTCTTTCATGCACTTCCTCATGCTGTGCTGACCCCAACCACTAGCCTAAAATTACTTCTTGCTACTTTATAACTGCGATTTTGCTGCTGCCGTGGATTGTAACGGAAAGACCTGGCACGCAGGGCATCAGATATGTACAGGCTGAGAACCACTGTGTAGCATCTCCACCAAAGCCTTCTAAGATAGGAAACGGTAATTGCTACTTAGGATAAAAAGTCTGGAGCGTAACGCTGGTTTTCTGAACTATTTCACTGGTTAATTCATTCATTTATTTATGTAGTAAGTATTTATGAGCGTCTGGCCAGGTGCACATACACTCAGGTGTGGTTTCTGTCCCTGAAGAACCAAACCAGAGAGTGGAGGGAGTGGACAGCTTAGAGCAGCCGCGCGCTGCCCTAGGCTCCACCTCAGGGCGCCTTCTGCAACCCTTGTGTCTTTGAGTCTGTAAATCAAAGACTCAGTTGTATTATTCGATGTCCCAATTATCCCAGAGAAATGAAAATCAATATGATGTTTAAAAACAAACTACAGACAAATGTGACGCAAACGACATCTAAAAGTTATTCTATGCTTAACTAGAGTGAATTTCAGACCTTCCTGATCTTGTAGATAATCGGTTCAAATTCAGACACGGATGACTGTCCACGGGTAAGCCTGCCGTGTAGACGTCTGCTGACGTGGCCATTGTTGCTTGTGCATGTCACGCACGTTTGCACGCGTGTGCTCAAGTAGGGACGCCACTGGTGAGCCTTCAAAGACACTTGAAGCAGTCCGACCCTATACTATCAGGCACACTAGAGATACCAGAGAGCGAGTAGAGGAAATCGTGAGCAGATATGTTGCTAAAGAGTAGCTGGTCTTAAAAAAGTCAGCTCATTAGAGGCAAAACCTCAACCCAAAAATCACATATTTGGCTTTGTAAATACATGATTTTTTATTTAGTTTTTATATTTATTTGTTGTGTTTGTGGTGGGGAAGCACTTGCATGGCGTGTGTGCACAGGTCAGAGGACTGTTGGAGGGGCTTATTCTTGCCTTTTTTCCTGTGGGTCACCAGGTCCTGTGGGGGCTCAGGTCATCAGGCTTGCTGAGCCATGCTTCTGGCCCTCTTTTAATTTTTTTTTTTTTTTAAGAAAAAGATTCTTGAGGAATTTAGCTCAGTGGTAGAGAGCTTGCCTGGTAAGCATAAGGCCCTGGGTTCAATCCTCACCTCAGGGGAAAAAAAATGAATACATGGTAAATAGTTAAAAAGAGAGAGAGAGAAAAAAAAAAAACAACAGAATCTCCAAGACTTAATGACTTTGTTAACCAAGTAACTACCAAACTTTTAGGTTTGCAAATATATTTTTTCTATTTTAGATATTAAGCACAAAATGAATTATCTTTCTGTGGTTTGAAGGAAAAAATGATGCAAAATCAGTATTAAGACTGTGATGGTGGTTAAACTAATGAGATAAAAGTAAGATATATTTATCCAAGTGTAGAGATATAAGTGTTTCCACATACAGAACCTACAAAGTTATCTTCCTGTTACTCTAACAAATAGATACTGATATTTTTGTTTTTATGTCTGGTAATAAGAGCAGTGAGGTGAGGCTGAAGCCGGAAGTCAGAACTGCCAGGCTCCCTGACATTAAACCTTGGTGTTCCGTATGTTTCCTGGCTCCAGATGAAACATACTCTTTGCGATGGGTTTCACATTGCTGTAATTTAATAAGTTATCAGGGCCGTGAAAAGAAGAGCTGTGAGCAAACTATATAGGCCTTCACTTCTTTAATACAAGTGCATGTATTCTCCTCATCCCCCAAACTGCATCTTTTTCCTTGTTCTGGTTGATAATTTGAGTTTCACTGATAAGATTAGAAAACCACACTCAATGTTTTAAGGCAGAATGATTGAAAACCCTGTAAAGAGAGAAATAAAGAAAAATCTACTTGTTATAAATACCTAAGGGAAATGTATGAATAAACCAATAAAAAGAAAATCATAAATTCATATTCAGAATCATTTTAAACATTATTTTGTTTGTTGAGATGGGGTCTCATTGTATAGCCCTGTTTGGCTTCAGTCTCCCCACACTGCCAGAATGCATGGAAATCTGCCTGTCTCTGCCTCCAGAGTCTTGGATTAAAGGTGTGCACCACCAGGCCTGGAAATATTTTCTTTAAAAATATAACAACTTTGAAATTCATTTATTCATAGGGAATATGTAAATTTCTAGGCCAGCTGTGCTCTTATTACACATCTATGATTTATACTGAAAAATTGTGTACAGTAACTAAACTGTTCAATAGTAACTCAAACCTATTATAAACAAAGAGTCTAAAAGTGAGGATGAAGACTACTCTTTCCACTATCATTTCTGTAGTTTATTAAAAATTAGAATAGCTCAAGAATGTATAATTTTAGTAACGGTATTACTTAGAAAATTTAAGTTTACTATGGAAATAATTTTGTTTTGTTAACATCATATTAAATTATTTTAAATCAATCCATATTTTAGGTCATGACCCTTGTAACTAAGAAGTTCTTGAAGACAATGTTGGACATGATCCAGGAGAAAATGTGATTCGAGTCTGGAGACAATTGTGCATGTAAGTATTTGGAAATTAGATTTTCCAGGGGCTAAATGTAATTAACAACTAAAGTAACAACTTGTTAATTACTAAATTGCAGAAACTTTCATTCCTAGTTTTCAGTCTAGCACACTATGTTTCAAGATATGAGATTAATACAGGCCTTCCTGATTTTCAGGTATACTTTCCTTAAGATCGAAGAAAACACGTGCAGGTTAGCTGATTGATAGAAGAGAAACAATACTCAGAGGGTGGCCTATGATCGACAGGAACAGCCACAGCTAGCTGGTGAGTCAATCGGACGGACAGTGGAGCAAATTCAGTCTAACCACCAGTGAGAGCCTGCCATAAAACCACAGAACACGGGGTCACGTGGGAAAGGGCTTTCTAATTGTATTCTGAAGCTAGTCATATAATGAATATCATACCTTTTCTTCTAACAGAATTTAATCCAAGTTCATTGCTCAGTGGAAAATATCTACTGAATACATTTTTATTCTCTCTGAAAAGTCATTGTTACATGTTAATTTGAATGTGTGTTATGTCCAGTGTTTATGTCACGATAACCCACACGTAGAAAACTTCTGTGTTAGGGTATGTAAGGAAGCAAGTTTTTAGGGACGTCAGCGCCACAGAGCCTGTCTTTTAGTATCACCTAGAAGATGGTGTTTGAGAGGTCATTGAAATTTTTTTATTGATTCTTGGTGCTGTTCACATCATACACTCCATTCATCTCCAAGTCTCTTTATATCTGCCCTTGTAACCCCTCCCCCCCCCTGCCAGAAGAAAAGAAGATAGAATAAAAAAAATCCTGTCGTGGAAGCTGTAGTGTGACAGTATGTCACAGAGCACACCCTTTGTCCACACGTCTTTACTTGCAAATGTTCGCAGCAGTGAGTCATTGGTGTGGTTCGAGGCCTCTGGCTTCTGCTGTGCTGTCAATGCTGGGTCCTCACTGGACTCCTCTCAGATACCCTGTTGCTGCCCTGTGTCATGAGACAGCTTTGGATCTGAAGGACTGGCCCTTCACACACTTCAGCAGTCCAGTCTGCCAGCTCTCCTGAGCTACAAGGCAAGCTCTCCAGCTCTGCCCCGGCTGGCTCACCCAATGCTGTGGCTGGCAAGGTGCAGCTGGCATGCCCTTGGGCTCAGCTCAGCATTCCTGTCCTTACGCTACCAGAGCCAGCTCTACTGAGCTGCCCTGGCAAGGTACAGGGCCCAGTCTCCTGAATGCTGCAGCTGGTGAGGGACAGGGCCAGCTCTCCTGCCAGTGGTGAGGCCAGCTTTGAGAGACCACTTTTTACCAGCCTGAAATGTGATCTAACACTAGATTAACATTTGCTTAATGTTGTTCCTCCCCGGAGCCTTATTTCAACAATGTGGATGACCTTGAGAATCTTTTTATTTCTGATTTAAAATAATTAATTTCTGTATTAACTACTGATTGCTTTAATAAAATACCTGTCAGGAACAAACCTAAAGGAAGAGGGTTTATTTTTTGCTCACAGTTTGACCGATTAGTTTATTTTGTCAAAGAAAGTAAGGACAGTAGAGATTTGAAACATCTGGTTACTTTGTCTACAGTCAAGAAGCAGTCAGCAATGAGTGTGTCCACTCAGCCGGCTTTGTCTTTTTATTTAGTTCATGGTCCCAGGCCACAGAGTGCTGCTCCCTACAGCTAAGCTAGGTCTTCCCATCCCAATCAACCCAAATCCAGATGATCCCTCACAGTCATACCCAGAGGCTAATTTAATATGCATAATTCCTCACAGATGTGTCTCCTAGGTGGTTCAAAATCTGCCTCCTGGTAATCAGTACTAATACAAATTTAATCACAGTTTTCTACAGTGAAGAATTGAAAGTACATTTTTATGTTGTTTGAATTCTCAGGCAATTGGCTTGAGAGTAATTTCCTTCCTTAAACTGAACTCAGAAAGTTACAGATAAATTTAATATTTATAATAAATAACCATAAATTATATATAAGACAATGTAAAAGATGGTCATGTAAAGCTGATTATGTTTGTGGTTAAATAATTTCAATTTGATAAAGGCAAAGAAAGCAAGATACTTTCTAATTACACAAAAATACACGTATCAAGTGATTTATTTGTAAGTTAAATTAAACTAGATTATATTTCACTAAACTCTATTATACTCTAAGCCATCATGTTCTCAATATTTGTAACACATATGACTATTAATCAAATCGTTAGAATTAGTGTAGAATTACAACAGCTTTTCTGAGGCATAGATTAATTTCACGAGTATTGAGTTTTCTTTCTTTTTTTATAGTTTGAACGTACAGCACATTTCACTTGGACTCTAATGATGGATAAAAATCATGTACTATGTTTCCTGTTTCTGTTGCCTCTTTATGTGGTAAGCATTTGTCCTACTTATTTATCTTATTAGTTATGATTATTTATGCTTTATTAAAATCTGCATCTAATTGATAGATGTTAATAAATACAAGTTAGAGCAGTTATTAGATGACTAAGTTGATTTCATTTTTATATCCACACAGCCGTGATCCATTTTCTTTTAGTATTACTTATACTTTGAGTTTTTATAACCAATGCAGACTGGTGGGTCCTTGGGAGAAATATCCATGGGCATGTGCAAAGCTCATGTTGAAGAGGTCAAGTGCAAAAGACTTTGGGACGACGCTTTATAGTAGTGCAAATACACACAGATATGTCGAGACACATGGATTCAGAGAATCCTTTGAAAAAAATCATATTCTAGTCTTTCAAAAATTTTCTTTTGTTCCACCAACTGGCGTATATCGATTGAAGGTACCTAGAAGTTGTGTGCTGCCTTGTGTATTACCTTACTCGTCCATTCATCAATTGGCTCATTCAAGTAGGTATTGACGCTAGACTTGGGGCAAGTGCGTCTCCATCTGTGTGTGCGCATCCACATGCCTCTCTCCACGGGTGTTAGAGCGGGAAAGCCAGAGGCTTACCAAAGCCAGAAGAGCCGCCCGCCTCCTGGCGTCCCTTCTTTGTAGTTAAGTTTCTCTTCAGCTTTTTCTCTGCATTGAATTAAAACCACTGTTGCTCTTCTCTCTTCATGTACACGAGAAACCCAGAGACATAACCTCATCCAGTTCTGTGCCAGCAAAAAGAACTTTTCTGTGGTGCTTCCAAGCAAAGCCCTCAAAAAGATTCAAACAAAAAGATAAAAAAAGAGAGTACTGAAAACATAAACGAGCAAAAAAGCAGTATTACGTTTCTGTGAGTCCACACTTAGGACAGCAGCCTCGAGTCTAGAAGCAGCCCAGCGTCTGCCCTTATAAGATGTTATCGTGGTAACTGACTGATCAAAGGGCAGAGCTGTGTCTCAGCTACACCCTCCGTGAAGCCTGCCAGCGAGCCGACGCGAGTTCCCGCAGACGGCAGCAAACTGTTACCTCCCCTGAATTCATGCAGGGACACTGTGTAAATCCATTATTATTACTTTGTTTAATTTCTAACAAGCCTTTTCAAAAAACGGTGTATGTCTTTTTTTTCTAGTATTGTTTTGGGTAGGCTGTGGCTCACCGCTTGCTTAGCCCACTGGAGGCACGGGGTCCAGCCCACAGCAGTAAGGACTAAAATCAATTGATTTAAAAATAGTCCTGATGTTCTAGACTTTCAGCCATCCCTTCAGAGGGTGACTGCTTTAGACAGCTCTAGCGGGAAATTCAACCTACCAGGAAGTAACAGTCAGTATTGATGCTGATCAGGCACGGGATGCCGCGCAGGGAGGAAATGATTATTTGGATGTTACAGACGTACGAATTCGATTGCTTTCGATGTGGTTGATATTCCCCGATAGCTGGATGCTACTCTCTGCTATTTTACAGTGCAGAAGAGACTCGTGTGAGCAGTGGCTGATGCATACTCACACATAGTGAAGCCGGGCGGGACTGCAGGTGTAGCTGCTGGCATCTCAGAGCCAGTGTTTAGGCGGAGATGTGGTCAGCCGCCTACCGCAGGCCTCAGAGAGCCAATGGCGCTGTTGGACCCCGGGCACAGCCAGAGTCAGGCCTTGGGGCTAGTGCTCAGGCACCTCACTGCTGTGCCTCAGGCCTCTGACAAAGATTCCCACCATTCTAAAGTCCTCGCTGCTTTGCCCCCCCAGGTGCTTGTCACAGCCGCGACGGATGAAGATTTTAACCAAACGGAGTTGGGAGTCACTCGAAACAAGATCATGACGGCGCAATACGAATGCTACCAAAAGATTATGCAGGAACCCGCTCAGCAGGCAGAAGGTAGCTACTGCTGACTCTAAGCCCACTTAACGTGTACTTAAGAGAAAACGTAAAGCGGCTTCTTTACGTCTATTAACAAAAATTGACTGTTGCTTGCTTTCTGCTTTATGTGTACATTTTATTATGTATTTGTGAAGGGTGTTTTATGACATGATCTGGCTTAATCTTTTTAGTAAAATTCAACACAATATTTCATACACTGAATTTCTCCGAATGACCTTTTAGGAGGTGTAAAAATATTCAAAATATTAACAGATATTGCTATTATATTATATTAATTTTAGAACAAGACAAGTCAATAGCTACTGACCTTCAGTAAATGTAATTTGTAAATTTATCTTTAAAAAAAGATGCCGGGTTTGCTAGAACTTGCACGTGGGTGTTTTTCATAAAACACGTATTCACAGTAAATTTGGTGACAGAGCTATTGAAGTCTAAAAGCCTCTGTTTCCCCAAAGACAAGCTTTGCCATTAGTGCCATTCACAGAGAACCTTCCACGCACCACACACCTGCCTCGATTCTGGGCAGAAAACACGAGTAACAAAAGTACAGTCTCTGTACATACCCAAACCCAAAAGAGCTCCCAGGCTTCTTGTGACAAGCCAAGACAGCATTAGTCTCAAAGACAGGGTGCAAGTTGGTGAACCAAGCAAAATGCGGACCCTTTAGATAATTCTGTTTTTTTTTTAACTGTAAGAGAAAAGGAAGATTTCAAAACATTTACAAAAAAACATTTATAATATACTTACATGTAAATTGGGTAAAAAGTAAAGTATCTGTAATTAAAAATGAATTTGCTTTTAAAAATGAGGAAAAAAAAACTTTTTTTCACACTTAGCACCTTCTAACTTAATTCAAATGAACATTAATTTACTAAAACTTGAATAACTATTTGAGCACCGAAGCTGCATCGGCATTTTTGCTGTATAGTCAGAAAAGTATGTTTTGATACTTGCCAACCAATGACACATTATCTGATTTAGGACAACAATAAGATGGAATTATAAAGTAATTAAAATATTTGCACAACAATTCTAGGTTAACTGACATTACTGTATTCCATCCTATTTCTTCTAAACTACTGAACTAACCCTTGCAAATGATCTAGATGAAGGCTTAAGTACTAAAAAATAATACTGAGCAACAGGAATTTTTTTTAAATTTCATAGTAAAACAATTCCGTGATAAAATAGTTCAGGGTCACTGCTTATTTTACCTCAGAACTTCACAATGCACCTCACAATTTGTAAAGAAGACTCTGAGAGTTGACTAAACACTTTTTTCTTTAAACTTTGTGTTTCTGAAACCACCTGACCAGAGACACCCATCTCGCTCTCACACAGCAGCACAATTAAAGAGCAGGCTGTGACGCGTCACGTTGCTGGTGTGACAGTGTGCCACACACAGTCGTGTGGGGTGGAAACGTGGGCATGTTGAAGATGATGTTGAAGCAGTAAGAATGTTCTTTGAGAGACCACAGATGTAATTTAACAGCCATGCATGATGGGAGAGATTTTAAAATTTATTTACAATCACAGGAAAGAAGCTGTGGTTGTCTTAGTTGCTTCTTAAAAGTTTGCAATTATTTAGAGTTTAAGGCCACCAGAATTACTATGACTCCATTGGGGCTAAAATGATCACACACGCTATTATTAACAAATATTTCATGCAGCAGTCAATGTTCTACTCGATTCTGATGGATTATAGATTGTTACAGAGTTTTGATTAGGCACTTTTTAGAACATCAATGAGTTAATTTCTCTATGCATATGTAATATGCAATATATATACACATATATATCACAAAAGCCTCTTTATCCTCACATTGATGAAAACATGAGATGATTATGGTTGAAATGTTGAAATAGTATTGATTTGCTCAGAAAGAGCTCAAATAACTTTAAGAATGCAGTTTCTTAGCTAGGTGTGGTGGCTAACACCTGTGATCCCAGCACTCTGGGAGGCAGAGGAAGGTGGATTGCTGAAAATTCAAGGTCATTCTGGTCTACAAAGTGAGTCCAAGTCAGCCATGGCTACACAAACAAAGAACAAATACTTTCTAGCTGTATACTGTGGGATTACACCTGTGATCCCAGCACTTGGGGAGGCAGAGAAGGTGGATCTCTGTGAGTTCCTGGTCAACAAAGCAAGTCTAGGACAGCCAAGGCTACACAGAGAAACCCTGTTTTGAAAAACAAACAAACATACAAACAAAAAAAATACAGTTTCTGGCCAGGCAGTGGTGGCACAGGCCTTTAATTCCAGCACTTGGGAGGCAGAGACAGGCTGATCTCTGAGAGTTTGAGGCCAGCCTGGTCTACAGAGTGATTCAGGACAGCTAGGGCTATAAAAAAAAAAAAAAAAAACCCTTATCTTGAAAAACAAGAAAGAAAGAAAGAAAGAAAGAAAGAAAGATATAAAAGGAAAGAGAATATGATTTCTAAAATAAAATACACTTCACTTTTTCCTTTAAAAAATTAAGTACAAGGACACTAATTAACTACTACCTCATGGTCAGATACAATCATCAAAGATAGTTGTTGGCATACTTTTAAAAACTCTTTTTACATTTCTTATATCTCTTTCTCTCAACTCCACCCCAACCCCTTCCAACATCCTACCACCAGGTAGGAGAGAGAAATGGCTAGTGGGAGAGTGGGCACAGTTCTCTTTCTTCACTGCTTCCTGCTGGTTGGGTCATTGGGATCCTTGGAGCCAGCCCAATCCTCATTTCAGGAGATCTCCAACTTATCTCACAACACAGGAGCCACAGGGGGGAAGCAGTGGCAGCCTTGTTCTTTCTTTTTTTAAAAATTAACTTATTTTTTTTGTTAATTACAATTTATTCACTTTGTATCCCAGCTGTAGCCCCCTCCCTTGTCCCCAATCCCATCCTCTCTCCTTCTTCTCCTCCCATGCCCCTCCCCAAGTCTACTGATAGGTGAGCTCCTCCTCCCCTTCCCTCTGACCCTACCCTATCAGATCTCATCAGGACTGGCTGCATTGTCTTCCTCTGTGGCCTAGTAAGGCTGTTTCCCCACTACCCCTCAGGGGGAGGTGGTCAAAGAGCATGCCACTGAGTTCACATCAAAGACAGTCCCTGTTCCCCTTACTAGGGAACCCACTTGGATACTGAGCTGCCATGGACTACATCTGAGCAGGGGTTCTAGGTAATATCCATGGATGGTCCTTGGTTGGAGTATCAGAAGATACTAAACAGAGAATTCTCAATAGAGGAATATTGACTGGCAGAGAAACACTTAAAGAAATGCTCAATGTCCTTAGTCATCAGGGATATGCAAACCAAAAGGACCCTGAGATTTCACCTTACACCCATCAGAATGGCTAAGATCAAAAACTCAAGTGACATCACATGCTGGAGAGGATGAGGAGAAATGGGAGCCCTCCTCCATTGCTGGTGGGAATGTAAACTTGTATAACCACTTTGGAAATCAATCTGGCGTTTTCTCAACTAGGAATAGCGCTTCCTCAAGATCCAGCTATACTACTCCTAGGCATGTATCCAAAAGATGCTCAAGTACACAACAAGGACAGTTGCTCAACCATGTTTGTAGCAGCTTTATTTGTTATAGCCAAAACCTGGAAACAACCCAGATGTCCCTCAGCTGAGGAATGGGTACAGAAATTGTGGTATATTTATACAATGGAATACTATGCAGCAATTAAAAACAAGGAAATCATGAAATCTGCAGGCAAATGGTGGGAACTAGAAAAGATCATCCTGAGTGAGGTATCCCAGAAGCAGAAAGACACACATGGCATATACTCACTTATCAATGGATATTAGACCTATAAGATAGGTTAAACATACTAAAATCTGCATACCTAAAGAAGATAAACAAGAAAGAGAACTGTGGATAAGATGACAAATCCTCACTCAGAAAAGCAAACAGGGCAGACATTGGAAGAGGGAGAAAATAGGGAACAGGACGGGAGCCTACCACAGAGGGCCTCTGAAAGACTCTACCCAGCAGTGTATCAAAGCAGATGATGAGACTCATAGCCAAACTTTGGGCAGAGTGCAGGGAATCTTATTAAAGAAGGAGGAGATAGAAAGATCTGGAGGGGACAGGAGCTTCCACAAGGAGAGCAACAGAACCTTCTTTCTTGGAGCTCCTCCACACTCTCCTGGCTCTGGCATTTATTCTCTCTCCAGAGTCCTCAGATTTAAACGATCTGCAGGTGGCAAAGAGCTCCTCTCAGAGCCCACATGAGGTGAATAGTCTGCTGTTGCGACCATCTGAATCAGCCCCACACCTGCAAAACAAACACGTTCCTATCCACAGCAGGAGTTTATGTGTCAGGGTGGCTGCAGCCTTACCGACCGCGCTCTTCCCTCGCAGGCCTCTTCTGTAACAGGACGTGGGACGGCTGGATGTGCTGGGGCGACGTCGCGGCGGGGACCGAGTCCATGCAGTACTGCCCCGACTACTTCCAGGATTTCGATCCCTCAGGTGCGCTGGGCTTTGGGTCAGGCTTCCGGAATCCGCTTGCTGAACGTTGTCTGTGTTAACCGCGGCTGGAACTTTCCGCAGAAATCTTTGCAGTTACGACTGCTTGAATTTTAACTTCTTTACTTCTGAGTTCATTGAACCACAGGAAAAACTTGAACAAAACCTGTAGGTTTCTCAAACTCCCTTAATTTTTTTTTCTTTTTAATATTAAAGAGAAGGTCATAAAGATCTGCGACCAGGACGGGAACTGGTTCCGACATCCGGACAGTAACCGAACGTGGACGAACTACACGCTGTGCAACAACAGCACGCACGAGAAAGTGAAGGTAGGAGCCGCCGGCTGGCCGCGGCTGGCCTGCGCTTGACCGCGGGCCGGCAGTCCCGAGCCGCAGCGTCCGCTCCCAGTAAAGCAGTCCCTGACACCATCCGAGAGGAACAGGGGGGAAAGAATCCGGAAAGCTAGTTCTGTGTCTGCACGGTCGGAACCGTGTCGGGGCCCGTGCGGTCACAGGCAGCCACTGGCTTTCGGGTTTTCCCAAGAAAATTTAGCTCAAGAGCCAACTCTGAGAGCTCTCGTTGCCAGCGGCATTCTAGAGTGACCCCAAAAGCTCCGCCACGCGGGACGAGCTCAGCGGCCTTAACCTCCCGCTCCGCACCCTCCGCCTGCAGCGGTCCCAGAGTCAGGCCCGACAGGGACACTTGCATGTGCTCTCGGTCGCGTGTGCGCGCTTAAGCGTGTGAACACGGACCTTGTCCGCCTCCCGGCCGTGGCGAGAGCTCGCCCTCGCGCCACGCAGGACAGGCGTGCTTTCTCCCGTGCCTCCCAGCAGTACTGCCAGCTCTCACTGAGTTCAAATGTCACCAACGCCGTGCTGACCCAGAGGTGTTTAATTACCAGCCACAACCACCACCCACCCACCGAACCTCGGTAAACGGTATGCCAAAAGCACACAGAGAAAGGAAGAAGGAAAGCGAAAATTAAGAGGCGCTACCGACATTTCCACAGATCAAAGGGTCTTTTAAGTTTCCACGTTAAGATCTGTCTCTGAGCTTCAGATTTGTGAAAAGGGATGGAAAAACTCAATAGGTAAAGAAAGCCTTATACGGCATTTCACTCTGAACGAACTGAATCATTGAGTGTTATTTGATTTTGGATATGAAATGCTGATTTAATATACAGTATAAGCTAGATCGGTAAATGCATTACGTCAAAGGGTTAAAGTGACTTCTGAGTCCTTAAAAAAGGATACATGACATGAATTTTAGAACTCACTTGGTAAATTTGTGTAGATGTCCTTCATTTATATATTTTCAAATATTTATTGATTTTTCAAGTAAGTGATTATAAATCTATCAGCATGTTTTTTAAAAAAATAAAATTTATTTATTTGAACTTTACCTAACACACATAAAGATTTTAGATACAGAATTCATTCTATTTTTTTTTTATCACACAATTGTAGACCGCACTGAATTTGTTCTACCTGACTATAATTGGACACGGATTATCTATTGCGTCTCTGCTCATCTCTCTCATCATATTTTTTTATTTCAAGTAAGTTCATTTCAATCTTCTTTAATTTGACAAATGTGGTGATCCAGCTTAGGTGCACAGTGGGCTCACGAGCTCACAAAATATACAAAATATGGATAATAAATTTAGTATTTAAACTGGAATATTTTTATTATACTTTAGCTTTATGAAATCGGCAGGTTATGAATGAAATATCTTAACTCTAATGTTATAAAATGATTAGGCATATATAAATGAAACATGTGCTTTGATTGTGTTGGTTCAGAGGGCCTTGTTCTCTTGGTGTCCTCCATCCCTTCTGGCTCTTGTACCGTTTCTGCCTCCTCTTACCCAGGGGTTCCTGAGCCCTGAGGAAGGGATTTGACAGAGACATTCCATTCGTGGCTGAGTGGGTTTTCTGTTTTGTTTGTTTTTTTTGTTTGTTTGTTTTTGTTTTGTTTTGTTTTAGACACAGTTTCTCTGGGTAGCCTTGGGATTCCCTTTGTAGACCAGGCTGGCCCTGAACTCAGAAATGCCTGCCTCTGCCTCCCTGAGTGCTATGGCTGAGTGTTCAAGTTCTCAGTCTCTGCATAATGCCTGGCTGTGGTCTATCTTTGTTCTCATCTGCTCAGGAGGAAGCTTCTCTGGCAGCTGAGCAAGGTGCTGATGTGAGAATGACAGAGCATCATTTTCTTGCTATCTCTTTTCTTTTCTAACAGTGGCATTTGGTTTCTCCCAGGTTCCTGAGCTCTGTCATCTCATGTTCTTAGTTACTTAAGCAGGGTCAGGGATGGGCTGCATCACGTGGAATGAGCTCTGTCTAAACGGACACTGTTCTGTCACTCCCACAATCTTTGTGCCACCGTTGCATTAGTGCATCTGGCAGGCAAGGACACCATGGTGGAAGGACACCACGGTGGTTGGGTTGGTGTTTGAGTTTCTCTTTTGGTAGCACCTTGGCTGAGTGCTTTCCTACACCAAAGATGCTGGGCGAAGGTTCTACAAAGGCACTAACTTGATTTATCTATAGCCAATGAGTTGTGTTGTGTTCAGCAGTGGAGCCTTGCTGTCTGTTTGTGGAGAGAAGTCCATAGTCTTGGCAACAGCCTGGGTCCCCGTGGGCTCCCTTTGGCCAACCACCCAGTTAGGGGTAACCCAATCCCAGCACTGGAAGCTTCATTTGGTGATAAAAGCTGGCTAGATGTGTCTGTCCCCTCCAAACTTTGGCAATTTGATTTGGATTGCCTTCATATATGCATGCATTTTAGGAAGTTTCCACTGTGTTAGGTTTCCATACTCCCCCTCAAATGGCCCTAATTTCAGTTGTTTCTCCTTATTTCCTTTCTTCTTTTCCCCTTTCCTCCTCTCCTCACTTGATCCCCTCACTTCAGCCTCCCCATTTTTGCCCATATCTGTTTATCTTATTTCCCCTTCCTAATGAGATTTACCCCACCAACCCGAGTCCTTTTCTCTATAGTAAATCTCTGGTTCTATGGATTATTACTTGGTTATCATTGACTTAAACAGCCAATATTCACATAGCAGTGAACACATACCACATTTGTCTTTCTCAGGCTGAGAAACCTCACTCAGAACGATTTATTTCTAATTCTGTCCATTTACCTGCAAATTTCATGGTTTCATTTTTTCTTTAACAGCTGAGTCATACTCCATTGTGTAGCTGTACCGCATTGTCTTTATCCACATTCTGTTACGGGACATCTAGGTTGTTTACAGTCTCTGGCTACTATCACTGCAGCATCAATTAACATGGTTGAGCAAGTGTCTGTGCGGTAGGATGAAGTGTCTGTCCTTTGGGTGATATAGCTGGATCTTGATGTAAATTGATTCCCATCTTCTTGAGGAACTGCCATATTGATTTCTATAATGGCTGTACTTTTCACATATGTGTTTGTATCTATCTATCTATATGCTGTGTACCGTAGCATGTCTGGTATTCACAGGAGCCAGAAGAGGTTTCTCGCTGTGTAGCCGTTGCAGGCCTGAAACTGTATGTAGTCTAGACAAGTTTCAAACCCAGTGAGGCCTGTGTCCTCTGGCCTCCCAAATGCTTGGATTAAAGGCATATGCCCACGTACCCAGCTGCTGTTCTAATAGTTTATAAATCAGCTTTTGCATCAAGACCTCACTTGTCATTCTCTGCCTAAAAACATTAGAGTGCTTTTTACTGCACCTTATATGAACATGAAAGTATCAATGAATCATGCCTATTATCTTCTGTGCCTCCCTACCCTGGTTAGATGTTTCATATCTAGGATTATCTTGATTATTTCCTCAGTGGACTCTTCCTGAATTCCTTACTGAAGCTGTAATTAATTACAATGGACACGGTGTAAAAATTTGAAAGCATTTGAGAGATAACAATCTCTTTAAATTAAAAACCATTCCAGCTGAGACTCTTCAGATTAAACTGTCTCTATTTTTCATGTAATAAACCAAAACATCTAAGGACATTAAATTTCTAAAGGTGATAAAGTTAATAGCAATTGAATTGCATTCCAAATCCAGTAGTAAGACAGAAAACAATGGCCTCCTGGAATTCTAGGCCAGATGCCATCATGCAAGTTTGATTTAGCAAAGATATCAGTAAAGTACCTACAAGTTAAAAGCAAAATTAATATACTGCTTCCTTATATATAAAGAAAATCTAAGAGTTAGTAAAGTAAATGCTCCCTGGGCTTATGAGGCAAGTGGGACAGCCAAGGCAAACAATGCTGAAGCCAAAATGGACCAGGGAAAGTGCAGCATCAGTCTGAGTCTCTAATCAAACTGCTCCTTCAGTCAGTTCTCAATGGAGAAAACACTGTCATAATAAATGGGTTATCAAGGAGGTTGAGAAATTAAGGCAAAATATCTATTTTGATTATTTCATAAAGTAGAAGAAACATTAAGTCATAAAGGATTAAGATGTACAGCGATAGAAGCATAGCAACTTGAGTTCAAATAATTATAGTTAGAAATAGAGTTTGTGCAGTAATAAAGAGAAGAAAATATGTGGCTTAACTTAAAAACTCCTTAAAAACAAATGCAGTGATTATTTGGTTATCAGTAGACCTCGCTGTCACTCAGTTTTCCAGCAGAAGTCATATGCTAACCTATCAAGAATGTTGCCGGCCGGGTCGGAGAAATGGCTCAGCCACTGCAGTGCTCTCTGCATAAGCGGAGGATGTGAGTTTGGATCTTCAGCATCCATGCTCCAGCAGGGAGCAGGAAACTGGTGCGTGCAACCCCAGTGCTGGGGAGATGGTGAAGGAAGGACGCTGTGGCCCTGCTGGCCAGCCAACGTGGCCAAACTGGCAGGCTCCAGTTCAAAGGAACATACTGCTTTCAAAAGCAGTTTAGAGAGTGATGGAGGAAGATGTCCAGGGTCAACCAACGCCTCCTTATGTGTGTGCACACATGCTTGTGCATGTTCCCACACATGCACAGCATGGGGAGCACAGCCAAACACATGAAAGAATATTGTAGTCGGTTATTCCTATTTTGGGTCTGTAGCTGGACCTGAGGACTTAGAACACTGTTCTTTCAAAGCCCAAGTATCTATGAATGGACTCAAGAACACAAGAGCACAAGCAGGCGGGTGGAGCTGGCCCTGCCATTCCTCTGCTGTGATATGGTGTCAGCCAGGGAGAGGTGGCTCCCTGCCGGCCCCCCTCCCCGCCCACCATCTTGCCCCTTGATCCCAGCTTCAGATGGAAAGCTGGCCTCCAGGTCAGGAGAGCAGGACTGTCCCTTCCCCTCACCTGCTGCAACACTCTGGAGAGCAGGCGGGTACCTTGCCTGGGCAGCACAGTGGACTGGCCCTGCGGGTGAGGGCTTGAGCCTGAGTGAGTGGCCTGAGGGTGTGAGAGTGGGAGAGCTGGCACTGCCCCTCGCAGGCGGGGGCACTGGGTGAGCTAGCAGGGGCAAAGCCGGAGAGCTTGCCCTGGTTGTGAGCGCAGAGGGAAGCTGGCGGGCTGACCAACTCAGCTACTGCCCCCTGGGCTCAGATCCAGGGCTGTGAGTTGGCCCACCCCAACCCCTGCCCCTTCTGTGAACTGTTAGAGTGTGTGAGCAGGTCGGTCCTGCAGATCCAAAGTGGCAGGAACTCCAGGACACAGGGCAGCAATGGGATATCTGAGAGGAGTCCAGTGAGGACCCAGCATTGACAGCGCAGCAGAAGCCAGAGGCCTCAACCACACCAATGACTCAGGGCAGCGAACATTTGAAAGAAGAGACACGTGGACAAAGGGTGTGCTCTGTGACACACTGTCACACTACAGCTTCCACGATGAGATGTTTTTTTTGTTTTTTTTTTTCTTACTTTAAAAATTTTTCTTTTGTGAGGGGAGTTTGCAAGAGTGGAGGGTGGATTCAAAGGGATCTGGGGATGGAGTCTATTATGTAAAACTCAAAAAGAATCAGTAAGAAGTTTTAAAAAAATGATATAAGGCCACACCATTGAAATCAAATGAGTTTTCTACCAGTTTAAAAAAATTGGTTCTTGGCCTCTACAAAAAAATATTAAAAGACTAATAATTACTTTGCTTATACCTAATGTTTATATCCAAATTATAATGAACTGTTTATTTACTGGACTTTATAAAAGAAAGTGTTAAGCATGGGCTTTTTTTTTTTTTTTTTTTTTTTTTGAGACAGGGTTTCTCTGTATAGCCCTGGCTGTCCTGGGACTCACTCTGTAGACCAGGCTGGCCTGGAACTTACAGAGATCCACCTGACTCTGCCTCCCAAGTCCTGGGATTAAAGGTGTGGGCCACCACTGCCTGGCTATATCAGCACTTACTAGTAGTGTGTGCTTTGCTGGTTTTTAGTAGCTCAACTTCTCTTTCTAAAGTGAGCCATTGTATTTGAAGTAGACTGTTGAGTAACAAACTTTTCCTGGGGTGCACGACAAACATTTGTCCACCCCCGTTAGGGAGCCCAGGACAGAGTGAAATACAGACACCACCAGAGTTAAACATGGCGAGCCATGAGTTTTATTGGAGTTACTTACATGAATGTGGGTGAGGAGTTATTGACAGGAGAAATGACTCAGACAGCTACATCACCAAGGCTCGAGAAGCTGGGAACCTGGAGCGCACTGCCCAGCCTGCAGGCAGCTCAGAAGGTTAGAGAGCTCTCTTTCCAGGTGCCTCATTTGGTCTAAACCTCTTCCAGGCAGTTGGGCTGGTTTCTCCAGGCAGCTGCACTGGCCTTAGAGTCTTCTTTCCAGCTTGTCTTCTCTGAAGGTCTTTTTTTTTTTTTTTGGCAGTTTGCTTTCAACTTAGTTGGAGAGGCACTCTGCACTTAGGTTCCTTTCCCTGTCACGGAGGGGCCTAGGGAATGTGGTCAGCTTCAGGGACTTCCTGAGGAGGTTTTGAATTCGTTAGCTTTCTGCTCTAGGAGCATCCCTGCAGAATGGAATATACACTCACACCATACTTGGCGTTTATAAGATACATTTATGCAATTACCCAGCATTATCCCATGTTATAACCAAGCAATTTAAAAAGTATTAATGCAGAGCTACAAACAACAGTAGGAACAAGAAGGAAGAAAGGTCTAACACACTAGTCAGGTATTTGTGATATGATATTGCCATTGAGAAGGATGGGTGTTTCTTTGATGAACAGACTTTCAATAGGTAGAAATCATAAACTAGAAGCATAAAGATGTCTAGCCTCACTCTTACCTTCACTTATTTCCCTGTAAAAAATTAACTTTCCTAAGTCCTTCTGAATCTATCATCTTTCTGTTTGACTTAGCTATTTTCTTTGACTTGAATATTCTTGAATTATAGTTAGTTTGAACAGAAAGAAACAAAATTAAACAAAACAAAAATCAGTTTCCTGTTATTATACAGGCGTTACATGAAATACAACAGTGCTCAAGTCAGCATTTTGCTTTTTATTCGTGTAGACATTATTACAGGACAGATGTCAGAGCATGGTGTGGTTTCTGCTGTTTCTCTGATGCTGTTTCTTTGCCATGAAGATGGCGTTATCATCTACATGACTGTTTTACGCTTAGGGCTACTGCATGTCGGTGCTGCCAGTGAGACGCAGAGCCGCGCAGGGCCTCATTAAGACCACGCATTCCCAGCTACGCACGTTGCCACTGCTGCTTCTGCTAGTTGGCCAGCAGCAATCAGCTCCGCTTCCTAGTCCTAGTAAGTGTGCTAGAGGATCCTTAAAATAAAAATTAAGAGCAAAACTTTTAGTTTTATATGCACTGTATTTAGAGAGAAGATTTCATAATGTTCATGTGAAACAAAGCAAACACAGAATGAACATTTTTGTGAACTGAATTAACAATATAATTATTTCAGAAAAAATATGGTTAGAAATATGCTGAGAAATGAGAAAGCATCATGCCTAAATAAATAAAATATAATACAGTAATATAAAACATCACAGAATTAGGAGAGCGAAGTCGTTGTTTGTTCTGCTCTGCACACAGCCTAGCCCTTGCAGTAGTATCTTGCATGAAATTGGACTCATAAAGGCTTTGTAGTTTACATCCAGGACTGACTTGTCCATACCTTATCTCTAACCTCTGACAAATTCCTTGAGGTTTTCCAGGCTTTATGGTTGCCATCAAGAAAGAAAGCAATTAGCCCAGAACTCTGAATTCTGATCCTTGGAAGTATCCAAGGAAAATCAGACGGCAGACGCAGACTACAGATACATTGAAGAAAGTCTGGGCACCTCAGAAATTCCTACATTTAAATGCTGCGTGAGTGTGTTCATAGACTGTCAGGGATGATAGGATTTATTAGTTTCATGCCAAGTAACTGGGAAACAATTTCTAGAGAAGCTGATGTTCCAGTTAAAATCACTGGGTGTGTGAAAAATCCATTAACATATTCCTTCTGCCTCTTATCCTGGTTCCTCATATTTCGGTCTTCTTCAGTTAGTCTCTGGCAGAGGAAACTCCTTCTCCCCACTGTGGTAATCAAGGGCGCTGACCCCTCATAAAACCAGGAACTCCACAGAATGTTGACTTAGGGTGCTGGTTGTTATTTTTTGTTTAGAAGGGGAAGACAATGCTCTACTGCTCATCCATGCTTTAAATTAGAAACAGAGAACAAGAGAAGCTGTTCACCAGATAGATTTGTTTTATATTAGAGACAATTAAAGTAGAGTCAGAGCAGGAGATTAAAAGAAAGAGAACTGGAAGGGAGGGGGAGACACAGCCATGACTTTGGGGTTTGCCAAGCCCTCAAAGGCCACAGCTTACTCATAATAATCCTTGGAAAAACAGAGCAGAACCCTCTAGATAAAAAATAAATAAACTTTACTGGAATTAGTTACAAATTATGTTTTAATTGCTGTGCAAAAGCTAAAAGCATAGCAAACCTGCCTCTTTCAACTCAGATAAAAGGCTTGCACATAAAAGGGAGTGCGCAGCACCTATCTGTCTTGTCAGAGAAAACAGTTCGTTTTCTTCTCTCGCTCTCTTTTTAATTTGCTTTGATTTCTTGAAAGAACATCTTTGCTGAAATTTTAGATGCTAATTTCAACTTCTTTTAAAGCAAGTTGCATATTTTCAAGCATGTAAAAGTTATCTTTCTAGGTTATTGTCATGAATTCCAAATAAAACACAGCCAAAAAAAACCAAAACAACAAAAACCCAAACCATTGGTGAGTCAAGCATTCTCAACTTAGTGGCACAGCCTTACAGTGCTTCAGCATATACTTATATGAATACATATATATGTGTGCATATATATTTGAATACATTTCAAGATGAATGACCCAAACTTGCACCTTTGTGCCCAGATCGAATCTGAATATTTTTAATCAGTGTTATGACCTTCTGTTTCGTCTTCACATTTCTTTTGAGTTAAAGCAGGTATAATTTTTCCCTATAGCTATAATTTTTCTTCAGGAATCATATATATAATTCACCCTTTAGGGCAGCTTAGAATCAAAGGAATCCTACATAGAATCTTGTTTTACAAATCTGTCTGATAAACTTGTCTGGGAAGCCAGAACGGTCACTTAAGAGTGGCTCATTTAGTGACTTGCTGACCTTGCTTTTGCTCTGTCAGGACTGTGACGAGGGCTGAAGCCATCTAGTTGTGGATAGCAGGCTGTCAAAGTCCACCTACCGCATTCTTGCCTTCCAACTCTTGTGAGCTAGTTGCTCTTTTGCAGGATTTATGTACTTACGTCTGAAGTGTATCATGTCACACACATGCATCCTATGTGTTCTCTAGCTTAATGCTGTGCGTTGTTTACCTGAATGTTTTTTTAGTGTTGTTTATCCAGCCTCACTCAGTCTATCCCAAGTTGTGCTATAATCAGTGGATTGAAAACTGTTCCTCATACTAAATGTTGTGTGAGTTAAAAACAATTCCATTACACAACATAAGTTGTAGTCGGAAACAAATCTTAAAAATATAGACTGAACTATGTCATGAAATTGCATCTTCTCATTAGACTACTACATTTGGATAAGGACACTGTAGGGCAAGAAGTAATGGATTTTGCTCCGTAAAAACCATTTCAATTCTAAGGTAACCGCTGCCAGTGGCTAATGAGGAGAGCTTCATGTATGGAAATATAAGAAAATAACCCATGTTAAAGAATATAAGCAAAGAATCCCAGGGAGAAAAATAATTGTGTGATTTGAAGCTACATATATGTATGTAAAGATAAATGTTTATTGATATTTTATAAATATTAACTTCTCCATAAATATACCCTATGCACTTTATTGAAAAAGTTTAACCAAAGTGTTAATTAATTGTGTCTAAGTTAAAATGATATGGAAAGACACAAAATTGTTTTAACTAAGCTGGCAAACTATCCGTTGGTGTAGAACCATACAGTTACTTAAATGCATTAAAACTTTGTAGTTCAAAGACAACATGTTATAAAAGCTCTTCCAGAAGTGAAAATATTTTGTAATCTGGTCTTGTAGTCTTGCAGATGTAAACATTTTATTTTCTTAATCCATGCACACAGATGTGACTATGGATGAGGAATGCCAATGCCCCCCCCCTCAAGGACTGTAGCATCCTTTTAGCTGCTAGAAAATGCAAAGCCTTTGAGTGCACAGATCCCACACCGCTACACTTGCTGGTGAGGTATTCAGATGTCAAAAACTGAGATCTTCAAGAAGATGAGGATAATTAGAAAAGTAATTATACATATCTGTATATATGTATCTATGCATATCGGCATGCATAGTTTTCCATTAGAAAAGCAGAAAAATAAGCATAACATTTGTCTGACATCACACAGAACAGGGAAATACTTTGTAACCTCTTCCATTTTCTTCACCTGTTGAAGGTGCACAGCTGTCTCATGCTGTCACCCTGCGGTCTCCGTCCTCTTTGGAACACCAAGTTCATTACTTTAACTGAGGGCTTCCTTACTACGATCCACGTTCCTACTATCTTCTCCTGGCTGGGTCAGTCCTGAGTACGCCACTCATTTTGGCCATAGTCTTTTAGGTTTTTAAAAAGGAGGACAAGTATTAAGAAGGACATCAACTCATGTGTCTGTTTGCTTCCCACTGCGATAAAAATAACACATGAGGGTCTTGCTCTAGCAGTTCACAACGGTTTCTCCAGAATCTAGAGGCAGTGGCCAACAGATAACTCTAAACAACAAATAGCACTAATTGAATAATAAAGTAAATAAAACCCTCATTGCTTCCTCAAAACTTCCCGGTTCAATAGGTCATCTCTGTAGATGTATGACCTTGAACAACCTTCTTTAATTGTATTAAAAGATAATGATATTTTAAGAGGTTGTTAAGAAAATGACTCTAGCTGGCTTATGTTCATGCCTGGGATATATTAAAGATTCAATAAACGGTGACTGCTCTCATTACTGATTTTGAATCAAAAAGGGTTTTGTTTGTTTCAGAAATATAAACATTCAAAAGATTGTTTTTGTTCTGATGGTTTCCTGCCCTTCAGGAGACAAGGGAGAAAACTTGTATAACATAGAACACACATGGGAAGGTCCTGGCTGGCCACGTGGAAGCCCTGCTCCCTCTGCAGCCCTGAGCTCAGCTGTGGCACTGAAGAGGCAGCCCTAGCAAGGACGGGGAAGGGAGGAGCGCGCTGGAAGAAGGCTGACTGACTCCAGGCTGGAAGAAGGCTGACTCCAGGCTGGGACTTTTATTAGCCCTCTATGGAAACAAACACATCTTTCAATGTGTGTAGATAATCACAAGTAGCCTGAAAAAGAATTATCACTAAAGAGCGTTTACTCCTGTCACAAATGATCAGATGTTCCGACCAGCACATATCAATTCAATGGACAAATAATCAAGATATAGACTGTCCTTTTAGCGTACTCACTGTTTTCTGCCTGTTGTTTCTGCTAGTGCACAGGTTGGCATGAGCTGTCCTTTTTAAATACATGACCAGTGACTTAATGGGAAGTGGTCTGAGCACTCAGTAATTAAATTAGATCAATCAGAACAAGAGAGCAGTGCTCTATAGGCAAGATTATGGTTGTATCATGTGCTCCATCTTTCAATACTCAATGCTGCTCATTATTAGTACTGAGAAAAGCAAACCTGAATGGAAAATGACGTCAAGATCCTTGACCACATTATCTGCCAATTTTTGAAGATACAGTGGCAGAATTGGGTCATCATGATAGCAAACACAGTCATTTAGACATACATAGATAGGACGGAATTCCTTATCTTCTGAATGTTAAATTCCTGTCATCATAACAAAAACATGACAGCTTTCTAATTCTTTAATTGAATTACATAAAATGTGTGCTGGCTGTTTTTATATCATCTTGACACAAGCCAGAGTCATCAGACAGGATGGAGCTTCAATTGAGAAAATGCTCCGTAAGATCCAGCTGTAAGGCATTTTCTTTTTATTATTATTATTATTAATTACACTTTATAATTTTGTATCCTCCCATAAGCCCCCCTCCCCTCCTGATCCCACCCTCCCTCTCCCTTATTCATGAATGCCCCTCCCCAAGTCCACTGATAGGGGAGGTCCTCCTCTCCTTCCTTCTGATCTTAGTCTATCAGTTCTCATCAAAAGTGGCTGCATTGTCATCATCTGTGGCCTGGTAAGGTTGCTCCCCCCTCAGGGGGAGGTGATCAAAGAGCAGGCCAATCAGATTGTGTCAGAGGCAGTCCCTCTTCCCATTACTATGTAAACCACTTGGACACTGAACTATCATGTGCTACATCTGTGCAGGGGTTCTAGGTTATCTCCATGAATAGTCCTTGGTTGGAGTATGAGTCTCTGGGAAGTTCCCTGTGTTCAAATTTTCTCGTTCTGTTGATCTCCTTGTGGAGTTCCTGTCCTCTCCAGCTCTTACTATTTCCCACTTCTTACATAAAATTTCATGCACTCTGCCCGACAGTTGGCCATCAGGCTCAGCATCTGCTTTGATAGTCTGTAGGGCAGAGGCTTTCAGAGGCCCTCTGTGGCAGGTTCCTAGGTTGTTTCCTGTTTTCTTTTTCTTCTGTTGTCCATCCTCTTTGCTTTTCAGGATGGGGATTGAGCGTTTTAGTCAGGGTCCTCTCTCTTGCTTAATTTCTTTAGATGTACAGGTTTTAGTAGGTTTATCCTATGTTGTATGTCTATATGAGTGAGTATATACCGTGTGTGTCTTTTTGCTTCTGGGACAGCTCACTCAGGATGATCCTTTCCAGGTCTCATCATTTACCTGCAAATTTCATTATTTCCTTATTTTTCATTGCTGAGTAATACTCCATTGTGTAGAAGTACCACAATTTCTGCATCCATTCTTCAGTTGAGGGGCATCTGGGCTGTTTCCAGCTTCTGGCTATTACAAATAAAGCTGCTACAAACATGGTTGAGCAAATGTCCTTATTGTGTACTTGAGCCTCTTTTGGATATATGCCTAGGAGTGGTATGGCTGGATCTTGAGAAAGTGCTATTCCTAGTTGTCTGAGAAAGCGCCATATTGATTTTCCGAGTGGTTGTACAAGTTTACATTCCCACCAGCAGTGGAGGAGGGTTCCCCTTTCTCCACAACTTCTCCAGCATGTGTTGTCACTTGAGTTTTTCATCTTGGCCATTCTGATTGGTGTAAGGTGAAATCTCAGGGTCTTTTTGATTTGCATTTCCCAATGGCTAATGACATTGAGCATTTCTTTAAGTGTTTCTCTGTCATTCGATATTCCTCTACAGAGAGTTCTCTGTTTAGCTCTGTTCCCCATTTTTTAAGTGGATTACTTGGTTTGCTGCTTTTCAGCTTCTTGAGTTCTTTATATATCCTGGATATTAGTCCTCTGTCAGATAAAGGGTTGGTGAAGATTTTTTCCCAATCTGCAGGCAGTCGTTTTGTTTTGATGATGGTGTCCTTTGCTTTACAGAAGCTTTTCAGTTTCATGAGGTCCCATTTATTGATTGTTGATCTTAGAGCCTGTGCTGTTGGTGTTCTGTTCAGGAAGTTGTCTCCTGTACCAATGAGTTCTAGGGTCTTCCCCACTTTATTTTCTAGCCGATTTAATGTGTCTGGTTTTATGTTGAGGTCTTTGATCCACTTGGACTTCAGTTTTGTGCAGGGTGATAGGTATGGATCTATTTTCATTTTTCTACATGTAGACATCCAGTTGGGCATTTTCTTAATTAGTGATCACTGGGGGAGGGCCCAGTCCATTGTGGGTGGGGCCACCCCTAGGCTAGTGCTGCTTGGTTCTAGAAGAAAGCAGCTGAGCGAGCCATGTGGAGCGAGGCAGCGGGCAGCATGGCCTCCGCGTCAGCCCCTGCTCTAGATTTCTGTCCGGCTTGAGTTCCTGTCCTGAATTCCTTTGCCGGTGAACAGCAATGTGGAAGTTTAAAGTTAATGAACCATTTTTTCCCCAGCTTGCTCTTTGGTCATGGTGTTTCATTGCATCAATAGAGACTAATTAAACACTAAGACAAAATGTTTTACTACTGAAGCAGTTTTCTATTACTGAGATAGAATTTGATGCCAGCTTAATATTTGTGCACAGGAAACTCTTAACTGTGTAATTAAAATTAACCATGTCTTAGTGATGCTAAAAATAATAATTAAAAAAGCATCAATATGTGTTCCCCATAGGCTAAAGGTTGTACCACACGCGTCATGGCCAGGCACACTTAACCTTCAAGGCGATCATACGATGATCCCCTGGTGCAGAAAAAGAATGTGATATTAGATGCCAGACACTTGCTCAAATGCGTGCTCTAAGGAAGAGTCCAGGCTTCCAAAGCCCCTTCAGAACCACGTGTCCTGACTTAATGCTCCCTGTGTGAAACTGTTCTGAGAGGGCCGCAATGGCACGCCTCTGGGGTTGCACACTTGCACACCTCCCTATACAGCTTTGCATGTCAAAACTGCATCTTGGAAGGATTTGCTGAAGTATTATCAGATAAGGCTATGAAATGGAAACAATCCAGGCTCATCAGCCATGTTTTCTATTCTGTGGTTGCGCTACAGTCCCCAGGACAAATTTTATATGTATATATCTCAAAATGTTAGCATATTTCTTTAGGCAAATCACTCATTTGCTTAATAGTTACAATTAAAATTTTTCATGCACAAGTTGATTTTCATGTGCACCAATCTCCTTACATGTGTTAATGACTGTGTTTAGAAGGAAACACTAAGACTCACCGTAGGGATCTGAATCCTTTTTTATCAGTAGACACGGTGTATCAGATAGCATCTGTCTGTGCGGTGCCTCGAGGCAGAAATGGAAGAAACTAAAGCAGCAGGCCAAAGGTTTAGACAGTGCGGTTTGTTCTCACTCCATAGGGTGGCCTGATTTGGCAGTGATCTAGTTTATGTAACAGTTTTGACAGCTCAGCTGATGATCAGGATCGCTAAAGCAGAGATCTTTGGCTTGCATTGTGTAGGTTGACACAATCTCATCTTCAGCGACAATACATACCAGCTGCACATTTTCAAGCTTTCAGCATTCAGGACAGGTTGGGGGACGGGCAACCACATGAAAAAGGAATTTCTGAGGACAGACGTGCAGGTTAGTATAGGAAAGGGCAGGATGTTCACCTGGACAAAAAGCAGTCTATGGCTAACATTTTAAGTTCTTCCAATCTTTTCCCATGAGAATACCACTAATATCAACATTTATAGTTATTTTAATATTACATTTTTATTTATTTTTGAATTACATACATGTATACCATGCATTATTATAAATGTTGCTATCATATTCCTCAGATCTTACCTTTCAACTTTTACGTGTTACCTCACCCCAGCATTGCTATTTTCAGTTTTAACTTAGCTCGTCCATCGGCAGCCCCGGAGACTGAACCTACAGTCCCGGGCATGCCAGGTGGGTGCGCTGGAATACATCGCTAGCACAGTCATGTTTTTGTTTTACTTTGAGACAGAATCTCACTAATTTACTAAACTTGATCTGGAACTCCCTCTGTAGCCCAGGCTAGCCTTGAACTTTTCATCCTCCTGCCTTGATCTCTCAAAGAGATAAGATTTCAGGCCTCTTCACCTGGCCTGGCAGGTATTGCTGCTTTGTAAAAGGTTTCCTTAATGCTTGAATTCAGCTACTTTAAAACACTTCATGTTTGCCTTTTAAGCCAAGATTTTTAATCTTTAATCATAATTTGAAAATTGTTTGTTTGTTTTTTTTTCTTGAAAAGAGGAGGATATGTGTCTTATCCATGACTTAGATTAGAGACGTGTTCAGCAGAAAAGGGTGAACTAGCCCCATGAAGGAAATGTTTTCTGTCTGATAACACATTTCTTTAATTCTGCACCCAAAGAAGCAAATGTGTGCACTGCTAAGTAGCTCCTCAGCACTGCTTGGAACCCACAGAAAAAGCGCAGGCCCCCGGCAGAGCTGCTCAGGACTTTCATCACAGGAGCGTGGCACACTATGGGAATAAATTACATGTAATGTTAGTCACTGTGAGAAGAATATCCTTAGTAGGCCTGTCCTGTTGAGCCTCTGTCTTCATTGTTAGTAAGCAGAATCGCGTCACTGCTGTGTCACCGTCTTGGAAATAGGCCCACCTTTCAGTATGGACTTTCTTTAAGTACAAGAGCCATGCTACTCTTCACCATTCCTGAAAACTCCTGTTTTCTGTGGAGTATCCTCACTGTTTCTCTGCACTGAGAAATCAAGTCCAGGTGGCTGACTCTAGTCAGTAGGACACCTGGGGTTGTCACTCTTCCGATTTGGATGGATTGCAGATGCTTGCAAACACCTGCTGTTAGTTGACCGGCTCACCCACAGCCAGTGGTTATTTTAAGAACTATCCAATCTATTAAGCTTTTGTAAATCCTGGCTACTAGCATCGGACACGTATTAGCAAACTGAAAACGTTAGTTTGGGCTAAAAAGACTTCCTCATTCTTTAAAACGGTAGAGCTGTATATAGAATCACAGAGTTATGGACAATTTAGAAGGAAAATAGTTTAAACTTTGTATTTTAAATGTGGAAAACATTCCCAATTCTAATTCAAAACTTCCACACATTCTGTTTTCTCAGATAAAAGGGAAGTGATACAATTATACGAAATCTTTAATTTTTCAAAGTAGAAACCTTGTGATTAAGTTGGGTGGTTTCTCCAGAAAGACATTCTGAGTTAGTAAACCACACACAAGGTTTCATTTGACATCATGACGCTCTGCCCTGCGCATTCCTACCCGTGTTTAACTGTGCCATTCGGCAGCTTCCTTTATCACCCCTGTCCCGGAACCTTGAGTAAAACTGCGTGCAATTGTGTCATGAAGGAATTTGTGCTGGGATTTTCTTTTGAATGTGGGTAAGGTTGTCCTGTTCCAAAAAATTCTATGTGTGATTGTGGGTTACATTTAAAAGCTGTGTCACACAACTGTAATGACACCTTTCCTGGACTTTACTCTGTGTGAACTTTGTGTGGCCAGTTCTTTGTTTTGTACAAATGGGGAGAGGACGGCTTCTTTTATGTTCTGATGACATGTGGGCCAATCGGAAGACCATCAACAGGGCTAAGCAATCCTCAGTGGCTCCTAGTTTCCATGAGTGCAGCTGGTCTAAATACAATCACGTAGTTCCCGTGACCGGTCATTACCATCCACCTGCTGTTTAAAGAAAGCTGTGGAGTGCAATGAGAGGGTGTTATCTGCACGAGAGTCTCAGGTAAATGGAAGTATTTACGTTCATTAGTGTGTTTTTGGTTATGTAACATCATCGAATATCAATTTCTGCTTTCTGTAGAATGAATTAAAATATTGTGTTCAGAATTAAGGAGATTAATTAATGCAGAGTTTTTACAAGGCAAGTTCCCCACCTGAACATCACCACATCTCTGCAAAAGCAACTCATTTCCATCTGAGTTTTTCTCTAATTAAAATTTTTATCAAGTGAAAATTATGGATAAACAAAATAATTTTTTTCCAAAATTAGAGCAGCCTCTATAAATTGAAAGTGTACTTTATTTGAGTTATGTTTAATTAAAAATGCAGGAACATTTTGTGCTGTCAGCACACTGTCTCTTTTGTCTTACAGGAGCCTCAGTTGCCAGCGGATTACCTTACATAAGAACCTGTTCTTTTCCTTTGTCTGTAATTCGATTGTAACAATTACTCACCTCACCGCAGTGGCCAACAACCAGGCCTTGGTGGCCACAAATCCAGTAAGTAAAATAAGCTGTAGCTTTGAGGATTAGTGGGAAGAGACTCGGGCTGGGGGCTGGTTTCTGATAGAATATGTATGTCCTGAAATAAATCTTTATGTGAACTTTCGGTTTAACACAGAAAACATAGCTGAGCTATGTTGCGGCCTAAGAGGGCAAATTCCCTTCAGTATTTCCACAGCTTCAGCTCATGTCATAGCTATGGACTCCGGGCAGCCCGAGGGGCTGTGACTGCACAATGTTTGTTCAATCCAATTTAAACCGCAATCAGTGCAACTGAGTACTCCGTGAAAGAGCACAATGCGTGTAATGGGAACTTCAGATTGTGTTTTGGTGTCAAGCTTACATTAAAAATTAATAAAACCAGAAAGATAAGGATTTACATACTTTGTATGTACAGTAACCTTAAACGCCATTAAAATGAAATGTTAGAAGCTCTCCAGTCTCAGTACACACTGATAAACTCTTCTTCCTGTAAGCCATACTTAAAATACATGCTAAAGTTATCCATGATATGTACATATATGTAAACCATACTTGGATTCAAATATCTGTAATGTAGCAGAAATGTTCACACGTTTAGAGTCATCTACTTTGACATGTGGCGAGACTCTAATTTTGGATTTGGATGTGTGTGTGTGTGGTTTGTGTGTGTGGTGAGTGTGTAAGTGTGTGCTCTTGAGCACATCCGTTGCGTTTCTGGATTATGTTATCTGGTTACTGAAATCAGAGAAGGGAAGGAGTTTCCAACAAGTGGGAAATAACACTCGTGTGTGTTACGTGTGTTTTCAGGGTAATTTACAAAGTTCTAACGCTTTCCCATTGTTTGAGAGTGTGTTTCTGGGTTGCTCTCACTGCGTCCTCTCTGAAGCCACTGGGGCAGGAAGCAGACCAGGACATAATCAGCAGAATAAAACACTGGCGACGTTCTGCCCTCTCAGAACGAGTTTCTCTAGGAGGAGGAAGTCTGTAACACAGCCTGGGTTTCTAACACTTGAAAGGACATGCAGCTAATCCACAAAGTGTAAGTTAGAGTACAGTGAAGTTACTATTTGGAAAAAAGCATTCTCTGATGATGTTAACAGAGCCCTCAACAAAAATGCTTTTCTGAAGTATGTCCTAAATGCTTTTCCTCTTAATAGTTTATATTAATTTTAAATTATCAGCAGCATCAAATTTAATTAGATAAGAATTTGATACCTATATAAATATTGAAGGTTAAATAAACTATAAATATGCTCAAATATATGTAGTTAAAAGTTATTTTATCTTTTCGAGGCTTGAATGTCATAAAACACATACTACATTATTTAAAATTTAGTAAATGAATCCTTAACACATGTTAAATGAAGAAATGATGTTACAAATATCCTTTAAGAAGGTGTTATTACATAGAGTAATAAAAATAGAATCATAGTTTTTGTTTAAGGTGCAACTCTGATTAATATTATATAAATATTTGCAAATATTCTCACTTTTCTACTAGTTTTTTTTTATCTGTGGTGTGTGATAATTTACAGTGCATACCTCACAGAAATATTCAAGAATTTGATTAAAATATGTATAAATGATAATAGTACAAACACTTTAGGGTGACGTTTATGCAAATGCTATTCATTTTAGTCCATGATAACTCTAAACTTATTTATCAGGGCTTTCAGTTTCTAATATAATATTTATTTCAAAAAATGCAGTAAGCACTAACTATATATTGAATTTCAGACTGAACTTCTAACGATTTCCACATGTTGCTACATTTATTTACTTTGGTAAGGGAAGACCTGTATCTCTCAGCTCCTTTGTATTTTCTTTATCTGATATTTGGATCTCTAATCTCTATTCTCTAATTCTCTAATCTATAAGAGAAGAGAAAACAGGAACCCTAGAAAAAGAGGAAACAAACCCACAGTTCTTTATCTGTTATGAAAAATCTCACATATTTTATATCTGGACAATGAGTAGGTTCATTAGAGAATTACTTACCAAGTTTTATTTGTGCTTTTGGTTTGAAAGCTACAAAACTTACCAATAGCATGCGTGTTTAATGAAGCGCTGATGAGCCTGTCAACGTTTTTTTCTAACAGAAAACAACAACCCAAATCAAAACAATTGTGCAGTGTTGTGTGTGTGGACTGCTACATTCATGATTGCGTAACAACTGGAACACACCAGGAAAACTGGTACCAACTGAGCAGAGGGAGATTGCTTTGTTTTGAATATCATACGATTCTTATGAACCGATAGAGTGCATGGTTAACAACTTTAGAGCCACCGTGGGCTGAGTGTTCAAAAGACTGTGCAGCTCAGTCTCCCTAGAGCGCACAGTTCCGAGTGGGGGACAGAAAATGCCCATGGTTTCAGAAATAGGCCGGACGATTGCTTCGCACGTGAATTTCGTGAACTGAGCCAACCCTCTTTCCCCCTCAGGTGAGCTGTAAGGTGTTTCAGTTCATCCATCTCTACCTGATGGGCTGTAACTACTTTTGGATGCTCTGTGAAGGCGTCTACCTGCACACGCTCATCGTGGTGGCTGTGTTTGCGGAGAAGCAGCACCTGATGTGGTATTACTTTCTTGGCTGGGGTAGGTGCCACTGTCGTCACCGGCCTCGTCGCCTGACGAAGGAGGCCTTCAGCTCTGAGGCAACGTGACTTTTTGCCAATCATTCTTAACTTGTAACGAGATTTTCTCATTGCAATACATTGAAACATGTAAAGAGAGCAAAGCGGCTATTGTGAAGGGTGTTGTTTCCCTAATTTCTTTCTCAGCCCTTTTGTCTTTTGTATAAAGGAGGGCTACTGATTTTTTTGAGTTAATTTTGTATCCGGCCACTTTGCTGAAGGTGTTTATCAGCTGTAGGAGTTCCCTGGTAGAGTTTTTGGGGTCACTCACGTATACTATCATATCATCTGCAAATAGTGATAATTTGACTTCTTCCTTTCCAATTTGTATCCCCTTGATCTCCTTCAACTGTCTTATTGCTCTAGCAAGGAAATTTGCAGGTAAATGGTGGGATCTGGAAAGGATCATCCTGAGTGAGTTGTCCCAGAAGCAAAAAGACACACATGGTATATACTCACTCATATAGACATACAACATAGGACAAACCCACTAAAACCTGTGCATCTAAAGAAACTAAGCAAGAGAGAGGACCCTAACAAAAATGTCCAATCCCCATCCGGAAAGGCAAAGAGGATGGACATCAGAAGAAGAAGAAAACAGGAAACAACCTAGGAACCTACCACAGAGGGCCTTTGAAAGCCTCTGCCCTTCAGACTATCAAAGCAGATGCTGAGCCTGATGGGCAACTGTTGGGCAGAGTGAATGGAATTTTAGGTAAGAACTGGGAAATAGTAAGAGCTGGAGAGGACAGGGTCTCCACAAGGAGAGCAACAGAACAAGAAAATTTGAACACAGGGAACTTCCCAGAGACTCATACTCCAACCAAGGACTATTCATGGAGATAACCCAGAACCCCTGCACAGATGTAGCCCAGGGCAGTTCAGAGTCCAATTGGGTTACATAGTAATGTGAAGAGGGACTGCCTCTGACATAATCTGATTGGCCGCTCTTTGATCACCTCCCCCTGGGGGGGAGCAGCCTTCCCAGGCCACAGATGATAACAATGCAGCCACTTTTGATGTGAACTGATAGACTAAGATCAGAAAGGAGAGGAGAACCTCCCCTATCAGTGGACTTGGGGAGTGGCATGCATGCAGAGGGAGGAGGGAGGGTGGGATTGGGAGCGGAGGAGGGAGGGGCTTATGGGGGGATGCAGAATGAATAAAGTGTAATTGATGAAAAAAAAAGAGAGCAAAGCGTCACAAAGTCGTGATCTCGCTAGTCTCATTTTGATGAACAACATGATCCCTTTTTGATATTTGACATCCCAGGGACGAGTTTATTCTAGATGAATGCACAGTGACTGAAATAATAGAATTAAAAGTCAGGATCTAGTTTCTGCACTTGTCTGAATTTTCTTTTTTCATGTGTAAAATGAGGACATTGGTGCTAAGTAGCTTTAGAGTGGCATCAAAAAAATTTTAAGATTCTCTTTCTCCTCTCTCTCTCTTTCCTCTCTTTCTTTCTTTCTTTCTTTCTTTCTTTCTTTCTTTCTTTCTTTCTTTCTTTCTTTCTTTCTCCCTTGGTTTTGAAATAGGATCTTTTTGGCTTGGAACTTGCTATGGAGATCAGGAAGGGTTTGAACTTAGAGATTCACATATCTTCCTCCTGGGTGCTGGGACTAAAGATCTCCAGCCCTGTTGAGATCTCTTTAAATTGCCATTTTATAATTTTGGGGTGTCAGTAATTGAACAAATGCATACAAAAGATCTGCTTCTTTTACGTGATCTCTTGGCATTGTGTTACTCACAAAACAAACCTTGAATCATACTGCTATGTTTTTAAAGGTCATTGGAATAATGTGTGTGGATAAAATAGATAGGAAATGAATTTAATAGGACTAATTTCTTGAGATTTATTTCTTTATTATCTATCAAATGAAAGTGTAGATACTGAGGTATATTCAAGAAGTATGCATGTATACACACCAAACTGTCAATCGATTCTGATTTTCTCTATATGACATTTCTTCACTTCAGATTTTTCAAGATATTGTTGAGAAGCCTGAAAACATGCAGAAATCTTGGTATAGGAAACACATTTTTCTCTCTTCCTTCAGAAAATAACTTACTGCGAATCTTAAAACAATTATTAGTTTAAGCATTTTTCAATTTTTGATATTAAATTTTAGCCAATTTCATCCCACAGAAATTATATGAGTACAGAAATTCTTCTAAGGATCGTGACTTAGGCAGCATGTAATATTTTTAATCTCTGCAGTTTTACTGATTCAAAGTGGTGCGTGACATTCAAACTTGATAGTTTAGCGCATTTAGGCAATTACACAGAAAAAAATAGGTGGCTAATTATTTTTGCTACTAAGGTGTGTCTGAAGTTTGATCATGACTTCTTGGAGAAGCCCCGTCTGTAAGGGATGTGACCCATTCATTTCCTTTGCGTTACTTGTAGGGTTCCCTCTGCTTCCCGCCTGCATCCACGCCATCGCCAGGAGCTTGTACTACAATGACAAGTAAGACGTCTTCCGTTTGTGACTTCTATTAGAACTAAACGAAATGAAAGTCTTCCTTCTAATGTCTTCATTTTATTTCCTAGTTGCTGGATCAGCTCAGACACTCATCTCCTCTACATAATCCATGGTCCGATTTGTGCTGCTTTACTGGTATGTAACGAAAACTCGCTGTTTCTCGCCGTCAGTCATACTTCCTCAATCTCCTCTCCACACGTCTCAGTCAGAGCTGATACACTGCATAACTGAATAAGGTTTGGCGAGGCTGTGGTATTTATAATGTGAGCATGTAAGGTAAATTGCCAATTTGCAAGTGAGGGAGAAGTATCAAGAAGAAGCAAGTGTGGGAGGTTGCTTTTGCTGCTGAACTTGTATCGAGGTCAAAGCTGCTCCAACAGAATTAGACAAATGCTAAGAGTAACTCAGCAAGCAGTCGGGCTCTGCCTAGTGGAAAGCAGCTGCTGCTCAAACCACAGAAGGCAGGGAAGCAGCAGCAGCAGCAGCAGCAGCAGCAGCAGCAGCAGCAGCAGCAGCAGCAGCAGCAGCAGCAGCAGAGACAAATCCTCAGACTTTTTTCTCTTCCTGATTTCTTAGTTCCTCTTGCTAGCCAAATACAGTAAATGTCAGAGGCCTGAGTGATGATACCGCAAATGCTGCCTTCTAGGGGAGGGGCAGAACAGAGGCTCTGCTAAGAGATTGCAACACACCTTTGCAAGAGGAAGGGCCCATGAGGAAACAACCTTGTTTGGAAGGAGCAGTGCTTAATGTTTTCTGTAATTATCATACATCATTTAATGAATGCAGCAACTGGACATCTTTGAATGTGGTTGTGTTATCAGAAATTTTGTCGAGCCATAATTTTTCTTTTGGGTTCTTATTCTCCTTATTCAAATTTAGAAAAATTTAATTTGTTATTAAACAAACAAACAAATCAAGGTCAATGTTATTACAGTTTAAGAGTAAAGCAATAGGACAGACAAGCCTTAAATCTCCCCAGTTGGAGGAAGAAAGAGGAAGACAAGCCTTTTGTAAGCAGCCACATGCAGAAGATGGGAGCTTCAGAGAAAGAGTGAAAAGCCTAGAGCATCTGAAAAGCATGCTAAGTTTTGGGGAAAGAAATAGAAGGTACAAAAAAAAAAATTGACGCTCCTCTGAGTAACTCAGAAAAGCAGGCGTTCTCAGTCTCAGGCAGCTGCAAACTTCACATGGGGGGGGGTTGGGAAAGAATGAGTAGATTATCTCATTAAGTGGGTAATTATTTCCCCCACCTGGGGATGAATCGGTTTTCCTGAGGGGTGGTTCCATGCCACAGTGATTGACAGGTCCAGGTGGGCTGTCTCTTAAGGTATGCCATGTCTCCATGCGGGGACAGAGTTAGACTCAATATTTCCTGGAGGAAATATCTCTCCCTATTAAGCCTTAAGAGAGCCCTAATCCCCAGCCCCAGTGACCTCCAAGTCTACAAGATTCCTGAATTAAGAGTCTTGAAAATCATTTAGGAAAAAGGCTGAGACTGACGGATAGATACAACCCGCTTTCACAATGAAAATCTAGAGATGCAGTTCCAAAGCTGCTCATCAGAGGAGACTGGTCTCTGGACTGGATTTTGGGTCACATGGTTGTTTATGGTCTCCAGGTAGAGTTCAGAAACCGGAGCTCCATTCTGGCATTCCTCTCCAGGAATCCAAGGCCATGCCCTGCTTCTGGCTGAGGATGAGATGGAATTGTGCATTTGGGGGGTCCTTGCTCCCGAGCCCCGGGCCAGTTTTCCCTCCTGTCCTTTTCAGTTAGAGGGCAACAAAAGTCACAGTTAGAGTTTTGTTATGTTCCACAATGAAAATCACCCTTTCCCACTCAGACTTCCTCCCTCACCCCCAGCCCTCAGGCAGGCCCCGCTGAGCTACTTTAAGCTACTGCTGAGAAGATGCATTCAGCTCGAGATCTTGGAGAAGTCACTTGAGGGCAGAGAGAAGGAATTGCTGGCTGCCCTGTGTGACAGTCTTCCTTCTCTGACCCCAGGACCATGGTGATGTGAATGTATCTTGTGGTATCTGCCAGCTATTGCACATCGTGCCATGGTGAAAAACATGTCTCTCAGCACGCATCTGTTACCTGTACTTTTCATCTTCCAACCATAACCAGCAGCTCAGCACATCTACACACAAGCAACAGTACCTGGACCAGGCGGGTTTCTTAGATGCCTATGTGTCTAAATATATATACACATATAACCATCATAATGACAGGGAAAGAAGCCATGGAGTTGGAAGGGTGTGGGGAGGTGTTTACCTGAGAAAGGCTGCAGGGAAAAGGAGCGTGGGGGAATGATATGAAGGAAGTAATCGTACAGAATTCTCAGAAACATAAGCTAAAAAAAAAAAAAAAAAAAAAAATCAGGAATCTTTTAATGAGGTCTGGTTTAAGTCAGATGAAATCCAGATAGGGTTCATCTGAAATTTGAAGTTCTGCTTTTGCCTAAAATAAGACTGTTGTGGGAAATTGTGTAGCTCGTAGGGCCCAGTCCACCCTGCTCCAGCTATATATAGCGGAGGCTTACACAAACAGTAGCCTCCTCTTCGGGCCTAGCTCCACGTTTTTGTCAGAACGACGGTGTCAAAGAACCTCTCTGTAGTTAACTGTTTTTCATGGAGGACAGATCTAAGCTGCTACATGTCTAACATTTATTAATCAGTGCTTCTTGTATATTAGGATTTTAAAATACTTTGTAATATAATTTATATCTATAACCTATACATGGATAAAAGATCACTTCTAAGTGGATAAAAGTTACCCAACTCTCCCCAGGAAGTGGCAGTAATTTTTATTTAACAAAACCTCTCTCTATATGTAAGGGGAACCTGTTTAGAGGGCGAGGAGTACAGCTGGCCTGCTGGCTTGTGTCATCTTTCATACCCCCTGTCAAATGGCCTTCTCTGTATTTGTCTTCGTTGCATTCCCATGTCTGTAAACATGTTCTTCCCACAGACTGGCTCCTGTTAGGAGTCTGGTTAGCTATGCGTTTTTGAAGCCTGTGTTACATTGAATTCTCTTAGTAGTGCAACAACTTTACGCTTAATAATTTTCATGACACATGTTAAAAGTGAGTAAATATACGTTTTTATCCGTGTTGGCTTTGATTAGAGATGGGCTTTAATTACCTCAGTTTATTAAGGTGCATAGATGCTTGTTGTTTAAAATTTATGATTAGGTTACTAAAGAAAGGAAAAATGCTATAGAAGTCAAGGTCAGAAAACCAAAAGAAATTAACAGTTTGTTCAATATGACATTTTGGACTAAATGAGGAATTTTCAATAGGAAATGGGAAAATTTTAGTTTGTATTTAGGTCAATATTTTGGTCAGTGTTAGCTGTAAACCTGATAGCATATAGAATCACCTAAAGGGCCTTTTAATTATGATTAATTATTTAATCACCTAAAAGGCCTCTGGGGCATGCTTGTAGGTGATTTTCTTAAGTACTTTAATCGGTGTGGAAAGCTACAGTTTAATCGTGGGCAGGATCACCTCGCAGCCTGGTAATCCCGGACAGCATGAAAAGGGGCGAGGGAGCTGGGCCCCCGAGTGCATCCTTGCTGCTGATTCTTGACTGGATGTAGGGTGTGAGAGGCTGCTTCTGATTCTTGCTGCCTTGACTCCCCTCTGTAACAGGTTGTTCCTTGAGCTACGAGCTAAAATAAACGCATATTACTTTGTCAAAGTATATTATCACGGAAGTGGAGAAAAAAATCTAGAGTAGCCATTATAAAAGGAAAGAAAGTAGAGTTTGGAGAAAAAGAAGTAGATGAAAGGGAAGCAAGGACAGACGAATTGAAATTAATACACTGATAGGACATTCTAATTGCTGAGTCAAATTCCATATTTTTTATAGTTCTATGAATCCCTTCAAAGACAAAATTGTCCCTTGGGGAAAGTTGTTACAGCACAATAAATAGTAAATTTATTTATGGAGGTTATTTGTGGAGGTTGTTATGGGAGGCGAAAGAGTCCATCTCTAGCGCAGTCTGGGTTGGATATCAGATGGCTCAGGTGCATGGCTGGCTCTTCTCAGCGTCAGGAAGATCACTGTACATTGCAGGTACTTGTTATGAGAAATGTTTATATGAAAAGATGTTATGAAGATTATTACAGAAAGAAAGACAAAACAATATACAAAAATAGCTATTACGGTACAATATGTGCCTGGAGAGCACACAGAATGCGAGCGATGAAGAGGCGACTCTTTAAGTTAACATTTGTTGAGGCTGGAGAGATGACTCACATTAGGAGCACCTGCCGCCTCCTCCAGGGACCAGAGTTCAGTTCCCCGCCTTCGCCTTAGGCCGGCCACACCTACCTGTAATTCCTGCTCCATGGATCTAACATCGAGCTCAGGCCTCCATGGGAACACATACACGCGTGTACGCGCACACACACACACACACACACACACACACACTCACCCCCGCTCACTCACCCCCCCACAGAGCAATAAAAATAAATATTTAAAAATTAACATTTCTTAAGAATCCTTTTTGCTTAAAGTATTTATGACCTTTATTTGGAATCATAGACATATACTAAATATTATATGGCAAATGAGCTTAAAATGACTCAAATATTTCCTGACTAAATGGGTTCCACAACAATTCTGGCATAACTTCTAAAAGCTAATTTCACTAAAATTCACGCACCTATAAACTGAACAGCATCGCTCTAGAAATAGACACTAATGTCTTACCAAAATGAGCCCGTAGTTCTTGTACGTGAAACAGCCCAAGCTTTCTAGAACCGGAGTCCTCCAAACTGACTTTCCGTGGCTCTTCACTGTGGTTGTAGGTAAACCTCTTTTTCCTGTTAAACATCGTGCGCGTTCTCATCACCAAGCTCAAAGTCACGCACCAGGCAGAATCCAACCTCTACATGAAGGCTGTGCGAGCCACGCTCATCCTGGTCCCGCTGCTGGGCATCGAGTTCGTGCTTTTCCCGTGGCGGCCGGAAGGAAGGGTGGCCGAGGAGGTGTACGACTACGTCATGCACATCCTGATGCACTATCAGGTGAGGCGCCCCTCCTCTGTGCCCCCTGCGTGGGCGTGGGGTCCCCTCCTCTGTGTCCCCTGCGTGGGCGTGGGGTCCCCTCCTCTGTGCCCCCTGCGTGGGCGTGGGGCCCCTCCTCTGTGCCCCCTGCGTGGGCGTGGGGGCTCCTCCTCTGTGTCCCCTGCGTGGGCGTGGGGCCCCTCCTCTGTGTCCCCTGCGTGGGCGTGGGGGCTCCTCCTCTGTGCCCCCTGCGTGTGGGCCTGGCGGCTTGGCATGCACGACGCCTCATTCCTGTGCCTTCCCTTGGGCTCTTTCCTGCTGTTGCTTATCTTGTTATATTGCACAGTGTTACACATTTTGAATGAATGCGTGAACGATTAGATGAACGGAAACCTAGACACCAGGGTAACGATTACCCCGAACTGTCACTGATACCTGCCCGGAGTGGGAAAATCAGTTTTCTCCAGCAGAGCGAGGCTGGGTGGTGTATCAACCACCCCAGGACAGGCCTCCTGGTCACAAGCAGTTTACCAGCACACAATGGACCCCGGGTTTCTGTTTGTGTGTGTGTGTGTGTGCGTGTGTGTGCACGCTTTTATTCGGTTACAGTTTGGTGTATTTTTTTGTTTTGGGGTGTGGTTTTTATTTTGTTTCCTTGTTTTTTTTTTTTTTTTTTTTTTTGAGGGGGGATGTTATTGTATTTGGTTTTTGTTTGTTTTTTGAGAGAGAACTTAAAAGTTGGATGGTTAGGGATGGGGAGAGGATCTGGAAGAACCTGGGGTAGGGAAAGAATATGACCAAAATATTTTAAATTAAAAATTGTTTTAAATAATAAAGGATATAATAAAAACCCAGATAATTCTATTTTTTAACAGGGTCTTTTGGTGTCTACAATTTTCTGCTTCTTCAATGGAGAGGTATGCCTATTGATTCTTCTACTTTTATAATTTATACAATTTTTAAATTTATACAATTTATATAATTTATACAATTTTGTTTTAAAATAAATAAACCCATCTCAAAACAACTATTTCAAGTACCAATTTTATCATAGAAAAATAACGTAAAATTACCTTGTGTAGGCACAGATATCCATCTCAAAAATTGCAGGTAATATTGGAGTTGAACGGCAGGAGAAAGCTAGTCTTACTTCTAAATATTCCAGTGAGTACTTTCTATTCAGCTACCTCTTTGACCTACTATTAGAAAGTACTGAGTCAGCCAGGTGGTGCTGGCACACGCCCTTAACCCAAGCGCTTGGGAGGCAGAGACAGGTGGATCTCTGAGTTTGAGGCCAGCCTGGTCTACAGAGTGAGTTCCAGGACAGCCAGAGCTTCACAGAGCTCAGAGAAAAAGGAAAGAAAGAAAGAAAAAAGTACTAAGTCTGGATATTGCTCTGGGAACAGGGCTGGACAATCTTTAACTTCACAGAACATGCACTGTCACAAGAAACAGAATTTATTCATTTTCCCCTTCTCTTTCTTTTCTTTTTAAAATTTTAAATTATTTATTACAATTCATTCACTTTGTATCCTGGCTGTAGCCCTCTCTCTCATCTCCTCCCAGTCACACCCTCCCTCCCTCTTCTTCCCCCATGCCCCTCCCCAAGTCCACTGATAGAGGAGGTCCTCCTCCCCTTCCCTCTGACCCTAGCCTATCAGGTCTCATCAGGACTGGCTGCACTGTCTTCCTCTGTGGCCTGGTAAGGCTGCTCCCTGTTCAGGGGGAGGTGATCAAAGAGCCAGCCACTGAGTTCATGTCAGAGACAGTCCTTGCTCCCCTTACTGGGGACCCCATTGGAGACTGAGTCTATGGGCTACATCTGAGCCAGGGTTTTAGGTTATCGCCATGCATGGTCCTTGGTTGGGGTATCAGTCTCTTCAGGGCCCCAGGTCTCAGTTTTTTGTTTTTTTTTTTTTTTTTTTTTTCTTTTCTCCCTCCCTGGAGGGAGCTCCTGTCCCCTCCAGGTCTTTCTGTCTTTCCCTTCTTCCATAAGATTCCCTGCTCTCGGCCCAATGTTTGGCTGTGAGTCTCAGCCTGCTTCAATACCTTGATCAGTGGAGTCTTTCAGAGGCTGTCTGTGGTAGTCTCCTGCCCTGTTCCCTGCTTCTGATGTCTATCACATTTCTCTCGTCTCTTTTTCAGTAGGCTCAACTACACAATCTTTTGAAAGGTTTTATTACAGATACAAAAAAAATTAAAACAAGTTAAAGTAAAAGCAGTAACTAGGAAATTCAGACTAGACTGCTGTAACTAGACTGCTGGCACGATGGGTTTTGCAGGACGACTTTCTTTCTGAGAGGCTTCAGGAATCTCCCTGGGTGACGCTCCCGGTCACATGGACATTGCTATTGCAGTTGTTTGGGTGTTACTGACTTTGATTTTTAACTCTTCCTGATCGGCTTGGCTAGTTTTTATCTGGAGGGTGCTAGCACAGTTGAGCACAGCACAGAGATCTAGACAGCAACTCAGTGAGAAATGGGCAGAGAATAACTGCAAAACCCATCAGCAAACCTCACACGGGAAGCGCATGGACCAGCTGGCACAATATATGTGGATATTTTCTATAAAATTAAGTACTGGAAATTACATCTATCTCATGAGAAACTGTAAAGTACTTTTTCCTGGTCTAAGTAAGCTTTTACTTTCTTTTTTTCCTCTTTGGAAATAATCAAATTAATTGTTTAAAGTTAAATTTAAAGTATATGTAATCAAACATAGAGCTATTATATTACATTTATTTCTAACGCTGTGTGTATGAGTGGGCTATAGCTGTGCGCTGTCAAATGTAGCTCTTGAGTTCTAATATGGGTTGTGTCTCCACGATTCTACCTTATACACAAGAATGACTGTTTTCCTCTAGTGGCTGACACTTGTAGGCAGAGAATGCAACCAGGAAGGACAGAGAAGCCATCTGACAGGGAAACTCACGCAGCCTTTATTATGTGCGTACGCACATGCGCTCACTGAGGCCACACCGGTTACATGTTGATGAGAATGATAGGAACACACGTCAAAGAGCACACATGAAATACAGAAGCTGTGCTCCTGTTCATAGAAACAGATTAGTGAAGCTTTTACATAGTTACATCATAGTCACGCGTGAACCAGGAGTTGAAGAGGGAGCCGCAGGAGAGGGGGTGGTGGAAAACGAACAAGTGTTACCCTCAAACTCTGGAGACGCTTCTTTCTTCCTAGAAGTTACATTTTAGGAAAGACCTGGAACCAAGGGAAGTGTATTTGTCCTTATAAAAGAGAAATAAAAGCAAGTTATTTGCACTAATGTTGGAAAGGTGAATGTAAACTTTTCATACAATACCCCAACCTAACCACATCCTTAGAATAGTGTAGCTCCATTGCTGTGCTGGTCGGAGAACTCACTGTCCAATGAAGAGCCGTGTAGAAATGGGAGCATCAGCCACGCCGCAATTTAAGTTTCAAATTGGCACTCTCCTTCAGAAACAGTGTCCAGGGAATACGGAAGTCCCTGCCTTACACTCCTGTTGTCCCTTATCTGTGTAAACAAGAAAGACGGTACCTTGTTCTTCTGCCATGCCTTAAACTGAGGAAATTTTGGCATTGGAGAATTTTAATAACAAGAAAACCTTTGAACTAGGTTGTTGCCAAATTCTCAGCTCATCACAACATCGTTAATATCTGTCCCTTGTCCTGCCTGGGAGACAGTCCCTGGTGGAGCATGATTCATCCCTCAATGTGGAAATGCTGTAATTTCTGCCTTTTGTCTCTCTGCCGCTTGCATTTTCCCACCCCTGTAACACGAAGCAGTGGCTGCCAGATTCAGTTTGTGTGGTTCCAAATATGTCATGTTTCTGTTAAGATCATTGCTTTGTCTCAGTTTCCTACTTGCCCTTCACGTTAGGTCAGTGGCTTGCTTCTGCCCAGTATCTGCACTTGCATTTGACTGTCTGCTGATTTTTATTTTTTAAGCAAGCATCTGCTTTCCTCTTAGCATTTCTTGCTAGTTAACTGTAGCTTGACAAGTAGGCAGGCCACTTTCATCTCAGCCCCTTTCCACTCAAATAAAAATAGGCTTGGGTAACACCAACAGGGGGCTCCGGCCATCAGGAGGGCGAATGTGACAACGATGCATTGTAAGCATTTTACAATGAACGAAAGAAGGTTGAGGAGCCTTAACTCATTCTGTAAAGAAAAATGGGTATTTTCCTTATAACTATCATATTCTTAAAATTTGATTTAGACTAAGAGGTGGTGTTTGATCCTTATCATGTATGAATGTGCATATATTATGCTAAGCATTTGATTTAGCATAAAGCTCTTACATAAACCAGTGAAACCATTTTCATATGTGCCCAGTCACATATTTTTCATTTTTCCCATTTAAAATTATTGATTGTCTAATTTAATATTCTTCTTAAATTAGAGGAAAAAGTTAAGAACGTAACATTCTTACCACACAAGGTTGTAAAGACCACTGGTCTTTAATTAGATTCATTTTTTTAAACTTTGGTAAGTAATGACCCACACTTCAGGACATAGTCCTTTCTGATGACTTCTTCACTCGGAAGAAACAAGTTGATGATCATAATCAAAAATTGTTTGAGGACAAACATCTAACAGCTCATGCTTATTTTGACCTCTGGGATTTGGTTAGCTTTTCTCTTAGAACTATCAGTTCAAGGATCTCACGACTTTCCAGTTGGCATCCTTTCAACACTGGTCTGGAATATTTTATGGAAGATACATCCGACTTCCATTCAAGTTGAAGCTATGCAGTTCCAGTCTCTAATTAGTCTAGCATCCATAATAAATGAAAAATATAAATAAATATCAGACTAAAATATTTACTACCCAAAATAGTTACATAGTTGTTCAAAAGTATATCTTCTTACAGTCTCTGAATGTTTACTTAAACATACCCTTGAAAGCCATTGCAGTTATTGTTTGCTTGCACTTTTTAAAGACATTATATACATAATTAGTAAGTTATGTTAATTTAAATCTTATTTGTTGATTTAGAATTCATAAACCATGAGGGGGGCAAATAGTAATTTTGTGCAAGATAAATATATAATTATTCTATAAGTCTTTTATTTATATAGTACTTACATGAATATACATTAGCTTTTAGTACCAAATATAAAGGGATGGTTCAAAATTGCTGAAGTTTTTAATGATATATTTATAACTGAGTTTATAGCATTTTACTTTTATGGTGTTTGAGATACAGCAATATTAAATGGATATTTCAGTAATTAATTCTGAATTACATATAAGAAATGAATGACCCCATTTTTTTGACCATTCATTTTTCTTTACTACTAAAACATGAAAGAAGTCAGGAAACCTGTTTCTATCTTACGTGGTAGCCGAGAAGAGACTTGAAAGTCCCCAAAGCTGTAGTCTCCTCAAATCTTAGGCACACATGCATTACACACCAGCGACGGGGCAAACACTTTATGACTCAAAGTGCCAGGCTCCAGTCAGACTGCGCACCATGTGCTGGAATAAAGATGACATCATCCAAGACGGAGACTCTCACGAGTTTAAGGCTTCAGCTTGAAGGAAGTCTTTCTAGTGGCCTAAGTTCAATCAAAATCGGAGCCATCATATCCGACATAACTAGCCATAGTCTGGAATTTCGGTCAGGGAAAGCATTAAACTCCACGTCTGTTTTCAGAAAGAAAGCTACAGAGGAAGAGGTGGCGGAGCTTAGAGCTCTCGCTGCGCCTGCGCACGCAGAGCACCAGGCCCAGGGCCCAGCACCCAGCGATGGCTCAAGAACACCTGTAGCCACAATTCCCGGCACCCAAAAGCCTCTTCCGGCCTCGCTGTGTACCAGGCTCGCACACATGTGATACGCTCACAAACATTCAGACACAACATTTACATGCATAAAATAAAAGTAATACATTCTTGAAAATATTAAAAAGGAAAGAAAGACAAGATACGCAGAAGTGGAGACATCCCTACCCAATTTTTGCAATAACTTTTGTCCAGTCTAACGCCTTGCATTATTTTAGGTTTGTTAAGTCAAATGCCCTGTTATTTCAGAAAGTAGCACCATTTTTAGCGTACACAAATCATTCACTAAATCCTACTGCTAGTGATGACAATTTTCCCTGTGTCCCTATATTCTCTTAATGTACGTATTTCTCCAATCCCTAAACACTGTCAGTACTTAGACTGTTATTTTATTAAGTTATTGATGTAAAACCAGATATACATATTGTGTTGGATGGGAAAGGCCTAGATGAATTGTGTTTGACAAGAACACACGCACTACATATAGGTTACTATACCTTTAAATTCCAGACATGGAAGATGGGGGAGAGAGAGACCTGGAGTGGACAGGAGATCCACAGGAGACTGATAGAGCCAGAAAATCTGGGCACAGGTTTCTTTGCAAAGACTGATAAATCAACCAAGAAACATGAATGGAGAGTACCTACAACCCCTGCTCAGATGTAGCTCATGGCTGCTCAGTCTCCATGTGGGTTCCCTAGTAAGGGGAACAGGGGCTGTGTCTAGCATGAACTCAGTTGTCTGCTCTTTGCTCACCTCCCCCTGGCGAGGTGGCCTTAATAGGCCACAGAGAAAGAGGATCCAGACAGTCCTGATGAGACCTGATAGGCTAGGGTCAGATAGTAGGGGAGGAGGACCTTCCCTATCAGTGGACTAGGGGAGGGACATGGGGGCTGGGATGTGAGGATGGGACAGGGAGGAAATGAGGGAGGGGGTACAGCCAGGATACAAAGTGAAGAAATTGTAATTAGTAATAATAATGATAATAATAATAAATTAAAAAATAAATTCAAGACATGGAATAAAAATAATAAAATATTAATTAAATCAAAAGTACAGATTAATTGCACTGTGTTCCCTAATGTGAAAGTGTTTTACTTAAAATTGGTGTGCATGTGTACGCGTGATACTAGGACTGAATTCAGGGCATCACACGTGCTAAGCAAGCAACCTACCAAGGAGCTAAGTATTTCTCTCTCTCCCTCCTTTTTACTGGGCACCAGCTGTCAGCAGGCCTGAACTTACTTAATACTGCCAGGCAATAGGCTCTGACCATGCAGTATCCCTGCCTCAGTTTCATGGGTAGCTACAACTACAGACCAGGACCACGTGGTCTTCCTCTTATTTCAAACAACAAACAAACAAACAAACAAACAAATACCCTTTCTACAAAACATTTTGCTGTGCCTCAACTAGAATAACGTCATCTCCACTAACGGGTTGTTCTTGCTGTTCCTGTCTCTTGTTGATTGGTAGGTTCAAGCAATTCTGAGGAGAAATTGGAACCAGTACAAAATCCAGTTTGGAAATGGCTTTTCCCACTCGGATGCTCTCCGCAGTGCTTCCTACACGGTGTCAACCATCAGTGATGCTCCTGGATATAGCCACGACTGTCCCACTGAACACTTGAATGGGAAAAGCATTCAGGATATGGAAAACGTTGCCTTAAAAACAGAAAAAGTGTATGACCTAGTTCTGTGAAGATACAGAGATCTCACCTGATCGGTGCCACACGAAGCTATGATATGCTAGCCGGAAGGTTTGATAGCAAGTGGATTTCTTGAATACCGTAAAGAAAGCCCTCAAATGTAATGAGAGTTGTGTTGATACTGTTTAACAATCCCCCCTCTCTCAGTGGGGAAGGCCTCAATCTCTACCACTGGCCAGTAAATCCTCCCACTGTAGCTGATTTCGAGTTACCAACCTGACACCACCGGCTGTGGAACTGGAAAGAAAGAAAGCACAATCAACTCTTGGGAACAGACATGCCTTGGAAACCACAACCCTGCATGTGCTCACAGATGGATGACCGCATGCTCACACACACACAGAGCAGCGTTCAGCTCTTCTCGCCTGAGGAGACCTCCATCTTACAGACACGAGAGGACAGTTTGGGTTTTGTTTGTGGTAAAACTCTGTCCTGTTGACATTTGGTAGCTGTGGATGGTTTGCTCAGAAAGACTCCTACCCTCTTTAGAACTTCCCCAATGGACTACACGAGGTTCATTATTTCTGTCACCTCATGCTCTTCTCTTTAAGAGAAGCGGCTGAGCAGAACTCCCACGGGCTTCTCAGTTGCTGCTACATACACTTGTATCCTGGGGTATATCCGTTTTGACACTTGGTGAGCAAAACCTACAGTATACAATCCCTTTCTGAATCACTAGGGAGACATATTGGTAGAAGCTACAAATACTTTGTCAGCTACTTTTTTTTTTTTTTTAATCTTACTGCATGTGTGGGAGGAAATCAATTTTCCTGAATCTGTAAATAGAGACTTTGGCCTTTCCATTTCTACTGTGTAGACAAGTGATCAATCATTTCACATGAAGGATTTCTTTTTATCTTGAAAATCTGAGAGAGAGAGAGAGAGAGAGAGAGAGAGCTTTTGTACAAATGAACCTGTAAATAAATACTCTGTCAGTTTATTTTATTGTTTCAATTCAAAACACAACTTAGGTAACTGTTTTAAAGCAGACAGATAACGCGACATCATAGGCGATGCCGTTTCTGATGCCGTGTCTGTGCTGGCTGCATAGTAAACAGAGCCCTCAAGTCTGCAGTTGGTAAATATTTTAAGGACAACCAGACACCAGCATCAGAGGTTTAAGAACTAAAAACAGAAATATTTATTTTAAACTGCAAAACCGTAATTATATAGCACATTATCTTTGGTGTGCTCACGTTTTGCTTCTTCCATTTTGACAACTCATTCAAATCCAGAACACTGGAGCACCCACAGTTGTTCACAGAGATGCTGGTCTGCTGTGTGTGGGCTTCAGTTCACTAAAATAGAGCTTTTCTGACTTTTACTAAGTGAAGATATGTGTCTTGAAAAAGACACAGGTTATTATTATTTTTTTAATGAACCACGAGGAATTTTCTCTATGTAATACTCACTGTTTCAGTAGACTACTGTGGGTATAGTACAAGTCAGGGGAAAACTTGGCCTTGTCATTGAGGAGACACCGTCAGGCACTTAGGTAATAATTAAATTAAGACAGAAGAATGCCTTGCTCATGAGATAAAGTGACATTCTAAATGGATTTAGTTTTTCTAATGTTGGTTTCTTCTGGATTTTCTGAGGAACAAGATTGACTTAAGTTAAGAAAAGTCATTTTGGGGAAAGTCACATATATGTGTCTTTTTGAAGTGTTTCAGTCATGTTACGATGGATGAAAGTAATAATTTAGTTATCACCACTTGTGTCTCAAGATAGGGAATTCAGAAGTTGTTTGAAGTTGTTAAGGAAAACAATTCAACTTATCAAGAGCTGACATATCAGGTGATCAGGTAGATATATTTGTAATTCATTTATATAGGCACAAGGTGTTACTAAGTTAGTTTGAATTTTGTGGATTTCATGCAAGCCATCACTAGACAGGATTGCAGGCCGTTCTGAACTTGCAACTGCCTAAACTGTACAGAACTTCCTTTTAATACACTCAAATTTTAGCTATTTATTATTCAAAGGCACAGATTTGTATCTTTGCTGACAGTGTTCATGTAGTTCTGCGTTCTTCCAAACAAACTGTCAAGCATTCACCATACATGACGGTGGAGGAAGCTGAACTACCAGAGAACACGATTAAGGAGTATGATAATTTGTAACTTTATTATTCTTTTATCCTACTGAACGGAGCTGAGATTTCTTTACTGCCGACATCTACTGTGGCATAATCCTCAGCCATTTCCATCTGAGATCAGCCAGTATTAGTTTTTGTAATAATATTTTTGAAGCTAGAATTCTCTAAAGCTCAAGTGCCAATTAAAACCTTTCTGTGTTGCTTGTAAAAAACAAAATATGACATTTTTTTAAACAAAACTTCTCTGGTGCCTAAAAACCAATTTTTTTGGGGGGGGAGGGGAGATTTCTAGCTTTTTAACAGTTAGATGTATCATTTCTGTGTAAGTATTTGTTAAAGTCATGGCAACATTTTAGAAGTGACTTTGTAATCCCGGAGTTCAGTATTTGTTCAAATATAGCAAACTGTATAACGCTTAGTAGTGGCCTCTGTGTTGTTCTCCCTGGTTAGCTATTTTAATGTGAATCTGTCTTACTTTCTCTTGTGTTTTGATTTGCGCATAGAAACATTATCTGTTATATTCAAGCTGTTCCAGTCACTTCAAAGAACTCATGTTACATCTACTTAAAATCTCTATTTAGATTTTATGAGAATATTAGAGTTACAAGTTAACACTGAGTTTTCACTCATCTTCCTGGACTACAGAGTAATTCAATGTCTCACAAAATTCTTGCAGGAATTAAAGAAATACCTTGCAAAATAAATGATGATGTCTTTATTCCTCTCTTTAAAGACTTCAATAAACTAGTAAGTGAATTTAATAAATTAATTTAAAAGATGTGAATTTGTTTTCCATGCTAAAACTATAACATGCACAAACAGGAGTCCTGTTTGTCCTGTAAGAAAAGGAAAGACCTTCTCAAATAGGAACATTTTTAGTGTATTTTTCTTCTCTCTGCACTGTATTCCAAGGAGTGAGTTTGTGTAAAATCCCAAAAATAAAAAGAATGAAAATGCCTACATAATATGAAAAAAAAAGAAATGGTCAAAACCTCACCCCCCCCAAAAAAAACCTTAAACATTTCAAAGATTTTGTCTGACTAACGATAGAACTAGTAACATGTCAAAATTATTCCAAGCATAACTTAAAATACCACATATGCTTGAGAATACAAAAACCCTGAGGTGAATGTACAAAATATTATGTTTAAGAATTGTAATCAAATGTCCTGTGTGGTGGTGCATGCCTTTAATCCTAGCACTTGGAAGGCAGAGGTAGGCGGTTCTTTGTGAGTTAGAGGCCAGCCTGGCCTACAGAGTGAGTTCCAGGACAGCCAAGGCTATACAGAGAAACCCTGTCTTGAAAAACAACAACAACAAAAAGCAAATAATAAAATATATTTACTGATAAAATTAAGCAAAACAGTAAATACAATAGACTGCACACTCAGAAGAGACGAGATGACATTAAAATAATATGCTAATATTGATGTAGAGTTAAACAATAACATAAATCTTACAGAAGACAAAAATGCTTACATTTAACAAAGATGCAAAAGCAAAAATATCCCCAGAGTATTTTGAGCTATTCAGTGGTAAAAGTTTAGAATACAATGGAACTTGCGGCCTTGCCAGGCCACAGAGGAGGAGGATGCAGCCACTCCTAATGAGACCTGATAGGCTAGGGTCAGAGAGAGGGGGAGGAGGAGCTCCCTTATCAGTGGACTAGGGGAGGGGCAAAGGGAGAGAAGAGGGAGGGCAGGAGACAAGGGAGGGGACTATAGCTGGGATACAAAGTGAATGAATTTTAATAAATAAATAAAAATAAATTAAATAATATAAAAAAGATACAATGGAACTAACTAGGCAGGTCATATACTGCTCAATGCGTTTTGAAACTGCTTCCTCCGAAGTTACTCATTTGTAAGAAAAACAAAAAACACAAAACAAAAGGTGGAGTGTGCTGCCTAATAACATGCTAATACATACACAAATGAAGTTAGCGTTGTCATAGCTGAGATTATATTACTACATCATAAAGTAGATTGAAGTCTATCAGCTGTTCCAGAAGCACCCTGAGAACACTGTAATATGAAATGGAATTTCTCCAGGCCGGCTTTACCATTTCTATGGTGTCTGACAATCTCAGATCTTTTAGCTTACTCTTTAATTGAAAATTTAACTACCACACACAGTGGTGGGTTTAATTTTCAGATAAAATTTGTTTTGTTGATTCTCCTCCCCCACATTCTTACTCATCTTCCTCCCACCTCACCCCCGTGCCCTCCAATCCTTCATGGCTCTTTTTGCCTTAATGTCATGGAAGTGTTAGTGCCCCTTTCCTGGACTCTTCGTTTTTCCCTCTCCTGATGTTCTTAGTTTCTTAGTCTATCCTGCACTTACTGCTACCTACACACACACACATAGATATTATAAGCCGAGATTTGGCTATGAAAGAGAATATGGAGGTTTTGTCCTCTGAATGTTGGTTACCCACGCGATAGGCCACTTTCCAGGTGCATCCGTCTTATTTTGTCATTTCACTTTTCCTTGTCGCAGAATAAACTCGGCTGTGCTGCGTTTTCTTTATCCGCTGGTCCATCAGAGCACATCTAGGCTGGTTCCATTTCCCTGCTGCTACAAATAACGCCTTCAGAAGCGTGGATGCATGAGTACCTCTGTTATGAGACAGAGTTTTTGGCTGTTTAGCAGGGCTGGTGGAGCTGGGTCACGTGAGCCCAGGTATAGCTAACGTTCTGAGAATACGCCATAATGGTTCCACAGAACTGTGCCGGGACAGTGCATAAAGCTTCTCGTCAGCACTAACATCTCTGCACAACACTGCTTTGTTTTGAATTCATGAAAACTACAAACTACACAAACTTACAACATAGTTTATAGAAGCAGATGCAGTTACTTAAAAACTTGTTGAATTAAATCTGGTTTCATCTCTCTTAATTACAATGAAATGGTTTGTGTTCCAACTGGAGACCATTTCAAAATCCCCCAGCTGACCCAGAGCCAGCTCCTCCCTTGGATCAAGAGTAACACACTAGTCTCCAAAAGTTTTGTAAACATTTACCTCAGCTTACAGCTTGGAGGAGCAAAGGACGAAAACAGAACAGCACAGGCATCCTCTCTTCTGTCTTGTTTTGTCCCATGTGGAGCGTGAGCGCCGCTTGTACATGTGTGGTCACGAGCTAGGTGCCCAGAGCTCTGCGAACTGTGAGCTCCCGGCTGCACAGCCAGGCTGCAAAGAGAAAACACGCACGCTGAACCAAGGTCTCCCTGCAGCCCAAGGGCCGGGCAGTCCCCTTGTTCGTCCTCTGCTTTCCTTCATTTTTGCTTTCTCTTCATGGATTTTGTAATTGTTATTATTATTTTATTTTTATGTTACAAATGTTTGATGATCCATGTCTGTATGCCGAGGGCACTTTTGTAGCAGGAGTTTATTTGTGTTCTGTGATTAACACATCTTCTATAAATTCAGGCTAAACATATAGTTTATCGAAGAGTTTAGATATGTTTTCTTCCAGCCATGGCATCAGTTCTGGTTTGGAATTTGTAGTTCTAGCACTAGATGCATGGAAGGAAAACTGGAGAGAGGGCTTGTCTGTTGTTGTCGGGCTTGCACTGGCTTGGTGTTTCTTCCTGTGATGAGAAGTGATCAGAACCAAGGAAGCAGGTCTTCCTAGGGCTTAAGTGTGAGCATTTCCTGGACCACATCGACTCCAAATGTCCCAGCCCAGTGGCCTTTGCTCACAGAGGTAGAATGTGAGGTTTTGGCTGAATTTTCCTTCCTGGTGATGGGTTGTGTATTGTCTATGACCACCCTTAGTTTCTCAGGAATGACCTGAGAATGAAGATACTTTTCAAAGGCTGGATAGTAGCTTACACCAAACTAGCACATTTATGTACAAGTCTCCAAGGACTTTGAGATTTCCAAAAATTCTAAATTTGAAACTAATTTTCTGGGGTGTTAAAATTATTTGAAAAAGGGAAAACAAAAACTTGCTGAATTGCCTTGTAGATTTTTGTTTATACACTTGACATCTGTTAAGTACGTAGGCTTATATTTAGCCTCTTGCCTGAGACATCAAGACTAAGGAAGAGCCTGGGTGTGCGCGTTAAATAATAGTGCCTTGGTTTTCATAACGCATAAGTATCCACACTCGTCTACTAATCCTTTCTTGTGCCAAGTTGAAAAGAATTTTAAATAGTTAAATATTCTTTTATGTAAGCCATAGGTTTTCCATGCCTCTAATATATAGTATAGGTTTAACCTCATACATGTTGTTTGCAACAAGTCAAATGTCACAATTCTTAGTGATCAAGCCAGCTATTTTACTATTTTTCATTCTACTATTCAAATATTACACCTATGAATCTTTTGGAACCCACTGATGTCTTTAAAGTAACTAATTTTTTGTGACTTATTCAATAAACGTGTGAGAGTTCCTGCAGAAATCATGAGCTTCTTCACTCATAGGTAGGTAGATTATGAAGTCTACCTACACTGCTTTTCCAAAGTTCATTTCAGGCTTTTTCTTCCATTAAAACAATAAATATTCTTTAAATTAAACATCAAAGTTTTTGTGTCCTAATTTTTTTTCTTAATTACCTGAAAGAAGTTTTGCCTTACCTAATCCTGCCTGGTAGCTGCGAGAGCCTTTCTCTCTGCCTGATTGTCCAGAGGTGGGTCATCACGAATGACTTACAGAAGCAGGTGTACATTCAACTCCTCTTCCTCCTATAAAGATGCATCCACGTTTGTTCCAGACAGATTGTCCTGATGTCCATCTTTCCTAAATTGCCCATCTGTTCACGTACCTGCCTCCTGCAGCGGCAACAGAGAGCTCTCAGCACTGTATAACAAGCAAGGGAGCCGATCCTGCTAGCGCCGCATTTGCGGACACCTGCAAGGCCAGGGGGTCCCCGGGCACAGCGCTTTCTGGTCACCTCATCATGGTTGGTTTCTGGCTCCCTGGCAGCTGTGTTGTTCAGGGCTTACTCTCCTTCCCCGTGTCCTCACACCCAGTCCCTCACCTTCTTCCTAGGCCACGCTGCCTCCTGTCTGTGATGAGTTTCACACATAGTGGGTACGCGACAAATACCTGCTTTAGTTCCCTCGTCAGAAACGCAGTTATTCAGTGGTAAGTTAACGAGCTTTTGAAAGCTTTAGCTCCTGTTACACTGATTATCATTAAGCTGAAATTAGTTAGTGCCCATTTCAGGCTCTGATTGGTACAGACAAGAGACAAAAATAGAAGAAAACATAATAAAGTGCTCTAGAGGCCTTCTTACCGTCCCCTTAACCAGAGTTTGGAGAAAGTACCGGAAAAACAAAACGAACTGGAAGAGAAACAAACAAACAAACCATGGTTTGAAAGCAGCGGCTGGGCGAAGGAACTGACGAAAGGCGGGAAAACAAACAAATTACTGCTGTGCCGAGCCACCAAGTGTAGGCATGTCCTTCTCCTCACTGCCTATTGTCTCTTTGTTTTTGTACTGAAAGCAGTTCCCCCTTTCTACTCTGCTATTTCCTGTTTGGAGAGCCTGTCTGCAGTAACTGAGATGGAAAGAAACTTTTTTCTGGCCAGTTCATTCATCTGATACCTGCATTTAGCCATCACGCATGGCAGCCAGGTCCGCTTGGCTGCTTGCGTCTTCCGAGCTCTGGCGGGTAAGGCCAGCGCAGAGCCCAGACTGCATCTAACCTTCGCTGGTTTTTGTGATCTTCAAATATCCATTTCCGCAGATGGGGGCTGGTTGTAACTACAAAAAGGAACGGCCTGAAATGTGCCACCTCTGAGGGGTCCCAGGGTGTCAATGAACGGCAAGCCAACAAGCAAAGACTTGTGAAGCTCATAGACAGGGATTTAAAGCCACGGTGAAAAAGACCATGAGTGCCGAGGCAGGAAACTCCTCCGCTGACGGTGATGGTTTCCAGCGAAGTGCTTGCTCAGCCCTGCTGTAACTGTACCTGGAGGGCTTATTCCACATCTTCCAGAAAACACCTGAGTCACAACCTATCCTGTTATGTCATAGTGAACCACACTCATCACACCGCAAGAGAAGCATCTTTTACATGGGCTGAAAACTGTTTCTTGAGAGGGTTCCCTGCCCCCCAGGGACTAATGGATAGAAATCAGAGAGTCCATGAACTTGGATGCAAAGAAAACTCAAACTATTGGTTTGCTTAACTGTGAATACAGTCCTAAACTAAGAAACTGGCTGTATCAGGGTTAGTTATTTTTTGTTTTTATAAACCACAGATGTGGTGCCATGGCAGAGTGACTGCAGATGTCCATCTAGAAAAACCTTTGCTCATTAGCATTTCAGAACAATGGCCGCAGTTAAACTGGTCCACAGAGTGACTGTGTTACAAAGGAGAAGGATGGTGTTGGATCACAAATTTGTTCTTTTTCATTTCATTTTTATAAATCATTCACTTTATATCCCAATTTTAGCCCCTTCCCTTGCCTCCTCCCAGTCCCTCTTTCCCCCAAATCTGCCTCCCATAGTCCACAGAAAGGGGGAGCTCTCCTCCCCTACGATCTGAACCCAACCTATCAAGTCTCATCAGGACTGCTGGCATCCTCTTTTTCTGTGGCCTGGCAAGGCTGCCCAGCCAGGGGGGAGTTAGAGACTGCCCCTGATCCCCTTACTATAGGTCCCACATGGAGACTGAATTGCCTATCGGCTACATGTGAGCAGGTGGTCTAGGTCCTCTCTATGCATGGTCCTTGGGTGATGCATCAGTCTCTGCAGCCCCCCTCAGTCCAGGTTTGTTGGCTCTGTTGGTCTTCCTGTGGAGCTTCTATGCCCTCCGGGTCCTTCTGTCCCACCACTCTTCCATAAGATTTCCTGCACCCCACCCAAAGTTTGGCTGTGAGTCTCAGCATCTTCTTCTATCCCCTGATGGGTGGAGTCTTTCAGAGGACATCTATGGTAGGCTCCTGTCCTGTTCCCTCTCTTCAACTGCTTCCAGGATCTATTCTATTTGGCTTTCTGAATGAGAATTAAACATCCTCCCTATGGCTCTCCTTGTTACTTCGCTTCTTTAGGTCTGTGTATTGTAGTATGATTGTCCTGTTTGTACATTTAAAATCCACGTATGAGTGAGTATATACCATGTGTATTTTTCTGCTTCTGAGTTACTTCACTCAGGATGATCTTTTCTAGTTCCCACCATTTGCCTGCAAATTTCATGATTTCCTTGTTTTTAATTGCTGAGTAGTATTCCATTGTGTGAATGTACCACACTTTCTGTATCCATTCCTCAGCTGAGGGACTTCTAGGTTGTTTCCATATTCTGGCTGTTACGAATAAAGCTGCTACGAACATAGTTGAGCAAATGTCCTTATTGTATGGTGGAGCATCTTTTGGGTATATACCCAGGAGTGGTATAGCTGGGTCTTGAAGTAGAGCTGTTCCCAATTTTCTGAGAAACTTCCAGATTGATTTCCAAAGTGGTTGTACAAGTTTGCACTCCTACCATCAATGGAGGAGGACTCCTTTCTCCAAAAGGAGAAATAAATTATAATAAATATATACTTGTGTATGCAAATGATTTTGAGAAAAACATTTACCAAACCATTGTTAGTAATTTAATTGGGGGAGGTGTCTCTTCTATTTGCCCTTGTGAGTGAGAATTAAATATCTTCCCAAGGGTCCTCCTTGTTACTTAGCTTCTTTAGGTCTGTGGATTGTAGTATGGTTATCCTGTATTATATGGCTAATATCCACTTATAAGCGAGTATATGCCATGATGCCTTCCTGGTTCTGGGCTACCTCACTCAGGATGATCTTTTTTCTTAATATTTCAATATAACTTATTTTCTATTTTGGTCATGTAAGAACGTGAACCTGACAAAGTGTCTGGGCTTCACCATCCTGCCAGAGAGGAGGGATCTAGACAACAAAGCAATGAAGAGCCTCAGTTGAGAAGAGCAATGGTTTGCCAACCAAAGTGTGACCCAGCCCCTCTGGACAGCTTGGTGGGAAATGAACTAGTGATTCGGACAGTCGAGGTGAACCCGAGAGCTTGGAGTTAGTTCCCAGATGCCTCGAGTGCTCTGGTCCACACACAGCATCTTGAAAATGATCACAATAGCACTGCTCAAAAGAACAAGCAGTTCTTACTACTAAGGCCTGGAGCTGCTTCCTTATTATTGTCATGTTGACCAGGGCCGAGGCAACAAAATTTGGAGATCATGCACGCACAAACATGCTCAAATTGTATACATTTTCCAGAGGCCGAGACACTTGTAGAAAGGCGCCTGCCTTTAAAGTCTCCTCTCTTCTCATGATGACAATAATAGATATAAATAGAAACAGCAGTACCTTTATCAAGAATAAACATTTTACATTGTTCCGGGATATAGAGGGAGTTAGGATACCGCATTCAAGGAATCAGCCCAGGAAAAGAGCCACTGTCTCTAAGAGAAGTCTTGCTTCTTACTGATGACTGATGGGTGACCATTGTGATGCCAGATCCAGTTCACTCTTATTCCCACCAGAGATGCTTTGTAGAAATATGTCTAAGACAGGAGAATCTTGAGACACATTATATAAATATTAATGTAAAATGATGAACAGTGAACATAGCTTTACATCTATACTCAATTCAAATTCTGATGATGTTCCCCCACTAATTCAGTTAGCTCTGCTCCAAACTGGGTGAATCTTTCTCTGCCTCTTGGATATATTTATTTTTTTCTCAGTCCAAAGGATATGAGAAAGTCATGTGGTGATGAACCCTTGTCTTACAGGTTTCCTTCCCTCCGGTGAGCATGGATTTTTAACTAACATTAGCTCCTGAATTATGATTCTGAATGTTAATGGATCAAAATGGAAATTTATCAGTTCTTCCCAGGAAAAAGTAATAAACAAAGCACAAAAGAAAAAAATTAAAATAAAATAGTGTGACAGAGAATCACTGTATTAGTTCTAGAATTTCCCATCTTGCTGAGACTTCTAGCATCGTTCCCTTCTTCTGGATCAACATGTACCTTTTTATGTAGCCATACTATTTAAGCTTAGCTACGTATTAAATGAAGAAGAAGAAGCTGGTGCATGCTTATGATCCATGCATTCTGGAGACAGAAGCAGGAGGTTCACAAGTCCAAGTCCAGCCAAGGCGGTATAAGACCACATCACAAAAGGCAAGTATTTGACTGAATATCGAGAGCCTTAAAATAAGAAAAATAACATATATTAGGTGAAAGGAAATTTGAATAAACAAAAAACATTCTCAAGACCGTAGGCATCTGTTAGAGGTTAGTGCATAGCTACATTGCTAAACGCATAGGAAAATCAACAGTCAAAACAGGTTTAGAAAATGTGGCTAAGTCCGGCAAAGTTTACCTACAGATATTTAGAGTGTAAGAATATCTAACACAAAGTTTGATTTCTTTAAGGAAAAAAGCATCTGGAAGCTGTTGGAGGGAGCTTGTCCTCTCTCCCCTCTTCCTGTGTCTGTGAGAGGAAAATGGTACTAAATGGTAAATGATAACACACAATCACTTCATTCCTTTGATATGTTCTATTTCACATGAAAGTCCAGAAAAGAACAGCACAGCTCTGAAATCAGCATCCCTAGAGCCTTGTTTAGGTATCACATATTCCTCCCCACTATCCTGTCCTTGGGATTCACTTTTTGGAGTCACTATTTTCAATTTTGAATAAAAGAAACCTCAGTGTACCTGTCAGCAGTGGGAAGAGTCCACATCCATTCATTGAGGTGGTACATATGTACCAAGTTTTAACACAGCTGGTAAAAAGCAGCGGTGGCCTGGAGGAATCCCAGGTCTTCCCGACACAGACCTCTGCAGGAAGCTTACATCCTAAGTAACAGGTCCAGGAGCACCCACGTGGAGGGGTGTGAGAATCAGTTGCATCTGGGTGCCTAATAGCAAAGGGAAATACAAAGTCCAATGGACGGATGGGAAGTCTGCAGAGGATGCGGGCTTCATGATGCGGTGTCCAGCTGGCCAGGGTTCTGAGTGGGAAAGTTTCTCAGTGTGGCCACAGGCTCATGGATGAGGAGAAACAATGATCCAAGAAGATGGATTGGACTGAACTTAGGCAGTGGAAAAAGGACAGTTCAAACAGACATGAGTTGAGGACAGAGCTTATGAGTTTATTGAAGGCCAGATTTCAGGAACCCTTTTATTGACTCTCTTTTCCTAACTGCAGGCAATGATGTACACACTAAACAAGTGAATGGAGACAGTAGAGTACCATATGGAAAGAAAATGGTTCTGTTTAGACATGTTTACAACAGACAATCCTGGGACTTCAGCTCGTTTACCCGATCCTCTCTGTGGATCCTCATCTCCCGTTTTTCTCCCGCTCTCTTTCTTTTTCTTCTTTCTCCCCTACCAGCCTCGTGACTCTTTGCTTATTCAGTGAGCATAAAGTAGATGAGGTGATAGATTCCGAGACTGACTGGGACCATTTAGAGACAGGCAATATAGAGATAGTGTTTGAGGGCTTTGAGAAAGTGGTCGTGCTCAGGTGTTAAGTCACCTGAATTTGAGGACAGTTGATCCTCAGAAAACAATGATCTCTGAAGTAGAGGTGCTGTGAGGCTCTAGAAAGCAACGAGAAGAGTTTAAAGCCCAGTTAAGCTTGGCAAGCCTGCGACACTAAAAAGCAAGAGAATATTGGTAACCTTGGCAAGAGTTCTAGATGTGCAAGCCTGGAGGAGTCGGTCCATTTATTCACTCCTAGGTATTACAAAAGGTGTAATTTGCTGTGTTCCTTGCTTACAGCAGAAACATGACAATGCATACTATCATGTCTGTCACATTGAAAGAAGGCTGCGTCTGTTTCATAGTTTTGCCAGAGAATACTTCATTATGTGTAGACTATCTAGGTTATATTAAGGTCTTACAGGGCAGTCTTCTAGAATTATATTTCTATTGATCATGTATTCAATTTTATGGTTCACTTCTTCAGTGTTCAAGATTCAGAATATCATGGTCACTATTGCCAGGCCCCATGACAAAAAAGCTGAAGAATCCCTAATAAATTAATCCTGACTAAATGATGGAAAAACAAATGAATTGAAACTCAACATCTTAAGCAAATTGGCTAAGGCAGAAAATTTCACAATGAAAATTTGTTTGCGGTCTTTCAATTTTCTAGTGAATTATGTATTTCATTTTTAAACATACACAAAGGCACAATTTACCCATTGCTGGTGCCATTTCTCATAAGAACATAGTTCATCTTGTTTTTTCTTCAGAAGCTTTGTTTTCATAGGCACCGTGCTTCTTTCTTAAAAAGTTCATCCCTAGTGCAACACTCTTTGATCTTATAATTGTACTCATTTAAAAAAATTTTTTTTGGTATTATAATGTAGTTACATTTCTCCTGTCCCTCTCCTCCACCCAAACCCTCCCCTATGGTGCTCGTTGCTCCAGTTCAAATTCCTGGCCTCTTTTTGTTATTTGTTACTGCATACATGTATGTATATGTATATACATGTATGTATATGTATATGCATGTGTATTTGTAACTTTAACTGACTCAGACAATGAATTGTTACTTGTATGCACGTTTCCAGGGATGACTGTTTGGTACAGAGTAGCCTGATGCATTCTTCCCAGCTTAATCGCTGTCCCTCATGCGTCTGTAGTTCTTCGTGTAGGGTCAAGGCCTCATGCGCTTCCCACCTTCCATTTTGGAGTGTCTATTGGTGTCACCAAACATGTTCAGCTCATGTTTGGGCAGTCATGCTGGCGAGACTGTATGACTGTAACTTCTGACATGACCAGCAGACAAAGGCCGTAGCAGATTTCCTGATCCTCTGGCTCTTACAGTTGTTCCCTGAGCCTTCGGGGCAGGGGTCTTTTGTCTATGTGTCTTTGGGTCTTAACACCCATGCAACTCGAGGGAAAACATGATTGCTCTGGCAGCCTAGCCAGCTGTGCAGTGCTGGCGAAGGAGCGGATACTGGAGAAGAGCCTAAAACCACTACTCTACTGTGTGTTTGGTGTGTATTCTAGGTTGTCAACTTGTCTACATCTGGAATGAACTTAAAGCCAAATTACTGGGCACACCTGCAGAAGATTTTTTTTCTCTTTTCTCTTTTTAAAAACCTTTAATTGATTGTTTGTGAAGTTCACATCCTGCACTCCAATCCCATTCATCTTTCCATCCTCCATCCCTACTTAAAGCCTTCATCAAAAAAAAAAAAAAAAAAAAAAAAACCACAAAAATTAAAAGAAAAGACACTTTTCTACTACCATTTTGTAGTAGAAGCTGTGGTATGTCACACAGAATGCACTTTCCCCCAAACAGCTTCACTTGCAAGTGTTCAGGCCTCTGGCTTCTGCTATCAATATGGGATCCTCAGGGCCTCCTGGGCCACAGACACGGACCCAGGCCCTTGCTGCTGTGGGGCTATGAACCAGGCTTGGCCCTTGGCAGAAGCATGGGCTGGGACACCGCCATGGCCTCACGTGGCAGCCCAGGCTACTCACACCAGGCTGCTCCTCTCCACCCTCCTCTCCAGTTCTGCCTGTCTTCACAGTGCACAGACCATTCTCTTTCTCTCTTCCTCTCCAGTTCTGCCTGTCTTCACAGTGCACAGACCATTCCACTTCTCTCTCTCTTCCTCTCCAGTTCCGCCTGTCTTCACAGTGCACAGACCATTCCACTTCTCTTTCTCTCTTCCTCTCCAGTTCCGCCTGTCTTCATAGTGCACAGACCATTCCACTTCTCTTTCTTTCTTCCTCTCCACCACACACTTGCTCACGGCAGAGGCACCGGAGGTAAGCATGCCTCTGGTGTCTCTCACCTGCCTGAGCAGAGCAGAGTGGCAGCTGGTCGGCTTCTGGGATTTTTCTGTGTTAGTTAAATCATTGGAAGTGGGAAGACCAACTTCTAATCTAGATCTTTGAGGCGGGAAGGTAAAGCTTAAATCCAGACCTTTTGAGATAGCAAAGTTGACCTTTCGTCTGTTTCATGCTTTGTGCTGGTAGCCTATATAAAGGACATGGAAGGAGGAAGCTAGCTCACTCTTCCCCTGCCTGCTCTGGCTCTCCCTACCAAGTTGGCAATAGAGCCTGCTTTTTTGGGATTTCAGCATATACTGAAGACCAGCTGAGACATCCAGCCTTGCGGACTGACCAATTACTGGATTATATTATTATATAAAATATTATGCAATAATATATATGTACTATATAACATACAATGTAATTAATACAATAGAAAACATGTAATATTTTATATTATAGCATATACTTACGCTATAAATTTTATTCCTCTAGGAAGAAATCTCTGACTAACACAGATTTTGGTTCTAGAGGCAGAAGTAGTTCTGTAGCAACAGATGTATAAGGATAAATATTTTAAGTATCTGGAATGGGATTTCCAACTTGCCAACACTTACAGTGACTGAAGCCTCTCCTGGGAGCTCAGAGAGCCCTGAAAGCCTGTGGTGTGAACTATTTTACATGCTCAAGGAGACAAAAGCATTTGGTTGTCCTGATTCATCAGTTGTGAGGGGCAATGGAATTGATGACACTGTATATAAAACTTTTGACAATTTGTGGAAAAACAAAGAAAATGATGGTGCTGGTTGGTTGCTCCTAGCATCTCTGGATAAACTGACAAAGGCAAAGAATAAACTCAGCAATAAAACTGCCTGGCTCCAGGTGTGCACTCTAAAGATTTCTGAGTGTTCTTTGGAAGGGACTCTTCTCTGCAGCAGTCACAGAGCTTGGGTTGAGGAAAACCAAACCAAAGCCCTCATTATAAGGTTGGCTAACTACAGCGAAAAGCCAAATAAAAGGAAGGCTGCATTGGGTTGTGGCAAAGGGGAATCTTGGCCTGTGAATTGCTTTCCATACCTGAGCCAATTTGGTGACCCAGAACCACTGAAGGAAGGGACAGCCACCCCCTGAGGAGGAGCCTTGGTAAAACACCTAAAACTTCTGCCGTTCTCCAGTCCTTCCCCAGAGGGACCTCTGGCCTTTTCCAAGGATGACTGTCCACTGGAGGAGAGGGACAATCACAATCTCCAGGCTCTATTGAATATTGGCTCTGAACTGACACTGAGTCTGGGAGACCACAGACACTTTGTTAAACTCCAGTTAAAGTTTATGGAGATCAGATGATTAATAGAATTTTGGCTGAAGTCTGACTCATGGTAGGCTCAGTGGGTCACCGAACTCATTCTGTACTTATTTCCTTAGTCCCAGTCCCATAATGTATAATTCACACACACACACGCACACACACACACACACACACACACACACACACACACACACACGCACTGGCTAATTCTCACATAGGTTCTTGGCCTGTGAAGTGAGGGCTTTTATGCTTGGAAAGGCTAAACGTTTGCCTTCAGAGCTGCCTCTTCTGGGGACAATAGTGATTCAGAACCAGTATTGCATCCCCAGAGGAAGTGTGGAAGTTACTGGCATCATCAAGCACTTGAAAGATACAGGGGCAGGGCTTGCCACCACATCTCCTTTTGACTCTTCTCTCTGGCCAGCGAGGAAGACAAATGGACCGTGGAGAGTGACAGTTGACTGTCAAAACTCAATCAAACCGGGACTTGGATTGCAGCTGCTGTACCAGATGCCGTTACCTGAGCAAATCAACGCGCCTGGCACACGGCGTGCAGCTGTTGGCCCGGCAGATGTCCCTAAACACCATCAGCAGCAACTTGCTTTCACTTGGCAAGGTGAGCAGAATACTTTCTCAGTTTTACTTCAAGATAAAACCATACCTTGATGTATCCCAAGTTACGTGGAAAGCTACGGCTTTTTGTGAGGCCTTGGGCAGGAGAAGTATCTTCAACCGGTCCTGGCTGCTGCACAGGGTGCTCTACCTCTTGGACTGTATGATTCAGCTGACTCGATGGGCCGCGTGTCAGTGACAGAGAGAGATGCTGTCTGAGCCTTTGGCAGGCCCTGATAGGTGGATCACGAAAGGGACTTTGGGATTTTGGAGCAAGGCTCTACCATCATCTTCAGACAACGACTCTCCCTTTGAAGAATAGTTCTTGGACGGCTACTAGTTCTTGGTGGACACTGAACGTTTGAAAATCAGTCACCAACTAACCGTGTGGGATGGCCATCATGATCTAACTGTAACCCTGACCTATCAAGTTCTGAAGCAGGATGTGCGCGGAAACAATCCGCTATCAAATGGAAGCGGTATATATATGATCAGGCCTGAGCAGGTCCTGGAGGCACAAGTTACGTGAAAAGTTTGCCCTAATACCTACGGTATTAACCCTTGTTACAGTGCCGTCTCTCGCCGGCTACGCAAGTTGACCCTCAGAGGGTCCCTGAGGTGATTGGCTGGCTGAGGGCGAGGAGACGGGGGCCGGGCTAACGGTACTGTGCCCTGTGCAGGGACCCTCCGGGAGTGGACAGATGCAGTATGACAGTTCTTCTCTGGGACAGGCTTGAAAGACATGGGCAGAACCTTGTACAGCACACAGTCATAAATTCTGTTTGAAGTAGAAATGGAAGGATGTGAGATTGTTCACTGACTTACGGACCATAGCCATGGATGGTCGGGGACTTGGAAGAAGTCAGAAAGTTGGTGAGGAAGACATCTGGAGAAGAAGCATGGGGATAGATCTCCCCAAGTGGATGAAGGATGTGAACATACTTGTGCCCCATGTAAATGCTCATCAAAAGGTGACTTCAGCTGAGGAGGAGCTCAGTAGTCGAGTCGATGGGCTGACTCATTCTGTAGACACTCTGCCCCTTCCCCAGCCGACCCTGTCACTGCTCAATGGGCCCATGAACAATGTGGCCACGGTGACAGAGTTACTCTTGAGTTCAGCAGCATAGACTTCAGCTCACCATGGCTTTCTTCTTATTGGAGCAGATACTTACTCTGGTTATAGATTTGCCTTTCCTGCACCTATTGACTCTTCTAAAACAACCACACGTGGACTCGCAGAATGTCTTATCATTGTTATAATATCACACTCAATATTCTTCTGACCAAGGAACTTACCTCACAGCCACATGGGGCCCATGGTCACGGAATACTGGTCTCACTATGTTCCCTACCATCCTGACGCAGCTGGCTTGCTAGAAAGATAAAATGGCCTGGAGTAGGGTTCCTTAGAATGCAGTATATACTTTGAATCAGCATCTATGACATAGTATGGTTTCTCTTATAGCCAGGATCAATGGGTCCAGAAATCAAGGGGTAAAAAAAGGAATTGTTTCACTCACTAGGAAAATTTTGCTTCCTGTTTCCTAGTCACCCACTAGGAAAAATTTGCTTCCTGTTTCCATGACTTTAAGTTCTCCTGGCCTAGAACTTTGGTTCCAGAAGTGGAGGAAAGGTGCTCTTGCCAGAGGCACAATAAATATCCCACTGAACTGGAAGCCCAGGCTTCCTCTGGGCACTCTGGGCTTCTGATGCCCTTAAGCCAAAGGGCTAAGGCAGGAATAGTGTTAGGAGGGGTGATTGATCAAGATTACCAAGGGGAAATTGGATTGCTTCTCCACGGAGGAGGTAAGAAAGAGTATGTCTGCAGCTCGGGAGGTCCTGTAGGGTGTGTCGGTGCTGCTGTGCCCTGTGAGTAAAGGCAAAGGGAAACCACAACAGTCTAATCCCGGCAGGGTGGCAAAGGGCAAGGAGCTGTCAGGGTGGAGCTCTGGGTCACTCCTCCAGGGAAAGAGCCTGCTGAGGTGCTTGCTGAGGGTGGGGAAACACAGAATGGGTAGTAGAGGAAGACAGTGGTAAATGCCAGCTGAGGCCACGTGACTAGTTACAGAAACAAGGGTTGTGACGAACATGAGTGTTTCCATCATGTTTTGCTACGAATGTCTTTGTACAGATGTTTGTGTTTTCTTTCATCAGCTTCTTAGCCATTCTGATGGGTGTAAGGTGAAACCTCAGGGTTGTTTTGATGTGCATTTCCCTGATTGCTAAGGATATTGAGCATTTCTTTTAAGTGTTTCTCTGCCATTTGATGTTCTATTGAGAATTCTCTGTTTAGCTCTACTCCCCATTTTTTAATTGGATTACTTGGTTTGTTGCTGTTTAATTTCTTGAGTTCTTTGTAACACCAATTAAGAGACTATCAGTGGTTGTCACATCTAAATTTGAGTACTAAAAGAATGTCCCATAGAGGACATTGCCATCTGTGCTAAACACAATGAGTATGAGTTACACTTGGGGTAGTCATATCATGCTGGGCATGGCATAAAGAGATATTTGAGTGGCAACTTGACATGGGGGGCTCTAAGCCAGCATAACCCCTATCAACAATCGAAACAGTTCTTAAAGACCCGCAGAGATCTGTAGTTCTCACCCTTCAGCAAGGAAACTTCTTTTTGCAGTGGGTGGAGATCATTATAGAAAACCACAACTGACCAAAACACAAGGTTAGTTTTTTATTGCTACAAAACAATTGTCCATGTTTGTCAGATACAAAGTGATGCTCTGATTCATACATATGATTTGGATGATGATTAACTCAGGCTAATTAACTTAACTTTTAACTATTTCTTTACGGTGAGTACATTCTAAATGTTTTCTTCTAGCAATGTATGTTCACTTACTATGAGGTAGTAAAATACCAGACGTTCCTCTTGCTAACTTCAACCTTGGACCTGTTGACCAAATAGCATCTCAATTAGAACAGGCCAGTTTTTATTCACATGACCTTTCTACTGAGTTTTGCATAGCCCAAAATTGTAATCTGCATTCTGTTATTTGTTGCATTTACTATTGAGAGAAAATTAAGTTTAAAATTACACAAAATGTACATATGTACACATAGCCTCACAAGCACACACACTCACGCACACACTCACGCACACACTCACGCACACACACTTCCCTGTAAGATACTGGACAGAGAGAAATACTATGTTTCGAAAGCATGAAGAAATTATGTACCACATTCACTTTGTAATCATGATCTTACTTTCATACATCATTAGAAACAGTAACAGTCAAGTCAAACATCAACGAACACTTACATACAAATATTTTGAAGGTGTAGCATTTTAATGGAGCCCATATACCAGTGTTTTGTGAGTTTATTTAATAAATTAGTTGTAGCTCTTTTTTACTGAAGTCACTTCCTGATAAACAGCCAACATGAAAGAATAAACAAATATAAGGCAGTTTTTGACTTCCAGGCTTCTTGGCTAATCACAATTGGCATGTTGTTATATTGGCTTGCTGACAATAGCTATAATTACCTTCTGCAAAGTGTGTGAACTCAGTCCAACTTTGGACGTAACAAGTTTGTAGTTTTGTTAGAGTAAAAATTAGGATCAGCATTGAAGATGGAGCCAAGATCAAACACATCTCCAACTCCTCCCTCCCTCAGTTTCTTGTTTCATCAAATTGGAATTCTTCCCAACTTTAAAGAAATCACAAAGTGAACTGCACTTTCCCAGCCACTGTTTGTCCAGAAGTTAAACAAACACATCTGCAGCTAGAAAATGTCTTTCCTTGCGGATCTGTGGTATTTTTGTATATTAAAATAGTGTGATGTTCGTGGGTGAACACTGTGGCATTTATGTTGCTGAAAATCTACGTATACAAGCGAGTTAGCAGTGTCTGAGACCTAAGTGACGTGATAATGATTACATGCTTTGAATCAGAATTTTCAAGAAAACAAACTCATTTTTATATCACTTTATTAAAAAATATTAACTCAAAGGTATAAACTAAACTACATGAGACTATTGTTGTAAATGGCTAAAGATGTAGATAATTCTTAAGATTCTTGAATTCATAAAGACTGTCATCAAAAGGAGAATGTGCAGTGATGGATGTAGAAGAAGATGAGGGAGAAGTTGAGAAACTTGAGTCTCTGAACAAGGACTTTCAAATTTCAAATACAAGAAAATCTGGAGATTGTGGAAGAGGTTTTTTTTTTTTTTTTTCCCATCAATTTGGATAATGTGACTAATGCTCTCACCAGGGATTCAGCTACAATGGGATAGATAAGAGAAGACAAATGAAGTCAATTTTCCTTCAAGAGACTATTTTGCAAGATTTTGATTATGAAAAAGACTGAGAAAGGGAGGCGATGAGAAAGAATAGAGTTTCATGCCCAAGGGCCTGGAAAGAAGATGGTTGAAGTCATACAAGGCAAGGGACAGTCAGAGAACATTTAAAGGAAAACAGATGGTTGAAGTTTGAGCATCGATAACAGTCACAGAAGAAGACTTATTAATGCTCCTTTAAAAATATCTGTCTGTCTATCTATCTATCTATCTATCTATCTATCTATCTATCTATCTGTCTCTTTGCAGCACACCTGTGTCAGCCATGCTTCCATGAACACGGGCCTGCATCTGCCTTGACTTGGAAGAGGAATGACCATTGAAGGGCAAGAAGCAACCTGAGGACAGACAATGTCATACATTATTTAACAGCTAGGAAGCACTCACACAGAGTTACTTATAATACAATATGCAATATAAAGTTTTCTAACTACAATTATATAAATAAAGTTCTAAATAAAGTTTTCTCGAATACCATATAAAGTTTGCTAAACTTGTATTTTTTTAAATCTTCACAACACATTTGGAGATAAGTTAATGGCTCCATCTTGCAAATTAGAAAACTGAGACTCACAGAATGTTTGCAACTTGCCAAGTCCGTGACTCTAGGAAAAACAGAGTTAGTGTTTGTCTCAGCTGTGACCCTGCAGAGCCGCTAAGATGCTCTACTTCAGCGAAAGCTGAGGGACTGTTCTGCTTTCGTGCTGAAATCAGAATTCATATTTGTAAATTCTTAATTAAAATCTTATTCCACTATGTTCCCCTGCCCTTTCTTCCCTCTAACTTCTCCTCTCCTCATTCCAACTCCTCTCTTATACTTCCACTTTCTCTCAAATGATGATCTCTTTTTTTATTTAATTGTCACCCATATGTATATATACACACGTGTGTGTGTGTGTGTGTGTGTGTGTCTTATGCCATGTGGGCTGACAATGCCCCTAAAAGAGTCATAGACTAGCTAACAAAAATCCCAGTACTTGGTATGAAAAACCACTATTCAAATTGTTGGTTAGGCTAGACCATGTGACTCCCAAAACAGTATAGGTAACTGCTGATGCCTTTGATCGCCTCTCAGAGGCTGAAGGAATGCTTCTCTTACTCAGGAGCCTGCATACTTTGGATGCAGGAGGCAGGAGATTCAGGCTGTATCTAACACGAAAGCTTTCTTCCTTAATCTAGCTTTCATAGTACTGGAAGGTGCTGTCAAGCTGCCAAAGGAGGAAAACAATCCTTCTATCAAGCTGCGATGCCTCCAGCCACCACTTTGACCAGCACAGCAAGACAGCCTTAAACATGCAGTTTTAGCACTCACGTTGGTGGTACCCAAGTGGTGTCTAGCTGTACCTAAGGTCTACTCAGCAGGAGCGGAATAATGCCGGCTACCAGAAACCTAGCCAACTACCTGCGGATCACAAGGTCGTGGGTCTTTGAGGAGAACCCACTACCAGCACTTTATGAGGACAGCAAAATTCCTAACTAGAGTCTGGGCAACTCATACCTTAGTATTATGCTCTGTTAAAATTAAAATAAGTCTATTATTATTTATGAATAAATTAATTAGTAAATTCTATAAATTAAACAATAATGTTTAGTGTAGATATTTATTTAATATACTCATCTGCCAGGTACTTCCCTAAACACTTTGATCATGTCTTCTCTGAGAATAAATTAGTTACAGGCCTTGTCTTTATATCAGCTGGAATTCAAAATTTGAAGTCAGATACAATTCTATATGTTATTTTCCCGTCAAGTCAGGTGAAGAACATGGTTACGACCATAGCTGCTATCATGAGTGCCCAGACCCGCTGTACGTACTTTTCATATTCTCACTCTGTTCATAATCACACCGACACCGTGAAAATATGGTCATTTTATAGATAAAAGAAGATAGTGTGGGTAGGCAGTTTTCAGCTGTTGTATATAGTAAGAACAATGATTGAAATGGAAGGTTTTTAGGTTACGTAAATATGCTTTTGTCTTAATCCCAAGTGTGGGATTCCAGTTGGGCTATAGTTTGTCCACACCCGTTAACTGTCTGGTGTGGAGCGTGGCTTTTGCCATCTGCTAACGGCCTTCCAGGTGAGGTACGGAGAGGGTCTAGGACTCTGAGAGCATAAATATGAGAGCCAGGGGGGTGTGGTGTGGTGTTGGTGTGTGGAGAGCAGCCTTGTGGCGGCGTGCAGCAGACAGGCCGAGAGAAACGCTTCTGGGCGCAGCGGCGTGGAGGATCCGTCTGGCTGTGTCTGCAGTTGATGGAGGTTGGTATAGGGTCTAAAAGAACCCCGTGACCCTAACCAGCCAGGAGGAGTAAAGAGGTCTGGGCCCCTCCCCCACTAACCTTTTCTCTCTCCCACTTAAGGTTGGGGTGCTGGTGGAAGGGAGGTAGAGGCCTGAACATCCCAAATGAAGGAGAATTAACAAGAAGTGCTGCAAGTGCTGCTGAATGCCACCGGGCAGCATTGTGTATCCGGACCTTCGTAATTAGCCTTTTGACAGTGAACAAGCCAAAAACTGAGCTACTGCTCTCACCAAAATGTGCACTTGAAAAACGTTCACGATGCTGAAAGAAAGAAAGAAAGAAAGAAAGAAAGAAAGAAAGAAAGAAAAAACAAAAACAAACAAGGACCCACATTTCTGATTGGACTTTGAAAATATGGCATGTATTTATACACTTATATGAAATGTGGCTATAGTCTTATATTTACATTTTATGTATTTTGGGGATATAAGGAAAATAAGAGAATTAGAATATATGAAAACAAAGAACATTTATAGTGTAAACACAGATAATACTTTTTGGAGTTTTAGTTTGAGTTGACTTTTTATTTTTTCTTTTTTTGTAGGACGCTCTGCTGTGTTGTCTAGGTTGGTCTAGAAGAACTTCAGGCTCGCAGATCCCCCAGTCTCTGAATCCTCAACTAGGCAGAACTGCAGGCGCACTCTCCCGTGGTCAGGGATATTGTCATGTCTAGCACCGAAATTCTCCAAGACTGAGAGAATGCCTAATTTTAGACATTTGAGGTGTTAATACCAGCCAGACCCAAAAGGAAGAGAGGTTAAACTTCACTTCTCTGTTATTGTGTCAAGGACCATAATTCTTGAAAATCAGAATAAAATGAATCATTCTTGAATTTTTAAGAATATTCTAAAAGTGATGAGCTATGGCTTATGCTTCATTAGTATCAATTTTCATAGATTTTAGTCAGTTGATATTTATTCCTTATAATAATTATATAAAATTTTGAGTCTACCATTTTATCGATGTGCAAATAACAACATTAAGAAGCTTTACAATTCTTGCAGAGCTGCTTGTATACATACATACATACTGGGAGAATGAGATCATGACAGACAGCATTTGGATTTTCGTCCATCGTTATCAGAGTACAAATAAAAACAAGACAACACACCACACGGAAATCCACTCAGTGTCCTAAGTTCAGTGTCACTGGCACATTCTACTCCTAGACTCCTAGACATAGGCTCAAAATGAAGGTTCTCCCATCTTTTCAGTTACTAATGTGCGTTAAAGTATACTGCCAAGGCAGGAGAGATGGCTCAGCCATTAAGAACACTGGCTACTCTTCTGGAGAACCTCAACTCCATTCCCAGCACCCACAGGGCAGCTCACAACCACCCTGAGCATCTAATGTTCTTTTCTGAATCTGCAGGCACAAACATACATGCAGGTAAAATACCCATGCATATAAAATAAAAAAATAAAAAATAATTACACAGTATTTTTTCATTTTCTAGCCTTGGCACATGCTAAATAAATTACAGAATATATAGTATCCTTATTTTAGCTGTCTGCACTTAGGGGAAAGTATGATGATAATATTTATTTTTTTTCATGAAATATATTTTAATCATGTTTTTCCCATCTCCCTACTCTTCCAAGGTCCTCTTCACCTCCCTACCCTAGGCTCTTTCTTTCTCTCTCTCTGTCTCTCTGTCTCCCCCTCTCTCTGTCAAAAACAAAGCAACAAAAAATGAAAATCAAAACAAACAAACAAAACCACTGAGACCACACAAAACCTAGCCCTGAAAGTGGCAAGTGGGTCTGCTGCTTCAGGGTGGACAGCTGGAACAGCCCACCGGAACAGCAGCCTGACCATCTTTGCCCACCCAGGGCTTCCAGTTGGTCAACCCCTAAACTTCCTCCATCTATGAGCTGCTGGGCCAGAAGGAGGAGCCTGTGCTACAGACCCAGATCAGGGAGCACGTCATCGCTTCCGAAGATGAAAACATCCTATAAATTAGGGTGCTTCGGAGATCAGAGGCCTCGAGCCAGAGGACCCATGGCAATGAATATTTGCATGTAGACTCTGTGTGTGAGTGTGTGTGAGAGAGAGAGAGAGAGAGAGAGAGAGAGAGAGAGGAGAGAGGAGAGACTCGCTGTAGCTTTCAATGAGTGCCAGAACCTTGTGGACGTCCAAGGCTTGAGCTACCTCCGTAGGTCATGTCGATGTGCTTGGCCTGTACTGCCACCTGAGGTCATGCTGATGTCTGTGTCCTGTGTCGCCCTGGGGGCCAGGTCTGGTCCTGGCCTGTTTGGCCATGTTATCCAAAGGCCATGCAGATGCCCGTGGCCTGTGTTGCCACCAGGAACCATGTCTAAGTCTGTGGTCCTCCTGCAGCTGGGGGCCATGGTGATGTCCACCTTCTATGTTGTTACCGAAGACCATGCGCATGTGCTGGAGGCCAGATTGATGTTCGTGGTCCTTGTGGTCGCCAGAGACCACGTGGAAGTCCAGGATCTGTGCTCCCCCTGACTGGTAAGGATAAGAAAGCATCTTCTGCAGTGGTACCCATGACTGTAGACTCCCAGTCAGAGAGAGACAGAAGGCCCTGTGACAACAGCCCTGTCCCCCATGACTGCAGACTCCCAGTCAGAGAGAGACAGAAGGCCCTGTGACAACAGCCCTGTCCCCCATGACTGCAGACTCCCAATCAGAGAGAGACAGAAAGCTCTGTGACAACAGCCCTGTTCCTCTCCCCCCCCCCCCCAAAGTAACAAGAAACCACCGGAGAGAACTCTTAACCTGTGACCAGGAAGCTGAAGTGTAGCTCTCCAGGATAGATGCCTTAAAAAAGGCAAACTGTCAAGCGGTCAGTTTTCTGCAATGGAATGCCACAGTGTGTATCAACCATACTCCAGTGCTTTCTCAGGAGTGGTTAGCCAATACAAAATGGACGTCATGTTTTATTTGTGTGTTTGTGTGTGTGTGTGTGTGCGTGTGTGCGTGTGTGTGTGTGTGTGTGTGTGCGCTTTTGTTTCATTTTGGCAATTTCACGGTTGGTATATAGCTCAAGGGTCCCATGTTAAAAAAATCATAATCTGTGGGAAAAATTGATCATTTATTAAGGCATACCTTTTAAGTAGTTAATAATTTTCTTTAATATCTTGGGGAAAAATCTAAGATTGTTCTATAGGCAATTAATATTATTAACTAAATCTCCATGGCCAAGAACAAATGTTATTCTCTTAACCCCTGTTCCCTCCATCTCGCAGTCTTTGTCTAGGGCTTTACAGTCAGCAGAAGGCAAACGAAATTAAGGCTTAGTGCAACCCTCTTTCCCGTTCTGAGGCAGCATCAGACAAGCTGAAAAGCAGGAATCTCTGAGTGTGCGTATTCCTTTAAATGTGTGGGGTGGAACTTTCAAAGACGCATGGCCTTTATTTTATATCTTGATTTCTCGGGCCTTGTTAAGCTGAGCGGATCTGGTAAATCGTGAGGCCTTTGGTTTTTGTTTTTGTTTGTTGCTTATGTGATGACGGGTGTAGAAATCACAGCCTGAGCGCTCGCCAGGGGTGTGGGGAAGGGAGAAAACTGAGTCAGGAGATGAAGGAGAGCAAGCTTCCAGGACACAGCAGCTTTTCTCCTGGGAGCTCTCCACAGTTAGTGGTTCTTACTTCCCTGCATAGGTTTACTGACTGGCTCACGGTGGGCTGGGACACATCATGCTCCAGGGAAGCCTTCCAAACGCTTGAGTCTCTCCACCTTTCACCATTTATCCAGAGTCCTCCCTACAACTGAGTGAAGATCAAATTCAAGATTAGTATGTTTAGCTATTTCATCTTTTCAACAATTCAAAACAATTTTTCTTTTGTAAAAACAAAATAAAACAAAACCAGAAACCAAAGGTATTTTTAATGTGTGTGTTTCTTTAAAAGTTGTGAGTTAGAGGTTTGTTTTCTTCCTGCGTTGGCTAGTGCCAATCTTCATTCTTTATGATGCCCGAACAGAGGACTGATTGTGTTTCCTTTGGGTTTGGATTGCTAAGACACCTTGGGAAGATGTGCAGCTGGCCTGCTGTTTCCTAGCTTAATGAATATTCATCCCCATCTGAAAAGATAGGATGGCAAGGAAAACTCTCAGTTCTGATAAATAGCAGCACTGTCCCACTGCTAATGGCTGCTTCCTGTTTTTAAACTTTGATAGACTGGTAGGAAGCTAAGGAAAGAGCCCCCCCCCTCCTGCGGGGGGGTGAGGGGGAGCTGAGCAGGCTTGGGAAGGTCTGAACTGATCTGATTTAAGGAATCGAGCAGTTATTCTGAAAACTTTGCTCGTTAGCATCTTCTGGGTGCTTGAGCATCACAGGTAACTCACAAAACAACCCGTGCCTCAGACTGCTGTGCACTCCTCTAAGCCCTGAGTGGACGCCCGAGCAGACGAAGGCCTTCCAGGGCAGCAGGGCGTGCTAGGCTTGTGCAGCCCTAAGTCTTGGACCTGGATCCTCTTCCTGGCTCTGCTGAGGTCCTACTTTTGCTGACCTAAGGCGGCTGGTATGAGATGGAAAAACTTTTTAAGAGCCCCGTTGGACGCACATTTTACCTAACACCAGAAGGGCTTTCTTTTGCCTCTATTGTTGAATTCACAAAAATAAATGAACAAACACACAAACAAACAATAAATAAATATAACTGCTCCTGTCACGGCAGACTAAGTCACAGTGTTTCACAACGTGAAGCAAATACGTAAAAGAGCCGCCCGGAAGCAGGCGCCCGGAAGCTTTTCATTTCTTTGACTTTTCTTGCCACCTAATGTTTTCTTTCTCTTCTTTAAAAACATTCTCTCTAGACCTTGGAACATTCAGCTCTAAATGGGATGTCTCCCTCATATCCACCAAGCTCAGGAAACCCGTAGAAGAAGAGGCGAAGACTGTCTTCGCGTGTGTATTACGCCCAGTATGAAGGCCAGTATTTTACCGCATCCCTGCGTGTGTGAACAAGTGGGTCTTTGACTCTTGTGCCTTCTCTCGGGCTCTTCCCCCCTGCCCAAATTTGTTTGTTTTGTCCAAATCCAATGTGTTATTTTTTTTGCTTTATATTATTGTATTTTATTTTGTTTAAAATAATTTTATCTAGAAAGTAGGCTCACCTAAAATATACAAAACGTAATGCATAATGGAAGAAGAAACATCAACTTTTAGGTTTACTAAGAACATGACTATACCATTAATGTTGAAAGGAATTATATACATGAGAAAAATGTGTTTTGTTATCAACAGAAAAGATTTGCTGTTTAAGTTGGAAAGGCAATTATATCCAAGAATCAATATTTTCTTTTATGTTTTAACATCTATACTCTATGCTTTTCTTCAGTGCAAAGTACACAGTTACACAGTGGCTGTTTAGGGACATTATGGGGCTGCTGAAAACACACACCAACACACACACACACACACACACACACACACACACACACTTTTTAGACTTTCCTGAATACTACAACAACAAACTATTTTTGTTCAGACACTTTAGACTGGAGAAAGCTATTTTTACAGTGAATCACATCCTGATCTTCAAAAACAATGGGATAAAACTAGGTATTCAATACAAGGGTGATATTTCCACTGTGACCAGGAAGTGTGTGTGTGTGTGTGTGTGTACTCAGTATTTGCCTACAAAGCTCTCAACAATTGAGCTTACTAAATGTTTGTAATTCGTTTTATCACATGAATATTTTGCTTTTGTTCTAAATTAAGGATTTAAAATAATTATTTTTATTTTTACTAAGTACAGTTTGTAAGTACTCTTTGTATTCCCCCTGTACCTCTTTCCCTCCTCGCCTCCCAATCCCACAGTCCCTCCCTCTTCCCCATCTGTGTCCCTCTCCCAGTCCACTAAAAAGGACTCCCCTTCCCTCTGACCCTAGTCTATCAGGTCTCATCAGGAGTGGTTGCATTGTCTTCCTCTGTGGCCTGGTAAGGCTGCTCCCTCCTCAGGGGGAGGTGATCAAAGAGCAGGCCAATCAGTTCCTGTCAGAGACAGTCCCTGTCCCCATTACTATGGAGGCCACTTGGATACTGAACTGCCATAGCTACCTCCATGCAGGGGTTCCAGGCCATTTCCATGAGTGGTCCTTGGCTGGAGTATCAGTCTCAGAAAAGATCCCTGTGTCCAGACTTTTAGGATCTGTCACTGTCCTTGTGGAGCTCCTGTCCTCTCCAGGTCTTACTATCTCCCACTTCTTTCATAAGATTCTCTGTACTCTGCCCAAAGTTTGGCCATAAGTCTCAACATCTGTCTCAATATGCTGCAGGGTAGAGCCTTTCAGAGGCCCTCTGTGGTAGGCTCCTGTCCTGTTCCCTGTTTTCTCTCTCCTCCGATGTCCATCCTCTTTGCCCTTCTGAATGGGGACTGAGCATCTTAGCCAGAGTTCTCTTTCCTGATTAGCTTCCTTAGGTGTAGATATTTTAGTATGTTGATCCTATATTATATGTCTAGTATCCACTTATGAGTGAGTATATATCCTGTGTGTCTTTCTGCTTCTGGGATACCTCACTCAGAATGATCTTTTCCAGTTCCCACCATTTACCTACAGATTTCATGATTTCCTTGTTTTTTTTTTTTTTTTTTTTTTTTTTTTTTTTTTTTTTTTTAATCACTGAGTTTGTAGCAGCTTTATTTGTAATAGCCAGAAGCTGGAAACAGCCCAAGTGCCCCTGAGTTGAGGAATGGATACAGAAATTGTGGTACATCTACACAATGGAATATTACTCAGCGATAAAAAGCAAGGAAGTCATAAATTACGTTTTTAACTGTTTTCAAATATTTATGTTACTTTTATTTGCCTTTTCTGGGTTCTTTGATCAATTATTGACACATTCATGTTTGTCTTCCCCTCCCCTCCAATCTAGTCATATTACCAATTTAAGAATCAGTACGCTGACTGTGGTATTCTTGTTTTTTCTTCTGATTGCCATAGACACTGTTCTGCTGAGGTTAGTTTAGTGCGCCTTTCCAGAGGAAAACAGCTTCATGAAGCAGATCGTGCCGACAGCTTGCAAACAGATGGAGACTCCTGCTGCTTCTGAACTTCGGCCACAGAACAGAGCACACGGAGAGCGATCCTCCTCTGTTTGTGTTTTCTCAGGAGGTGATGTCCAGATGCATATTCTAAAGGACTGCCTTAAAAAAAAGACAAAGAAGTCTTGCCAAATAAAATCTCCAAAAGTGATGCTGATTGTAGTTTATGACTTGTCTGTTTTAAATGTCTGTGGGATTTTCTCTTCTCTTTATTGCTAACAAAAACAATTAAAACAGACTATGAACACTGTCTATGGGAAGAATATTTTACTCTCCTCAGGACTAATGCATTTACTTTCATCTCAATGTATTTTTTGAAAAAATAAACATGTTTTGATTTTTAAAACTCATTTTTACTGTAGAAAAGCATGGGAATTGAGTCTAAAATATTTTTACTATAATTAGAATTTTTCAATATTTAGCTCCTAGAAGTAGAAACTGCAAATAACATATAGGATGTGCATGCATACATGTACATAGGGACATGCACACATATGCACACATATCCTTAATTTACTAATTAAACTGTAGGAACTTAAAAGTAAATTGTTATTAAACTTGAAAATATTCTTTTTGAAATAAAAGTTTTTTTGTGTTTTAATTTGAAAACTTTAAGTATACCATCATTTTCCAGTTAATCTTTAAACATACTAGTGATTTGGTTAAAATGTAAATGTCAGAAACAAATTTTGGTATATAGTTCTTATTTTTTTTTTTAATAAATCTCAGAACTTCTAAAAATAAAAGCCCCAAATAAAATCAGACAGAATTTTCATGGGAACCTGATGCATCACCCTGTTGGAGGATGGGCTTTTGAATACTACCCAGCAGGGTATCAAAGGAGATACTGAGACTCAGCCAAACTTCGGGCAGAGTGCAGGGAATCTTATGAAAGAGGGGGGAGACAGGAAGAACTGGAGAGGAAAAGAGCTCCACAAGGAGACCAACGGAGTCAAAATATCTGGGCCCAGGGGGGCCTGCAGAGACTGATACTTCAAGGACCATGCATGGAGAGGACCTAGACCCCCCTCCCCGCAGATGTAGCCCATGGGTGTTCAGTTTCCAAGTGGGTTTCCTAGTAAGGGGAACAGGGACTGTCTCTGACATGAACTCAGTGGCTGGCTCTCTGATCACCTCTCTCTGACAGAGGAGCAGCCTTGCCAGGCCACAGAGGAAGATAATACAGCCAGCCCTGATGAGACCTGATAGGCTAGGGTCAGATGGAAGGGGAGGAGGAACTCCCCTATCAGTGGACTTGGAGAGGGGCAGGGGGGAAGAAGAGGGAGGGAGGGCAGGATTGGGAGGAGGGAGGGAGCTACAGCCAGGATACAAAGTGAATAAATTGTAATAAATAAATAAATAAACAAACAAATAAATAAATAAATAAATAAATAAAGTTTTAAAAGATGGACTTTTGAAATACAGATCTGAAACCAGACAATTGATTTTGAAAGTTTGTGTTAGGGAGTTAGGCAGTTAACACAGTATTTCTGAAGCCTCTCAACTATGAAATGGCATCTGAATTCTAGCATATCAAGTCAGAACCAAGGATTGCACACAGCCTCTCTTTAATTAGTTATCCTAATTGGGCAATAATAACTTTCTGTCTTTGTACCGATAACTTGTTGACATGCTTTTTTACGGTATAATATATAGCAATTAAATTTAAGGTAGGAAAATATAAACACATTAATAACAATTGGAAAACAGATTGTGACTCAGATAAGTAATAAAGTGAATATCCAATTTGTTGGTAGGCCCCAGGAAACACATAATTAGTTTGTGGGTTAAGGAGAAACCATTTTTACAAGTGAAGAATATTTTCATTTGGAAGAATTTTTTCATGTACAGAGAATCACAGGAGGAGACAGGAGGGGAGTGCTTGAAACGCTGTTTTTTACTGTGGCCTTACATGTATGTGTTGGTTCTGTGCACGGGTGCTGTTCCTGACAGGCTGGGGGACAGAGGGAGCCGTTCTGCACCCACTTCCTCTAAGAGTAAGGCCCCACCTCGGAACAACTCTCTACCGCTTCAGCAGAGAAGGATGCGTGTTAGTGTGTGCGAAATGACTGCTTTGGCTGTGGTCGGCGGAAGCACAGTTTGCTCGCACAGCTGTGATCTACAGCAGAGCTTAGAAAACTTCCCGAGAGCCTCTGTTCCAACCTCCACTCAGGCGGCTCCCTGAGTAAGGGGAGGCGTGAGCCAGCCCGGCCTCAGAGACCAGCGCGGACAAGGGTGCCCACTGGAGGTCACCCCTCAGCATTAACAACCTCTGATCTCCAGGGTGCCCACTGGAGGTCACCCCTCAGCATTAACAACCTCTGATCTCCAGGGTACCCACTGGAGGTCACCCCTCAGCATTAACAACCTTTGACCTCGAGCACCACAGGGACGCGAGAACAGGGAGTTCTTTAGCAGTGTGAGGCCTCCTGCTCCCGTGAACCACTTTAGCCAGCAGGCAGGCCGTGTGAGAAGAACCTCACAGGTCCTCCCCAGTGGCCGGGCTCTAGACTCCGGCTGCTCTGGAGCCCGCCTCACACCTCTTACCCTGGCCCTGGCCTTTGGGTCCTAGGATCCAGTCTTTGTGGCTTGGCCTCTTGTCAATCTGAGTTCCTTGTGTTTTTCTTGGCCAGGACAGCTAAGAGAAATTTTAGCAGTTTTTTTTTCCCTCCTTTCTCGTAGATAATATTCCCCCCGGATGGAATCTACTTATGAGATAATGAGAACGCATTATCGCTTCTGTTGTCTCTGTATTCGACATGCTGTCACTAGTACAAAGGCCGTCCAAGAGCATCTCACAACTCCTCTTTCCAAGCTGCTGCACCCGCCCGGCACGGAGTCAGGACCGCTCCTCACAGGCCTCTCCTGACCCGCAGCCGCCGTGGTTTGCTTTGTTTTGTTGAATTTCATTTAGTGTGCTTGTGCATGCGTGTGCTAGAGCGCATGCCGCGGCGGGAGGTAGGGGCCGGGGGCAGCTTTGCGCACCAGCTCTCTCCCGGCTCCTTGCGAGGACTGGGCTCCGGCTTTGGCAGCCGGCACAGCGATGGTCCCTTAAAAACATCACCGCTTTAACCTGGCAGCAACCAACCAATTTTCAGGATGTGGATGGGATTAACTCTTCTCGGGTTTATGTTCTTTCCCTGATTTGTGTTTCTGTCCCGTAAATAATGGCTGATATCTTGTGTCGTTCGGGAATGTAAGAGTTCCTGAACGTGGAGACGCGGAGCCGGCGCCTGTGTGGGGAGAGCCTTCACCCCTACGTGCTCCGGAAGGCCCTCCGCGAGCTGCACCCCGTCCCGCTGCGAACCTGCCCTGCAATCACCAGCTGACTGAAAGCGGGCTGTGGCGACAGTGGCGCAACTGTGGGGTGCCGCCCCGTGTCTGCCAGCAGCTAGGCCCCTCTCCCGAGTTAGGCCGCCTCTCTCCAGTCCTGCGTTGCCCCTGGATAGCTTCCCTTTCCTCTCTCTTCTCGAGAGAGTTTCAAGTCTTTGTCTGATTCTTTCTGCCACTCAGACATCACTTTCAAACATGGGTGCTTCCTTTTACAAACTAACTTTACCTTCATTGTTTGGCTTTAAAGGCTTGTGCCGCCACACCTGGACCTAAGCTTTTCTTTATCTGAAACTTGCTCTGTACCGGGCTGGCCTTGAACTAGGTGTGCTTGTCTCTGTCTCCTGGGTTAAAGGTGTGTTGGTATTCCAGATCTAGCAGGTTTTTGGATGTGATCTCTTGCCAGAGCAGAAGTGTTCTGAATTAAAATTCCTGTACTGATAATTAAAAATCACTTTAAGTCTCAATAACAGAAAATATTGAAACAATATAAACACAAGAAAGACTACATTTTGACTACAATGTAACATTATGTAAAAACAAAATAATGAGCTGAAGACTCAAATCTCTTGGAAAATAGTCAAACACATCATGTTTTCCATATTGCCAAGAAATACACAATCAAATTTTTTTTCAAATCAAAACTTTTCCAAATACAAACAAAAAAAATTCCAAAGAAAACTGAAACCTACACAATATAGAAGTCAAGATCTCAGATGAAAATCCGCACACTCCCCTATCCCTGCCGAGACCCCGGTTTAAGGGCCTGAGTTCCCTCTGGTCTTCACTCTCTCATTCTTCCTGACATCACCTATGTCAGCCAAAGTGGTTTGATTTCCCCCTAGAATCAGTACATACTCTCATTTATCACCTTCACTCTCCACTCATTAAATTTTGTAAGCCATTTTCTTGTTTTAATTGCTTAGTTATGTCTGGATGCCCTATTCCTTCCCATAAGCAGCATGTATAACTCATTCTTTTCTTTTTTAAGCCCTCTGTCTTCTGACTAAATTACATCTAAAGACATGACTCAAAAGAACTGCTGGTTTTGTTGTTGTAGCTTTGTTTTGTTTTTGTCTTGTTTTTAATCTGCTTGAATGTCCTAGCATGTTTCTGTGCAAAAACATTTTTCAGAAACAACAGCAAAATGAGAAAGTTCTGAGAAAAATGGAGGGAGGCAAAGTTATTTTGTAATTCTAAATTCTAAATAATTCTGCAAAATAACCTAACACAAAGGTTTAATTAAGAAAGACAAGTTTTTATTGGCAGCTTGGCAGGGAAGCATTGTTGTTCATTTGATTCCTAAGACCTCATTAGCTAACTATTTTCCAGTGTATATGATTCCATATTTCATCTGGCTGCCAGCGTAGAGTGAATGAAATTCACGCGCGTTACATAAGATCACCTTGGAAGCAGAAGCATCGAATCACGTGTGCCTTATGAAAACAGCTATTCATAACCCACTAAATGGGAGCTCAACTTGAAGCGATGATGTTTCCGCTCTGATGAAATGCCATTGCGCCTCCTTTGATGAATGAACACTGAGCACATTCTTGCAAGGATGAGAAAGCCCTTGGGGCCCATCAGGTCGGACTGATGTGCCATCCAGGGGTGGTTTTCTTATTCCTGTCATACTCTCTCCTGCATCCTTAAACAGCACGAAGGACAGAAGGTCAGTGTGCTAGGACAAATCTCTGCATAGTCCACCTGAAGTGTGCAGAGACGGCTTTTCCTCTGATCCCTCCTGATGGCTAAGGGTATTGTTTCAGGTAATGGTATTCAGGGTTTTTTTTCCCCTGTTTCTTACACATGTATCTAAAACCAAGACCCCTTCTCAGCTGCATTTGGAAATCTACTGTATTGGTGGGAATCACTTACAAAAGCACCACAGTTTTAAGGATTTTGGAATGTTTGGTACTTTTAAGTCACAGACCAGTTACACAGTATTCTTTTGTTTGGATTGGGGGTTTAGCTCAGAGGTGGAACACTTACTTGCCTAGCAAACTCAAAGTTGGAGGTTCTGTCCTCAGATCCAGAAAAAGGAGAGTCTTCTTGTCTATAGTCTTTACAACTAGGTACACATTTTAACAGATAAAAGATACAACATCTCCTGTAAAATAAAAGAGGCTATTTACTCTTTTTGTGTGTTTGTCTGTGTGTGTGGGGGGAGGGTAGCGA